>NC_088849.1:520000-835842 GCF_904066995.2 Poecilia reticulata | reverse complement strand
ATGTAACAGGCAACATTATGTTAACAGGAACATTATGTTAAACAGGCAACATTATGTTAACAGGCAACATTATGTTAACAGGTAACATGTTAAACATTATGTTAACAGGCAAACATTATGTTAACAGGCAACATTATGTTAACAGGCAACATGTTAACAGGTAACATTATGTTAACAGGCAACATTATGTTAACAGGCAACATTATGTTAACAGGCAACATTATGTTAACAGGCAACATTATGTTAACAGGCAACATTATGTTAACAGGCAACATTATGTTAACAGGCAACATTATGTTAACAGGCAACATTATGTTAACAGGCAACATTATGTTAACAGGTAACATTATGTTAACAGGCAACATTATGTTAACAGGCAACATTATGTTAACAGGTAACATTATGTTAACAGGTAACATTATGTTAACAGGTAACATTATGTTAACAGGTAACATTATGTTAACAGGTAACATTATGTTAACAGGCAACATTATGTTAACAGGCAACATTATGTTAACAGGCAACATTATGTTAACAGGCAACATTATGTTAACAGGTAACATTATGTTAACAGGTAACATTATGTTAACAGGCAACATTATGTTAACAGGCAACATTATGTTAACAGGCAACATGTTAACAGGTAACATTATGTTAACAGGCAACATTATGTTAACAGGCAACATTATGTTAACAGGCAACATTATGTTAACAGGCAACATTATGTTAACAGGCAACATTATGTTAACAGGCAACATTATGTTAACAGGCAACATTATGTTAACAGGCAACATTATGTTAACAGGTAACATTATGTTAACAGGCAACATTATGTTAACAGGCAACATTATGTTAACAGGCAACATTATGTTAACAGGCAACATTATGTTAACAGGTAACATTATGTTAACAGGCAACATTATGTTAACAGGCAACATTATGTTAACAGGCAACATTATGTTAACAGGCAACATTATGTTAACAGGCAACATTATGTTAACAGGCAACATTATGTTAACAGGCAACATTATGTTAACAGGCAACATTATGTTAACAGGCAACATTATGTTAACAGGTAACATTATGTTAACAGGTAACATTATGTTAACAGGTAACATTATGTTAACAGGTAACATTATGTTAACAGGCAACATTATGTTAACAGGTAACATTATGTTAACAGGTAACATTATGTTAACAGGTAACATTATGTTAACAGGTAACATTATGTTAACAGGCAACATTATGTTAACAGGCAACATTATGTTAACAGGCAACATGTTAACAGGTAACATTATGTTAACAGGCAACATTATGTTAACAGGCAACATTATGTTAACAGGCAACATGTTAACAGGTAACATTATGTTAACAGGCAACATTATGTTAACAGGCAACATTATGTTAACAGGCAACATTATGTTAACAGGCAACATTATGTTAACAGGTAACATTATGTTAACAGGTAACATTATGTTAACAGGTAACATTATGTTAACAGGTAACATTATGTTAACAGGTAACATTATGTTAACAGGTAACATTATGTTAACAGGCAACATTATGTTAACAGGCAACATTATGTTAACAGGCAACATGTTAACAGGTAACATTATGTTAACAGGCAACATTATGTTAACAGGCAACATTATGTTAACAGGCAACATTATGTTAACAGGCAACATTATGTTAACAGGTAACATTATGTTAACAGGTAACATTATGTTAACAGGCAACATTATGTTAACAGGCAACATTATGTTAACAGGGTAACATTATGTTAAACAGGCAACATTATGTAACAGGCAACATTATGTTAACAGGTAACATTATGTTAACAGGCAACATTATGTTAACAGGCAACATTATGTTAACAGGCAACATTATGTTAACAGGCAACATTATGTTAACAGGCAACATTATGTTAACAGGTAACATTATGTTAACAGCACATTATGTTAACAGGTAACATTATGTTAACAGGAACATTATGTTAACAGGTAACATTATTAACAGGTACATTATGTTAACAGGTAAACATTATGTTATAAACACAGGGTAACATTATGTTAACAGGGTAACCAACATTATGTTAACAGGTAACATTATGTTACAGGAACATTAACTGTTAACAGGCAACATTATGTTAACAGGCAACAATTATGTTAACAGGAACATTGTAACCAACATTATGTTAACAGGTAACATTATGTTAACAAGCAGTAACATTATGTTAACAGGTAACATTATGTTAACAGGTAACATTATGTTAACAGGTCTAAACATTATGTTAACAGGCAACATTATGTTAACAGGCAACATGTATTTTAACAGGCAACATTATGTTTAACAGGCAACATTATGTTAACAGGCAACATTATGTTAACAGGCAACATTATGTTAACAGGAACATTATGTTAACAGGTAACATTATGTTAACAGGAACATTATGTTAACAGGCAACATTATGTTAACAGGCAACATTATGTTAACAGGCAACATTATGTTAACAGGTAACATTATGTTAACAGGTAACATTATGTTAACAGGTAACATTATGTTAACAGGCAACATTATGTTAACAGGCAACATTATGTTAACAGGTAACATTATGTTAACAGGTAACATTATGTTAACAGGTAACATTATGTTAACAGGTAACATTATGTTAACAGGTAACATTATGTTAACAGGTAACATTATGTTAACAGGTAACATTATGTTAACAGGTAACATTATGTTAACAGGTAACATTATGTTAACAGGTAACATTATGTTAACAGGTAACATTATGTTAACAGGTAACATTATGTTAACAGGCAACATTATGTTAACAGGTAACATTATGTTAACAGGCAACATTATGTTAACAGGTAACATTATGTTAACAGGTACCATTATGTTAACAGGTAACATTATGTTAACAGGTAACATTATGTTAACAGGTAAAAAACAGGCAAACATTATGTTAACAGGCAACATTATGTTAACAGGTAACATTATGTTAACAGGTAACATTATGTTAACAGGTAACATTATGTTAACAGGCAACATTATGTTAACAGGTAACATTATGTTAACAGGCAAACATTATGTTAACAGGCAACATTATGTTAACAGGCAACATTATGTTAACAGGTAACATTATGTTAACAGGTAACATTATGTTAACAGGCAACATATGTTAACAGGCAACATTATGTTAACAGGCAACATTATGTTAACAGGCAACATTATGTTAACAGGTAACATGATGTTAACAGGCAACATTATGTTAACAGGCAACATTATGTTAACAGGTAACATTATGTTAACAGGCAACATATGTAACAGGTAACATTATGTTAACAGGTAACATATGTTAACAGGTAACATTATGTTAACAGGCAACATTATGTTAACGGGCAACATTATGTTAACAGGCAACATTATGTTAACAGGTAACATTATGTTAACAGGCAACATTATGTTAACAGGTAACATTATGTTAACAGGTAACATTATGTTAACAGGTAACATTATGTTAACAGGTAACATTATGTTAACAGGCAACATTATGTTAACAGGTAACATTATGTTAACAGGTAACATTATGTTAACAGGTAACATTATGTTAACAGGTAACATTATGTTAACAGGTAACATTATGTTAACAGGTAACATTATGTTAACAGGTAACATTATGTTAACAGGCAACATTATGTTAACAGGCAACATTATGTTAACAGGTAACATTATGTTACAGAACATTATGTAACAGTAACATTATGTTAACAGGTAACATTATGTTAACAGGTAACATTATGTTAACAGGTAACATTATGTTAACAGGTAACATTATGTTAACAGGTAACATTATGTTAACAGAAAGTACAGGTAACATTATGTTAACAGGTAACATTATGTTAACAGGTAACATTATGTTAACAGGTAACATTATGTTAAACAGTAACATTATGTTAACAGGCTAGAGACATTATGTTAACAGGTAACATTATGTTAACAGGCAACATTATGTTAACAGGCAACATTATGTTAACAGGTAACATTATGTTAACAGGTAACATTATGTTAACAGGTAACATTATGTTAACAGGTAACATTATGTTAACAGGCAACATTATGTTAACAGGCAACATTATGTTAACAGGCAACATTATGTTAACAGGCAACAGTATGTTAAGCAGCGACATTATGTTAACAGGCAACATGTTAACAGGCAACATGTTAACATGTTGCCTGTTAACATAATGTTAACTGTTAACATTATGTTAACAGGTAACATTATGTTAACAGGCAACATTATGTTAACAGGCAACATTATGTTAACAGGCAACATTATGTTAACAGGCAACATAATGTAAAAGGGAACATTATGTTAACAGGTAACATTAATGTTAACAGGTATAACAGGCAACATTATGTTAACAGGCAACATTATGTTAACAGGCAACATTATGTTAACAGGCAACATTATGTTAACAGGCAACATTATGTTAACAGGCAACATTATGTTAACAGGCAACATTATGTTAACAGGCAACATTATGTTAACAGGCAACATTATGTTAACAGGCAACATTATGTTAACAGGCAACATTATGTTAACAGGCAACATTATGTTAACAGGCATCATGTTAACAAGCATCATGTTAACAGGCAACATTATGTTAACAGGCAACATTATGTTAACAGGCAACATTATGTTAACAGGTAACATTATGTTAACAGGCAACATTATGTTAACAGGCAACATTATGTTAACAGGTAACATTATGTTAACAGGAACATATGTAACAGCAACATTATGTTAACAGGTAACATTATGTAACAGGAACATTATGTTAACAGGAACATTATGTTAACAGGTAACATTATGTTAACAGGCAACATTATGTTAACAGGCAACATTATGTTAACAGGTAACATTATGTTAACAGGCAACATTATGTTAACAGGTAACATTATGTTAACAGGCAACATTATGTTAACAGGCAACATTATGTTAACAGGCAACATTATGTTAACAGGAACATTATGTAACAGGCAACATTATGTTAACAGGCAACATTATGTTAACAGGTAACATTATGTTAACAGGCAACATTATGTTAACAGGCAACATTATGTTAACAGGCAACATTATGTTAACAGGCAACATTATGTTAACAGGTAACATTATGTTAACAGGTAACATTATGTTAACAGGCAACATTATGTTAACAGGCAACATTATGTTAACAGGCAACATGTTAACAGGTAACATTATGTTAACAGGCAACATTATGTTAACAGGTAACATTATGTTAACAGGTAACATTATGTTAACAGGCAACATTATGTTAACAGGTAACATTATGTTAACAGGTAACATTATGTTAACAGGTAACATTATGTTAACAGGTAACATTATGTTAACAGGTAACATTATGTTAACAGGCAACATTATGTTAACAGGTAACATTATGTTAACAGGCAACATTATGTTAACAGGTAACATTATGTTAACAGGTAACATTATGTTAACAGGTAACATTATGTTAACAGGTAACATTATGTTAACAGGCAACATTATGTTAACAGGCAACATTATGTTAACAGGTAACATTATGTTAACAGGTAACATTATGTTAACAGGCAACATTATGTTAACAGGCAACATTATGTTAACAGGTAACATTATGTTAACAGGTAACATTATGTTAACAGGTAACATTATGTTAACAGGTAACATTATGTTAACAGGCAACATTATGTTAACAGGCAACATTATGTTAACAGGCAACATTATGTTAACAGGCAACATTATGTTAACAGGTAACATTATGTTAACAGGTAACATTATGTTAACAGGCAACATTATGTTAACAGGCAACATTATGTTAACAGGCAACATGTTAACAGGTAACATTATGTTAACAGGCAACATTATGTTAACAGGCAACATTATGTTAACAGGCAACATTATGTTAACAGGCAACATTATGTTAACAGGCAACATTATGTTAACAGGCAACATTATGTTAACAGGCAACATTATGTTAACAGGCAACATGTTAACAGGCAACATTATGTTAACAGGCAACATTATGTTAACAGGCAACATGTTAACAGGTAACATTATGTTAACAGGCAACATTATGTTAACAGGCAACATTATGTTAACAGGCAACATTATGTTAACAGGCAACATTATGTTAACAGGCAACATTATGTTAACAGGCAACATTATGTTAACAGGCAACATTATGTTAACAGGCAACATTATGTTAACAGGTAACATTATGTTAACAGGCAACATTATGTTAACAGGCAACATTATGTTAACAGGCAACATTATGTTAACAGGCAACATTATGTTAACAGGTAACATTATGTTAACAGGCAACATTATGTTAACAGGCAACATTATGTTAACAGGCAACATTATGTTAACAGGCAACATTATGTTAACAGGCAACATTATGTTAACAGGCAACATTATGTTAACAGGCAACATTATGTTAACAGGCAACATTATGTTAACAGGCAACATTATGTTAACAGGCAACATTATGTTAACAGGCAACATTATGTTAACAGGCAACATTATGTTAACAGGCAACATTATGTTAACAGGCAACATTATGTTAACAGGCAACATTATGTTAACAGGCAACATTATGTTAACAGGCAACATTATGTTAACAGGCAACATTATGTTAACAGGTAACATTATGTTAACAGGCAACATTATGTTAACAGGCAACATTATGTTAACAGGCAACATTATGTTAACAGGCAACATTATGTTAACAGGTAACATTATGTTAACAGGCAACATTATGTTAACAGGCAACATTATGTTAACAGGCAACATTATGTTAACAGGTAACATATACAGGCAACATTATGTTAACAGGCAACATTAGTTAACAGGCAACATTATGTTAACAGGCAACATTATGTTAACAGGTAACATTATGTTAACAGGCAACATTATGTTAACAGGCAACATTATGTTAACAGGCAACATTATGTTAACAGGCAACATTATGTTAACAGGTAACATTATGTTAACAGGTAACATTATGTTAACAGGCAACATTATGTTAACAGGTAACATTATGTTAACAGGCAACATTATGTTAACAGGCAACATTATGTTAACAGGCAACATTATGTTAACAGGCAACATTATGTTAACAGGCAACATTATGTTAACAGGCAACATTATGTTAACAGGCAACATTATGTTAACAGGCAACATTATGTTAACAGGCAACATTATGTTAACAGGCAACATTATGTTAACAGGCAACATTATGTTAACAGGCAACATTATGTTAACAGGCAACATTACGTTAACAGGCAACATTATGTTAACAGGCAACATTATGTTAACAGGCAACATTATGTTAACAGGCAACATTATGTTAACAGGCAACATTATGTTAACAGGCAACATTATGTTAACAGGCAACATTATGTTAACAGGCAACATTATGTTAACAGGTAACATTATGTTAACAGGTAACATTATGTTAACAGGCAACATTATGTTAACAGGTAACATTATGTTAACAGGCAACATTATGTTAACAGGCAACATTATGTTAACAGGCAACATTATGTTAACAGGCAACATTATGTTAACAGGCAACATTATGTTAACAGGCAACATTATGTTAACAGGCAACATTATGTTAACAGGCAACATTATGTTAACAGGCAACATTATGTTAACAGGCAACATTATGTTAACAGGTAACATTATGTTAACAGGTAACATTATGTTAACAGGTAACATTATGTTAACAGGTAACATTATGTTAACAGGTAACATTATGTTAACAGGTAACATTATGTTAACAGGTAACATTATGTTAACAGGTAACATTATGTTAACAGGTAACATTATGTTAACAGGTAACATTATGTTAACAGGTAACATTATGTTAACAGGTAACATTATGTTAACAGGTAACATTATGTTAACAGGTAACATTATGTTAACAGGTAACATTATGTTAACAGGTAACATTATGTTAACAGGTAACATTATGTTAACAATGGCTCCTCAGTCCTGCAGGACTATTAATGATGCTTATATAATTATTCAGACGTCCTGAAACGCTCCAACAACAACAAAGGATTTAAGCTGGATGTGTCAAAACTTCACAATAACTTTGAAGGTAAGTTAATAAATCGTTTGTATTCATCATAATGCCTCATATGTCTGACGTAGCTAACAGGCACAAGCTTACAAAGTTACAAATGTTAAGTGTTTTGATTATCTGTGCATTGTGCAATCTACATATCTATGCTGTATAGATAGATAAAGATATAGATATAAACATATATAGATCTGTCTATATTGTGCCCAAGCTATCAGTCGAAGCTAAAGTTAGCTTCCGAATGTAGCATCTAATTTGGAAAATAGCTAAAGGGCGATTACACTTAATTTTTCACTATCTTGAGCTTTTTTAATGTGTTGTACTTTAAAAACAACACCTAGACATTTCAAACCTAACTAGATTATTCTGTACTAATAGCAGAATAAATAAAACATTTGGGAAACCTTCTAATTGATCTGTGAAATTTGTAAAATGTCAATAGATTCCAGAAAGCATTAGATCTGAATTATTAAATTGGCATTATTAGTTTAACTTTCCGTTTTTTTTGTTTTTTTTTATCTTTATTATAGTTGGAGTTGGACAGGAGTTCTGTTTGGTGGCTTCCTGGAGGGAGAGATCAGCTGAGCTAATGTTGCCAACTTTTCTCTTACTATTAACTTTTCTGCTTTTCTTTATATAAAGTATTTCTATCAGTTGCTCTTTTTCCATTTTGTATACAGTATTTGCTCTATTTTTATTTTTACCTTAATGCTTACCTGGTCAGATGAGGTGGAAATGTACATCCTCTTGATTACTGACAAATGTCAGAACCACATGGACTGAGCTGGTTACATCAGATCAATCTGAATCTTTATTTCTCATTAAAACGACTTCTTGTCATTTTAAGACATTGTTATAAAATGTCATCTTTATTCTGCTGTAACAATGACTGCATTCCTAAAATTAAAATGTCTTGTATCCTGACCTTAATGCTCCCTTATACAACTCACAGAACAGATGATTGAAATAAAGGCACTTTTTGAAAGTATTTTCTGAGATTTTATTATAGAAATTGAGGACAGGAGGAATAGATTTAAATCAAATCTGGTATGAATAAAAATCTTGTATCATCCAGCCTTATTCAGCATATTAAATTATATGACTACATATTACTTAATATTCACATTTCTTTGCTGGTATAACCTAAAACTGTTGCATTTTAACATCTCACTTGAATTCCTGATCTACATGCAAATACTTGATATAACATTAACACTGAGAAAAGGGGAAAAAAAGGTTTGTGAAATGTAGAGAATTACAAACGAGATTCAATTTTATTGTAGGAACAAACAGGATAGCAAAATGAACAGTGAATATATAAAATACTTCCTAGCAGCTAATCAGACATCAGACTTGTTTTGCCTTTACTGGTGATGAAAACTCGTCACTCTGGAGGAGAGGAAGTCCAGCTCAGCCCCGTCCAGGATGACTGCAGGGTCAGGGTAGCCAACAAAGTCTGCAGGTAGATTTTTGCATATCTGGTGCTCCGGTTTCAAGATCATAGTTTAACCAAGTAAATAAAAAGTTAGTCCACGTTGTGATGATCCCGCAGACAGTGGACTGATGGACGCCGTACCGGTCAGCTGGTCCAGGTGCTTGGATCCAGTGGAAAGGTAATCAGCACAGCGATCATGGCTCAGAAACATCACGAGGCGTTACGATGCAAACCTGAAAAATTAAAAAGAAAAAAACTAATAAGTGTCCATATTTAGCTGCACAACATAATCAAAACTAATAAATCCTCAGCTCTTTTTGAGAGTTTTGCTTGAAAATAAATTGACAATATCTCAGGAAATTAAATGTGTAAGTGAAATAGTTCTGGTATCACAAAGAAACTGCAAAAATATATATGTTTCAGAGTTAACAACACTGAAGTTACTGAGTAAAGAGTGAACTAAAATACTACTTAGAAAATGCATGTTAAAATCTGAATACTCTTATTAAAGTGTGCAGCTGAAATTAATTTAAACTACTAGCAGGCAAAGCACCGTGTTCGCCTAATATCTGCACCAACAGTAATACAAACAATGATGCATATAAGAGGCATTAGTTTATAAAAGTCGAGGCAAACCTAAATTTACCATTTTAAAAACAAAATGCAGTCATAACCTCATTTTCTAAGCAGAATCTCAGAGGAAAAAAAGAGAAATTACGTCTCTGTAACGCAAGAACAGATTATAGCAGCCAAGTGGAAAAATTCACTCTAACGTGGATTATAACTATGAAACATCAAAGGTAGATGTCATATTTTCGGGATTCGGGAAATACGTGATTTGTACCATTTGTTCTGTGGGTTTTTTATGTGGGTCGGAGCCACTGAAACGGCTGTAAAGCGAAGAAGGTTTTGGACCTTAATCTGACTGACTACCTGTGTGGTTCTGATCGGGCTGAAGCGTTGCTGCTCTCGGTTGTTCTTAAATTACCTGCTCGGTATCGCTTCGACTGCATGTTAAATGTATTTTATATAATTGTCACATAAAAAAAAGCTAAGGAGTTGCCTAAAAATAATTTCATACTCCGTATAACACAAACGCATCAACACACGTATTGACTTACCTTGTGCGAATCGCTGCCTCTGTTCTCAGCCTGTTCCCGTAGCAGTGGATTTCCTCTGGCATTATTTTCCTCCAACAAATTATTCCAGTGAACGAAGCATACAGCTCACTTTTAACCTCCATCTTCTATTTCTGACACCTGATCTTCAATATCCTCAAGCTTTGAAATAGCTTGAGGATATTTCAAAGCACCGGGTTAGCCACTACAGCTAACCGGGTGTTAGCTGTAGTGGCTAAGTTTTGGCTACAGTCCGCTGTCGCCTTGATATCAGCAGGAAAATGAAAAAAACTAAGCACTGGATGGTACCGGCTAATTACTGGACACAACAGCACACCACAAAACTTGGTTGTTGTACCAGTAGCTCACAGATATTTTAAGTTTTGCGTCTTTTTCATGGTACAGATCTTGCAGCTTTGGGTAAAAACAATAGGAGCAAGCAGGACCCGGAACCAATCTATGTGGCATAAATTCAAACGGAAATACGTCACCACCTCTCGTGGCATATACCCCATTTTGCGTCTCATTGTAAGAGTGTAATGTAATAATTTTTTATTATTATATATATTTTTTAATCTCTTTCTCTTTCTTAATGTTTATTCAATGTTACATGATTCTGTGTTTGTTTTTAATTATGTAAAGCACTTTGAAATGCCTTGCTGCTGTGCTATACAAATAAAATTTGATTTGATTTTGATTTGAGTAAAGATAATGCCAGTCACGTAGCATAACATTTTACTCAATATTTTACACCGACAATGTCACTAAAATCAGTTGGTCTTGTAAATCTTTAAGCAACCATGAGTCAACAATGACTGGGGCAGATTTATTTGTAGTACACTAAACTTATTAGGAGTTTAGTACCTTTAAGGTACGCGAGTGGAAAATTTCAAAATCAAATGTTTTTTGCAACTCAGGTGTGGGAAAATACGCCTCCTTCCAATATTAGAGGCGTATCCCCCCCGATTCCTACGCCTATGGCTGCAATATATTAATGTAAATAGTTAATGAATAAAAATGTCAAATGAGCTAATTTCTCAGAAGATAGGATACGTTTCATGAGGGAGGAGACAGAGACTGGAAATTTGCCTTTGCAAGTGTCTTGTATTGATAGTGAAAACATTATATACATATTAACATCAGTGAAATAATCTGGAAGACAATCAGTTCCCATCTGCAAAAGAACTACGGCTTCAGAGAACATATATTTTCCCCGACGCATCCAGCTAAAGCTACACAGGGAAGGTTTGACGACAATAAGGTGGATAAAAACTGAGAATCTTCAGACATGTTTGGTTTAAGAAAATATTTTTTTTTAGAAAATGTGTATGCAGTGGTGGTTTTGATATGGGCTACCTGGGTAGTTGCCCAGGGCAGCATAAGTAAGGGGTGGTCCACCCGAGAACTAGAAAATAAAATATATCTTAACTGTCAGTTGTCCACTGAAGAAGATTGCTACTACTTGTATGCATGCTTAGTGGAATAAGTTTCTCTTAGTTGCTGTACTGGGAGCTTACATTACCTGCTTTCTGCTAAAAAAAAAACCCTAAAAGAAAATGTATATTTTCTTGCATTTGAATTGGTAGGAGTACAGCAGAAGGAGGGGCTTACCCAGTGGAATATTTCTGCAAGCACAACTGCTTGCATGTTTATATTTCAAGCTTGCAAAGTTAGGCATGGTGAGTGTGATCAGTCTGATCATTTGACAGTAGTATTTATGCATTCACTTAGTTAAATATTTTTATTCAATTACCATTTTGTAGATAGCAGTGGCACTAACATTAAAACAGAAGTATGTAAGTTTTACACATTTTTTTTTCTTACATATTTGTTGTCACCATGTCCAACAAATGACAGTACGGGACAGATTATCTGTGAAAAAGCTGAGCTTCTCCCAGTGGTGCTAACTAGAAACAACTAGTCAGAGCCAGGACTCGGGTCAGTTACAGTGGCACCACTCATCCTCCTGCTCTGTGCTCTGCTGCAGAGAGCAGAGCCTGTGGTGACTTCTCTGTCTAGTTCAGTGTTTCTCCATCCTGGTCCTCAGGCCCCCTATCCTGCTTGTTTTAGGTGTTTTCCTTCTGCCACACCTGAATTGTATCTCTGGTTGATTAACAATCTTCTGCAGTACCTGATGGTACTGCAGAAGATTTGCATGACCTTCATGCAGTCATTTTGAATCAGCTGTTCTGGAATAGAGGCACAGAGCAGGGGGCCTGAGGACCAGGGTGGAGAAACACTGGTCTAGTTAGTATGTACACCGATGACAGCAAATTAACGGGTTTCCTGTAATGGAAAATTGTTTCTCCACCATTTAGCAATGAGTACATGAGTGTAATTGACAGCGCTAAGACTCTGCTCCTGGTTCTGATTGGTTGTTTTTGAACAAAACCGGTCCATCTTTTCAGACGGCAATAGCAGCTCTGGGAGGAAATGGAGATTGATCTTTTCACAGATTATCTGTTTCATAGAATACTGTCATGGCATGGTAACATTTTTAGCAAATACGTAAAAAAAAAACAAAACCTATTCTTCTACCAAGACTATGTTTTTAACATGTTTTATATAGAAATATATAACAGCTTTCGCAATTTGTAAGCAGGTTTTTATTGGAAAAGATACGGACAAAGAAATAAATAGTAATTGAAGCTTTAAAATATTGAAATGTATCAAACTATGTTTAGACAGTTATTAAACTTACCCTTTAGTGAAGCAGACAGATCTCCGGCTGTGGGGCTGAACAATATCCAAAATTGAGCCGTACCGCAACAGGGTTTTAGGTTTAAGGAGATAAAGTTCCATGTTTATATTCATCTGAGGTTCCAAGTAGTCTTGTATTTGTTGAACAGATAGGTCTTTGTTCTGATTAGTCTTCCTTTGAGAATCCATTTGAGTCTCGCGTTTATACAAGACATGAACATTGGGGTTGTCTTCTGATGGCTGGTCAATATTCTGACATTTATATCTCAAGACAGAGGACCGTTCAGGAAACTCACTGTCCGTCACATGGGAAAAGGAACAACCCTAGAATGAGAAATTTTGTTAAATATTCCATGTATGCATGCAAATTACAAAACAGATGGGTTTTATGAAGAAAATATTACACCTTAGCAAACAAAAAGTTTAAATACTGTGAAACATGACATTCACCACAGTCATCACAAATAAACATGAAGCCAAATTCTAAGTAACAGTAACTGAAATAGGTTTCCAAAATTGGGAACATGAAATTGTCCAAAAATGTTTTGGTATGGTGAAACATTAAAGAGTTTCTTTAAATTGGATGAAAGGCTGAGTCTTCCCTCCACCAAACTTCATTCAACACAGTGCAGTCAGTCCCAAAGCCAGACTCATTCACTGGATTGTCAGACAAAGAGGCAGGATTTGTTAGCCAAGTTCATGTTGTTCCCACTTGGTGTAATACCACAAAACGTTTAATTAAAAGCAGCAGACTCTTTTGTACCCACAGCAATCAGGTCTCTAAATTTGTGAGTTATAATTCTGTTTTATATAATAATAAATTTATTATTTATTATAGTTTGATCTTCACTTTTGCAGATCAAAAGTTATCAAAAGCTCATGACTGCATCAAAATCTGACCAGTTGTCATAAAACATAGGGTAAAATAACTTCCACACTCTGTGTATCAATTGGTGATACCACCTTAGCCCTGTTTGCATACAACTGGCTCTGAATCACATATGCAGCGTCCAATTTACATTGTACTCGATATAAGTAACTTTTGATGATCTCTAAACATGTCAGTAGGCCAATGTTGGAATTTGACTCCAATGCGCTCTCTACATTATTCCAACAGCTATATCTCCCTGATACTTCATCCAATCTGCACCACAATTTATTGTGCATCAATAGGGAGCATTGTTACACACATTGGTGTGGTAGTTTGATGACATCAGTTTGATGGCATCATCTCACTTGGAGAAGAAACTGAGGACCATTGGGTGACTCCTCCAGCTTCTCTCTGTGTATGATATAGAAGACTGAAACTGTATCTACAAACGCTTGATAATCACACGACATATTAAAAAGCCTAGAGGAAGTCCTTGCCAATCATTTGTCATCAAACAGGAAGTGAATATAACACCTTTGACTCATATTGAACTGGACTGAAGGCCATTTGGAAAATGTGACAAATGTGCTGCACAGTGGTCAAGTACACGAATGGCATAAGGGCAATAACAACAGCATCAGTGTGCCGAAGCTTCCATGATCTGTGCAAGGCTGGAACGGCACTGAGCTATGAGCTGCCAATGCTCGTAGCTCATTAGATGCAACATTAAATGCAATGTTTTTTCCAATGCCGCTACTTGAAGTGGCATTTTTGAGAGCTTAACATGTTCAGCGAAAATTGTTCGCCAAGAGAAATTTTCAAATTTCAATGGAATCAAAAGTGGGAATGGCCAAACTGCTCTATGCAAATCTATTTCATAAATAGTTCACACTTAGTTTATTGTTAAGCAGGAAGAAATATTCTCAATAACACCTTTTGTGATTTTAGATTAAATTTTTTTTTGATTTTTTGGCCTACAAGTACTTTTGAGTTGAAGATTTTGACCAATGTTAACGAATATAAATCACTATCTAGGCTCTACCTCTGGTTAGAGACCAGTCAACTCACAGTAAAGCTGACATTACAACCCTTTATCTGTTTTAAAACACCAACAAATATTACCTTGTCACTTGTCTGGATACTTGAATTTTCTGCAGACATTTTAGCAATCAGGAAATAACGCAGTCGTGAATTTGGAACCCCCACCTACAAAAGGAATACAACAACAATAAAGATTTGTCGGAATGACTTTGTTGAAAGTCATTCCGACAACAAAGTTGGTAGTAATCAGATCCATCAACCGCAAAACACGTTTAAACACTTTCAGTTCAATTCAATTTATTTATAGTGGATCGATTCACAAGTGTCATCTCATGGCACTTTGTAAAAAAATAATTTTAATTCAATCAAACATACATAACTTGATAACTTGCATCAATTCAAACTGATCCAACTCATCAAGCAATACAGTAGGCTCAATTAATTATTCAAAGTACCTTAAGGAGTTTCTATCTAAAGAAACCCAGTAGACTGCATCGTGTCATTGACTTCCAGCATTTGCTTCTCCTGCATGAGCATGTAGTGACAATCAATAGCATTGTGCTATTGACTTTACAGCAATCCCTCATACCGAACATGCATGTAGTGTATAGTGACAGTGGAGAGGAAAAACTCCCCTTTAGCAGGAAGAAACCTCCAATAGAACCAGAACCTGGCTCAGTACAAGAGGACATCTGCCATGACCAACTGGAAGAGTGAGACTATCAGACTATTCAGTTCACTCTGTTCGTGGACTATGGACTTCTTGACCACCATTTTGCAACATTTTATCAGGACTTTTTCTCATTTTAGCAAATGGTGACACCATATTATGACTTTGGAATGCTTCTGGACTAAACAACACAAAACAATGTTCAACTCTAAACACAAAATCATCAAGCTGGACCAACAAGTCAGTGCTTCAGTAACAGGCTTAGCTCAACACAGTGAACAAAATGATGAGAACAGCAGTAGCTTGTCTGAACTTGAGCTGGAACCAGAGCTTGCTAAAGCTCTCCAGGTAATGACAGGGTTATGTTGAAAATCAGTGAGAAGCTGGAACCTCTGGCAAAGACGGTCACATCGCATACAACCGATCTCCAGAGGAAGCTGAAAGCAGGGTGCTACAGCTAGAAGAGGTTAATAAGCCCCTCACTGCTAAAGTACGAGCCCTGGAAGAGAAAGTCAAGATCCTCGCAGTGACAATTTGGAAAATGGGGGGATAGAAGAATGTGTGTAATTCAATATCCCAGAAGATGCAGTAAGGCAAAAATGCTTTGTAATGTTTGAACATTGGATGCCAGCTTTTCTCAACGTGAAATGTCAAGCCCTAGATTTCATCAGATGTTAAAGGCTAATTATACATCCTTATTAGATGCAATAAAAAAGATTTACAGAGATGGTGCAGTCTTCCCTTAACAATACAATTATTGTTAATACTGTTGTATTGAGGATAGATCCTCACTGACTCTGCTCTCCCCAGCACAAGGACACTTTAAATTTGAGCCAGGTATGACAGATACAGGCTATAATATTTGGACATTCCATGATGAAGTATTTATTTGTGGGATCCTCCTTCATCTGAGTTAATCCAGATTAAATATGGCCTCCCCAGTAGCCACATACCTCTAAGATCAAGATTTTTTATCTTAAAAAAACTACATTTGCTTCTGATGCCACCTTATCTCCAAAAGAGAAGTTACTGTTTAAGTGTCCAGGTAAAAAGGTGATTAGCTGCTTTTATAATGTGCAGACTTGTGTTACAGTGACAGCTCCAGGTGCTGCACAAATATGGCAACTAAATTGGGTGTGGTTATTGAGGAGGAGATGCCATTTGGAATCATGCAAACAAACATCTATTTGTAATCAAGCCAAGCTTTTACAGTCCAAAGTTATTCACAGACTGCAAATTCTTCCTAGGAGGAGACATAAAATGAACCCTCAAACCTCTAACTGTCTTGAATGCAAGTCAGCGCTGGGTACATGTATTCATTGTGTTTGGTCCTGCCCTAAAATTCTGATGTATTGGTTAGATCAGTGTTTTTCAACCACTGTTCCTGCCGTGAGTGATTGTCAGGTGTGCCATGGAAATTATTCAATTTCACTACGGTACCGTATTTTCCGGACTATAAGCTGCTACTTTTTTTTCTAAACTTTGAACCATGCGGATTGTAGCCCGCTGTGGCTTTTCTGTGGATTTTTCTTCAACCACCAGGGGGCTCTCTAGCAGGAAGTGAATCATTAGAAGTCAAAATTGTAAATCAAAGAAGAACGGCTAATTTTCATTTAGAACAACCACATGCTAGCAGCAGGCACGATGGAGAAATGTTTTCAAACTCATATCATGCAGCTTTTAAGTTGAGGGCTGTCGATCTGGCACTACAGGAGGGAAATAGAGCCGCTGCATTTAAGCTCGGTGTGAACAAAACCATGATTTGGCTTTGGAGACGGAGTGCTGCGTCCTTACAGCAGATTTATTAGGACGCCGCCCTCTGCTGGGTCCTGATGGAAAACCGAGAGCAGCTTCCAGTTTTTATTTTAATTTTTTTAATTGAAGGTGCTAGTATGGTATGCTCTATAGTCCGAAAAATACGGTAATTGATTTTAAAAGATTTTTTGAAAATGAATTATCTGCAAATAATGCCATCTTTGAGTGTCTGCTGTAGCAGTGACTAGCGGCGTAATCATGTAACGTTCTTGTCACTAGATGGCAGTAGGTACAGAGCATTTTACATTACAACGAGAATTAGTGATACATGAATGTTACAGGTGGCGGTGAGAGCATTGAATCTAGAAAGACTGACGACAGTGATGGAAAAGACAGTGAAGCTCAGCAGTAGTTAGAAAGAACATGAGTCCATTTCCCACAACATGTCTGTGTGAAGTGAGCTTCTGAAGCCTGGTTACTATAAAAACTAAAAACAGAGAGAGACAGAGATGTTGAGGAAGAGCTTTGTCTTTCTTCAATTTCTGCCAGGAAATCAGCTGTTTTCATCCAAACATGCTCAGGTTTCACACCAGGTGGGTAAAATATACAGATATTGACATTTTGTACATGCAACTCTTCATATTGTAACAGTGAATATGAAGTGAAATGTTTCCCAAATATTATTGCTTCTTTCAGAATAAGAATTATTTTCTGTATTCCGGCTATAAGATGCTTGTGGATTAGTTTGTAAAACACTTTGAAGTTTTCTACAACTTCTTTAAATTTAACACCACAGTGTTGTGGCTGTTCAGGTGTATTTTTGAAGTGGACATGTTAAGTGCAATTTGAAATAAGAAATGTAAAATGTGTTGAAAATGCATTTTTGTGTTGATTCCTATTCAAGAGACTTTGATAAGAATGACTATATATGTAATATAGGTGGAGTATCTTTGTTTACATTTTTGGTTGGTGGTGTGTCTCGTGATTTTTTCAATTAAAATAATGTACCTTGGCTCAAAAAAGGTCGAAAAACACTGGGTTAGACATCTTGAAAGATTTTAAGTCTAAAAAAATTAGCATATTTGCTCAAATATGTTAATTTTAATAGGTATGGTTTAGAAACAAATGTTGGGTCTGGTCTCATAAAATTTGAATACTCCAAAAGAAATTAATAGAAAGGGATATTTTCAACAGAAATGTGAGGCATCTTAAAGGTACACGAAGCTTCTTTTACATGAATGAGGCAATTTGTTGGGTCTGGTGTCTCTCATCTTCCTCTTAAGAATATTTGATTATTATATCGTCATTTTTACATAAAATAGTCATCTGTAGTTCTTACATTTGTCGGGGAGATCATGCATTCCTGGTAAGTGTAGCCGCAGCCACTCAGGACTTTTATCAAATAGTCCCTAAAGAACAGAAGCACAGAGTTAAAACACATTCAATGCACACACAGTGTTTAAGAATTGACTTTTGTTTCATTGCTCACTGCAAAGAGATAAAAGGTCAAACTAAAAGAACTCATCTTTCATGTAGTGGCTCAGTCCTAGCAAAGATCAAGTCTCAGTGTTTTTCCATTGAAACAGTCTCCAGTTCTTAACTGGTTACTTAGCTGGAGTTCATACAACTCAGCCAGCACTCTTATAATTCTAGAGTTGGAAACATGATTCAGTAGCTGGGATGCATTTCTATACTGATGACCTGAACTGCTGGTTTAAGAAGATGTTCACAGATTCAACATAAACATATTGTGGTTTTATGATATAATTATTGCCCTTTGTCACCAATTCTGTTCATCATTTTTATGGACAGAATTTCTGTGCGCAGCCATGGTGTTGAGGGGATCCGTTAGGATCGTGTCTCTACTCTTTGCAGATGATGTGGTCCCACTGAAGTCATCAGGTCGTGATCTACAGCTTTCGGTGGAGCGTTTCGCAGCCAAGTGTGAAGTAACCAGGATCGGCGCCTCCAAATCCAAGGCCACGTGGTCTTAAGCCAGAAAAAGCTTCTCCGGGTCGGGGAAGATGTCCTGCTCCAAGTGGACATCTTCCTCCACCCACTACTTAAGCTGTCCCCCTGTCACCAGTGGACAGCTTAAGTATCTCAGAGTCTTGTTCACAAATAATGGAAACGTAACAGAAGATTGCTAGCTGGACACATTCATAAAGGAAAGTTCAGAATTATATAAAGTAAATAAAACACCTTCATAATCCCAAATATTCTGAAAAATATTTAGTTCATCCATTTTTAAATATTCATATTCTAACATCACTCTTGCTCTAACCATACTCTTAAAAAGCTTTACACAATAAGTATTATGTTCATTATTAATTTTAATATTTGTACTCTGATAAATTGCAAGCTTTGCTTGACCAAGAAAAAAGTTCAACAACTGTCCACTTTTCTTCTTTCTTTTGTTACATTAAAAAAACAAAAATAAAAGACTGTTCTGTGAAACTTTCTCCAAATGATTTATAAATATCTCTTAGTAATGTAAATAAATCCATTATTCTGAAACATTGTTCAAAGTAATGAAAGATAGTTTCTCTTAATGAACAAAAGGTACATTTATCGAAAACAACAAGCTTCATAATGAAAACTGCAATAATACCATGCAAATTTCTCCACTGTAAATCACCAGCATTTTTAGTCAAAGGTGGCTTATAAAATAACCCCCATCCAGGTTTCACCCCAAAACCAACTTTAAACAAATCTCTCCAAGGAGTATCGTTTTTATCTTTTAATTTTACTTTATTCAAAGCCTTAACACATTTCATATACATTATCTTTCCATTCACAGGATCCAAAAATGTCCATTAATTTTTCTCCTTCTCTAAAAAAGTCCAGGACATTCAAAGTATTTCAATCATGGCTTAAAACACAACTTAAAGAAAAGATGTGATTTATCAGGTGTTAGAAGTCCATCAAACCATCCCTTTATGAGTCTTTTGTCATCTTCTGATAACCTGACATTTCATGAATCTCCATCGCTTCCAAAAAAATCATCATTTTTTAAAACAACCATTATTCAACAAAACGGTATTGAAGTGCAAATATGCACTTCAATAATGTATTTATAAACACATTTCCTATGATCATACAATGATCAGAAAAGCCCACTGGACACAAAGTACATGATCTAAATATTTGCAAGTTTGCCCAAAACAATAAAACCTATCTAATCTTCCTAACAAAATATAATTCTCTTTACAATGAGCGTAAGAATATTGGCTTATATTTCCATTTTTAGAAGGCCACACAATAATATGTTTCAATGTTCTCCTCAAATGTATATGTGTCTCTAAATGATTCCTATCTAAATCATCTATTGGACAATTAAAATCACCTCCTAAAATTAGGTAATCTGTTGACACATAATTCATTAATGTATTTACTAATTTTTCTAAAATAAAAACATGTTCACTTGAATTCACAGGACCATATACATTCAGTAAAATGTACCTTCATATTTTCATACTTAACAATAGCCTTTTACAATCTTCCAGATACAACATCTTCAGTTTCAATAGAAACTGGAAGAAAATGTCTTGAGAAAAGAATAGCTACTGCCGGACTCAGAACAAGATTTCCATCCCGTTCTTTCTTCCAATCAACTTCATTATCAACACTGTTATGAGTTTCTTGAGAAAAGCTGTATCAAAACATTTAGATTTTAAAAGTTCAAAGTACACAGCCCTTTTTTCACATCCCTTGCACCATTAAGGTTTAAAGATGAGATTTTAAAACTACTCATAATCACACAAAAAAAGATTGATAGAAAAAAGAAAATGCAACATCTTATCAGCTGTTTCTTAACTTTCCTGTAGCTAACTTTGCTGATTTGCTCCGACAGGAGCGTTTTCATAGCTGACACAATCTGACCGTGACGTGACAATGGACCTTACCACAGGGGCCATGTTTCATTGGCTAATGCCCATTTGACGTCACTGCGCAGCTACCATGTGATTGACCGTCTCACAAACTCATGCTAATGTACATTGTGGACCACCAGACCGACAGAAAGTTTTTGCTTCAGGACTCGAAAAAAAATGGTTCTCCACTGTCAGTGGGGTATCTGTACAGGCGATGTCAGGTATCCTGATCGTATTTGTGGAACTAAAATTCACAGATTTCCAAAATCTGAAACGGAAAGTCTTGCTTGGATCAAAGCTTGTGCACGACCACATTTGCAGCTCAACCGTCGTAGGATCAATAAGAACAAAGTGTCTGCTGGTGTAAGTATTATTGCTTTGCTTTCTTTGTGTTTAGTGAATGAAAAAATAAAGTCAATAATAAACACATGCATTATGAAAACCTTTTAGCCAAGTACAGCATAATGGCAGTACCGATACAACTTCTACATCTTGAAGCCTGTTTGTTACAGCCTTACGTTAGCTGAACAGATCAATATGCAATGTGTACCGCATCTGACATACATTAAAGATTTTATTTGACCTGAAAAGGTTTTTTACTAAACTGTAATCGTGTTAGCCACACTAGCTTTTACTAAACTGTAATCGTGTTAGCCACGCTAGCTTTTACTAAACTGTAATCGTGTTAGCCACGCTAGCACCGAGTACAGTGTATAAGTCCTAGGCACATTCGAACCCTCAAAACCTTGAATGTCCGACTCACCCAGCCTTGCAAGAACAACATCCATCAGTGATCTTGTCTACGGCTATATTTATGCTGAGGGTGTGAGGATCTGCTGTTTTTCTCATCAACCGGTAGCTTTTCGCTGTGACTCGCACAATGCTGGAGGCATCGCGGCTCAAACACCTTGATGTCGTCCAAAAGAGATGACATGAACTTGTTGGTTTCCTTGTCCATTGTCGTGGCTGATATTTTGTGAAAATCCGGGAGAAATGCTAAACTAATCGACTCAGAAATACTCTGCAGAGAGTCGAAATGAAAAATGCCATGTTTACACATAGGAGCTAAGCTGTTAATGTGAGACATGAAGTCACGTGGGACTTTCGAGGGGTGTTTCTGGGTGGAGCTTGGTAAGGTCCATTTCTTCATCAACACATCTTCGCTGATGAAAGGATGTTCTTTTTTGCAGGGTTCATTAAGGGGAAAGCAGTAGTTTGTGTGCTTCTCATAACAATTCCCGTCTCAACTACGCTGTTCACCTTGTCAATCGAGTCCAAAAACATAACCACATTATTCATCCTGGAGGCTGCCTTCACACTTTCACACCTGACAAGTTCCCCAACAGCCAAACCACACTCCTGAACTGATAAATCCACGCCAACTGGTATTTTATTATCATGTGGATGGGAAAGGCTCTTAAAGCCTGCAGAACCGCAACTTTTTCCGGCTTTGCACCGAGCTAAAAACCAAAAACGACACTATTGAGACGCCAGTGAAAACAGAATGTTTAAAGTGCGAAACAAGTGAATCACCACTGTAAAGAGTGAAGTTCAAATCTTTAGAAAACCTCACATTTGTTCTCCTTCCTCCCCACACATGCACCAGATACACATGCTCACACAATAGAGAGAGAGAGAATGAGTGAGAGAAGGAAGAAGAGAGGAAGGGATAGGCGGATATTCTTCATCATTACCTGGCTGAGGAGCTCTCAAAACCTTTGACATTTTCCAGCATGATGTATGTTGGCAGCTTGCAAAGCCTGAAATCATATTGGCAAAAGAAAATTGAAAGAATTCTGCTAATTGGATAAGACATGCTTGCAACTTCCTGGACAGTCATGTGGGAACAGTGTTTGAATGTACACATCATCTCTCCCTCCCTCCCTCCCTCCTTGAGGGTTCCTCCAGTATCTTGGCTGTGCCTAGAACTGCACATTTCTGGACTGAGATGTCTGATGTTGTTCCTGGGATCTGTTTTAGCCACTGCTCCAGTTTGGGGGTGACTGCCCCGAGGGCCCCGATGACCACAGGCACCACTGTGGTTTTCACCTTCCAGGTCTTTTCCAGTTCCTCTCTGAGGCCCTGGAATTTCTCCAGTTTCTCCTTTTTCCTGATGTTGTAGTCACTTGGTATTGCTACATCCACCACAACGGCTTTCCTCTGTTCTTTATCCACCACCACAATGTCTGGTTGGTTCGCTATTACCATCCTGTCTGTCTGGATCTGGAAGTCCCACAGGATCTTAGCTCAGTCATTCTCCACCACTTTTGAGGGTTTTTCCCCACTTTGATCTGCACAGATGTTTCTGTACACTATGCCCGCCACTTGGTTATGTTGTTCCATGTTCGCTTTCCCTGCCAGCATCTTGCACCCTGCCAATATATATATATATATATATATATATATATATATATTCCTTCTTTGTGTGCTTTGGAGTTTCTGTGCTGATAAATTTTTTTGCGAAGTGATATAAGCTAGTTAGCTCTTGAATTGTTACAAAATAAAGCTGTATTTCTTCAGCCCACTGGCTGCAATGTTGACACCTTGAGATGCCTTGAGACCTAAATTCTGAACATCATGGCATGGAGTGCATCCCAGTTTTCCATGTCTGGCATATAACCATTCATTTTAGCTTTTAAACTGGTTCTATTGGTCCTGTGTCCAGACAGAGGGATAATCAGTAGCCCAGCATCATGACCTGTTTGTTCTGAAGATCCTGCAGCTTCCACTTCTCTTCCTAACATGGCGCCTCCTCACCCTGACTCTCATACTGACAGGAGGAACCACAGAGCTCTGTTAGGTTAAAGCTCATCTTCTGAAGTTGGGATATTTTTCCTCCAACAGGTTCCAGAGAATCACCTCAAACCAGATGTTGGACTGGATTTTATTTCACTGTCATTTGTGAATGTTAGAGCCTCATTTTCAACAGTGGAGCTATAAAGGTTGAAGGCCGATCTATGTTTTCGCATCCACCTGAATAATGTGTAGTTGCGCCACTGGATGCGCCACAGCAAAGGTAAACAAAAATAAAACAAGTCGAACAGGTGATCAACTCTAAACCACTCGCACCTTTTTACTCTCCGTCTCTCTCTGTCATTTAAGCACACCCGTTGCCATAGCAACCGCCTGAGCTCCACAAGCCGACCAGAGATTACGTTAAAAACATAACATTCAGTCCGTTACGATATCAGGTTTGCAGGCTTGATATTTATTTTGTCATCATTAATAAACCTCTCATGAACACAGCGGTGGTTGATTAGTTAATTTTAAACTCCTGCTCTGCTCGTTATTTTGGTAATGGAACCGAAACCCACAGAATTGTGTAACACGTTGTTGAACCAATAATCACTGAGATTATTATTGTTGTTGGGTCATTAATCTGAACACGTTTTGTTGATTTTTGTTGTTGTTGTTCTTTAATAAAGTTCTGAACGTTTTAAGCCAGTCAGAGGACGTGTTGGTCTCAGCCTCCTGACGGCGTTCAGTTTGTCACTTAATGCCGAGATCAACTCAAAACCTTCCGTGATTGACATGTTGCAGCCCTGCTCTAGTAAAGCACGAAGAGTTCAAAGACCATATGAAATGGGAAAAAAGTTATTTATTAACTGATTAAGTTGTGTTTTAGATTGTTCTTGAAAAACTAATCAGTTGTGGCTGCACAGTGAACCCACTGATTCTTTACAGCAGACAGCCGCTCCTCTCTCTTGCAGGTACTGCGTACCCTCGCTAAATCTTTTAGGGGTACGCAGTACCCTGCCGTACCCCCTTACTTTCACCCCTGGGTATGACACAGATAATCTGTGAAAAAAAAAATCCTCCACCTTCTCCCATTGCTACAATTACCATCTGCAGAAATGCACTGCTCCCAGTCAGAAACAACCAGTCAGGAAAAATGTCTTAGTTGGTGGCTAATCTTTGTAGCCTGGGCATTCATGGCAGGCTCCACTGTCGCTAACAATCTGTGGCGCAGCGGAGAGCAAGCGGCAGAGTGTGAGGAGCACAGACCTGCACAGGCAGAGGAATGTAAGTTTTCCATTCCACAGATTATCTGTCTCATGTTATACTTTCACATACTGCAGCTTTAAGTAAAAAAAATTCTACTAACTTTTTTAAATTACTTTTTAATTCAGTCAGGCTGACTCCAGACTAAATCCTGCGTATTTGACATCCTCATACCTTGGAAGGAGTTCAAGGATGAAGAGGAAGCTCTTACATCTGGGGTCTGCAACGTCACCCTGAAGTCCTAACCTAGAACGGAACGAAACAAAGCACAATACCAGTTAAGTTGACAAAATGTACTTCTTATCTTCATCAGTAAAACATAAGTGTGAGACAGAAATGTAACGTAGAATAAGGATCAGATTAAAGGCGCTTCTCCACGGGCAAGACTCACTAACCAGTTGATGTGTGGGTTAGTTCTCCGTTACGTCTTCAGACCATTATGTTCCAAAGACTCTGTCTGTGGCCATGGAGAACCTCGAGGTTCTGATTCTGATGGACTCAAATCCAGATATTTCATTTTGTCTGATAGAAATTTATTGCTGACCTAAATAAAGACTCAGATCAACTGATTATTTCTCTATACATATGAATATATTCTTGCACTTTATTTTTTTTAGATATGTAACCCTTTGGGAAATGAAGTCAAAAGGTGCAAACCAATTTCACGCTAAACATATTTAAAAAAATTCCAAACAAAAAATAAAATGCACATCACACCAGAATCCGTGTATGGTTCGTTCTTTGGTTTTTTTGTTTCAAAATAAAATTAGAAAAACCAAACAAGCATGTGTTCTTTTTTGTTTTTTAGGTTTTAAAACAAAATTAGAAAAACGGCAATTGCAAAAATAAAGAAAATGAGCTGTCAATTTAGCTTTTCATTATTTCATTTTTGGCAAGCGGTCTGACCCGGAAGTTCTCTCTGTCCGGCTGACGCAGAGACCGAATCACACACATTATGCAGGCTGCAGGGACACAAGCTTGTTCATTTCAGGCTATATACTGTAGTATTTTCTGTCAGCCGCAAGTCAGTTTAAGTAAAGCTCCTGTGAGAAACAAATAATACCGGACATCTGGTCACCGAGAAAAATGGTTAGCCTGAGTTTTTAGTTAAGTTTTTTATTTTGAAAGGCCAGAGCACCGGGGAGTGGCTTTCCACCGCAGCCACACCCCTCGTCTCTGGACCAGCAAGATGGCTTCCATTGCACTGCGCCTCCAGCAGCGACAAACAGTAAGTACACTATTAATTTGTCACAAAAAGTTGTTTAAAGATGTTTTTAGACTAGAAAGTAGCCCTTATAGCTTAATTTACGGTTTGAAATATACTCCGGAGTTTTCGGAGCAGCGTAGCTCCGCTAACGGGGCCTGGCGGTTCCAGGCGGTTCCAGGCGGCTCCAGGCGGCTCCAGGCTCAGCGGCCGGGTGGAGTGTGTTCACCCCGCTAACTGCGGTCTGGACAAGTCACCTTGTCTATTCTGCTGCTTGATATCTGATCGTAGCTTCTCAAAGTGTAACATGAAGAGTTTAATGTGTTTACATATATACTGTTTGATACGTGTGTCAAAATATAATATTCCTCTCTGCAGAGTTCGATATTTCTGAAGATGTTAGTATCTTCTAATCATTGACATCATCCAGTACCAGTTATTAATATTCCCTTCCTCTGATCTTTTTGTAGTTTGTAAATTCATATTATTTATGTGTGTGAAATATATTCTTCCCTTCGATTGGCTTCTTATGTGCAGTGTGAACTTTTTTAAAATATATTTTTTATTGTTTCATACAGGCGGCTCTTAGGAGGAGAGGCCTCAGCTCCAGGTTTGGATGCAGCTTCCCAGAATCTCCCAGTGATCCTCTTCCTCCTCCTGACATCGTCTTCTTCACTGTCTCCTCATCTTTTATATACATAAATTATAGGAATATTTTTTCATGATTCCCCAAACATTGGCTGAATATCTGCGTATGTTATTGTAATAAATAAATTTATGAAAATGTTTTGTCTGTTTATTTTGTAAGATTTGAGTTCAAAGCTCTGATTACATAAAGGTTGATACAAATTAAATATTTGTTTCTTTTAATGTTTCTTGCTTATAAATCCAGAGCTAAGAAATAATGAAAAGTATCAACTCAAAAGTTGTTCATTATGTTTAGTCAGTTGAGTCTAATAAGTTATAATAAATAGGACACGCTGGAGGGACGATGTCTCTCTGCTGGCCTGGGAACACCTTTGATTCTCCTGGAGGAGCTGGAAGAAGAGGCTGGGGAGGGAAGTCTGGGCTCACGACCCGACCCCGGATAAGCGGAAGAAAATGGATGGATGGATAAATAGTCTCATAAAGGGCACAGAGGTTTTCATTTCTAATTGGACAGTAATATGCATCTTATAAAAATGTGAAAAGATATTGTGAGGTGTTAAACCACAGAAGAGAAGAAGACTATATCATTTTTCTAACACCTACTGATGTACAAGATTTGTTTTTTTTAGACTGAAGTCTGAATTCTGAGATTAAAGACAGAATGATGACCTTTTTTCTTTCCCAAATCTTCTTCCATAGGCAAATATTTATTTAGTTAAGCTTTTAATAATCTGGCAAATTATTTCAAACATTTCCTACCTGGTATAAATCTATTTCTGCTAGAAATAGATTTCTATTTCTGGTCTCTATTTTCAGGTATTTACCTGAAATAGATACGACTATCAATCTATTAGTATATTGTATATAAATGTTTTTATATATACAATATATTCTATATTTATTTTGGATAAATATACAATATTTATCCAGGATATTGTATATTTTGCATAACCTTTTTTGCATGCTTGTTCATGACATACCGGATTATAATTGCTTTGCTAATGCTATTCAGAAAGGAAAAACTTAAACTTAAAGGGTTTGAATGACTGGCAGAATGTTCTCTGAGCGTCTTTTGAAACCAGAGCAGATTAAAGGTTGGTAAAAATAAAAATAAAATTGGACGGACTAGCCCTTTAGATATTTACTGAATGGGAAGCTGCATTTAGCTGCCATTAGCTTCATATACAAAACAAAGTCGGAGTTAAAGGCTGTCTGTGTGAAAGTATCATGATCAAATTAATTACATGCCGCTTTGGACGAGTGTAGAAAAACAAAGTGTGCGGGGCAGAGCATAATGTGTATGTGTGATACGGCCCCTGTGTAAACCGGACAGAGAGAACTTCCGGGTCAGACCGATTGTCAACAATGAAATAATGAAAAGCTAAATTGACAGCTCGTTTTCTTTTTTCTTTTTGCAATTGCCGTTTTTCTAATTTCGTTTTAAAAACTAAAAAACAAAAAAACACATGCTTGTTTGGTTTTTCCAATTTTATTTTGAAACGAAAAAACCAAAGAACGAACCATACACGGATTCACCAGGCTAATATTATGTAGTCTGGCGTTTCACACAGATGGGGTGTCAGAAAGCTGATCACAGCTTCACCATTTCTCTTCTTTATTGCTGTCCAGCAGAGACGAGATGCTAGCAACTCTGCTAATTCACCGTCATTCCTCTGCTACAGTTACTGCATGTGTTCCTGCTGCTGCTCCTGATTAAACTCATAACGCTCCTCCAGACTGAGCAGCTCTCTGATACCAGACAGAATGTCCATCAGTCCACAACTGTGCTATGAGAAATGCGTGGAGTTTTCAGTGACATAAATCACAGGCCAACCAACAAATACAGTCAGCTGTCAACCAAATAGCTTCTGTGCAGTACACGGCTCGGTGCGGCTGGTACAACCCCTGAAGTAGGTACAGAAAACGGAGAAGAGTCACGCAGCACTGCACTGGATCTGCTAATAGAGGTGAATCTGGCTGGAGCAGGCAGAGGCTCAACCGTTGAGAGGTGCTCAGGTGGACAAGCGCCTCAAATCTACTGCCCCTTATTTCTTGTTGAGTTTTTATGACTTTGTTTGCAAAAATATTAAAGAAAATATCATACCTTGTAAATGGCTGGCAAGGAGGGCTCATCATTATCATATCAAAAGATAATTGATTGAAGTCATCAAGTGGTATACCCTTAAAACAAACATGCAAAGTATTTCAATTGAGCTCAATCATAACATAATATGTACAATTTAAACCAAAGATCTATTGACACGTATCAACCTAAATATGTTTGGTCAGGTTAAAAAACATATCAGACTGCATTGATGTAATAAGCATGCCCCATATACCAATCAAATTTGAATCCCTCTTCATCCAACCGTGACGTAAAGTGCTTGACATAAAACCACGACAAACACACACATAATTTACCTATCAAATTAAATAATGAGTTAGGCAAAATAAAGAAATAAAGTAGATAGATAAAACAATCAGGGAAAGAGAACCTCAGCTACATCGGGTTTAGAATTCGATTCTTGTAGGCAAAAGTTACAATATTTTGACTACAGGAACATTTTATCATCTTGTTGTTGACATTAGTTAGTGCCAAAACAAAAAGGGAAGCAGTCTACAGGGAAATGACAGAGCAGACTGTTTTTCTTCAGGAAGCTAAGGTCCTTCAAGCTTTGAAGCAAGACGATGCAGATTTTCTATAAGTCTGCTGTTGAGAGCTTCATCTTTTCTGCCGTCATCTGTTGGGGCAGCAGCATCAGAGCCAGGGACCTAAAAAGGTTCAACAACCTGATAAAGAAGGCTGGTTCTGTTCTGGTTCTGTTCTGGTTCTGTTCTGGGGACTGTGGAATATCTGGAGATGATGAGGCAAAGAAGGATTTTCCATAAAATCAAGAAAAGTATGGACAAAAAAAGAGTGTCTTCAGTCAGAGGCTTCTTCAAATTCTCTGTGATACAAAAGAGTCTGGCCAGGGAAGACTGGGGAAGAACAGAGTAAAGCAGTGTTTCACCCCCCTCCTCCTCCTCCCTGCATGTTTAGGTTTCAGTAAAGTTTGCTGATGTTGTGCTTATCCAACATTTTCATTAAGTTTGATCTCAAGTTTTGGTGAGATTTCTTCAGTTACTAAAATCACTACAACAATCTTAAAAGAACTTGAAACAGTGGAAGAGCTCAGTTCTCAATTACTACCTACCTCTATGGTCTTGTTCCAGAGGGGGGTGTCTGGAAAATTGTGCCTGTAGATTTTATTGGCTGTGGTGTTGATGTCAACAGCAGCCACCACCTGAGCAGATATTCCACTTTCTGGTAAAGAAAAAAAAACAAACAGAAAAAACATAGATCATGTAAACATCCAGATTGTTCTATTCTGCATCCATATAATTTAGTTTCAAATATCACTGATCTAATTTAGTAAGGTTACACGTAAAAAACATAAAAGCAGCAGTTGAATGAAATATAGAAAACTTCAGCCGATGGCGTAATAATACCCAAGTATGACTGGACTTTTTGGGAAATCAAAGACATGTTTAAACTTTTCATAAACGTCATCATCTTAATTACAGTTGTGGGAGCCAATTATTACATAACAAAATATTTAGAACATAGTTTTGATTGCATAGGCGAACACATTTTCTTTTGTGAAAAAACAATTATTTCAAATATTTTCCAAGGAAGTTCTTGAGGTGTTTCAGGTCTTAGTGAAACATGATTCTAAATAACAGGACTTACACTATAACAACACTTAACTCCAATATCAAACATTTAAACAAGTACTAAAAAACTGGAACAAAGCAATAAACAAAACTTAATGAAAAAGCGAAAAAAGCATCAGTTCCGTCTGCAAATGTCCCAGATTCGTACTGCAGTCTTGCAGAATTCCATTCCGTCAACGGAATGGAATTCTGGAATGGAACGGAACTTCTTCGTCCAGTTCTAGACTTCTTCCATATTCAGTTAAACCCAAAGTTGTTGTTTTTTTCTTTCACAAATCTAGACTCAACTCCTTTATTTTGTTCAGATTCAAGAGATGATTGTTCCACACCATGACACAAAGTGGAAGCTCTCAGTACTCAGCTTCTTGTCCATGTCTGATACACCCAACAACTGCAGAGTCATCTGAGTATTTCTGGAGATGACAGAAGTCAGACTTGTGCTGGAAGTCTGAAGTGGAGAGTGAAAAGTCCTGTAGAGCTTCTGTGCTGCTGAGCACCTGGTCAGACACACAGTCCTTCAGTCTCACTGTTTGTGAGGTAGTCATAGTTCCAGGTGGTTGTTCAGGCCTCCACCCGTCTCTTCTGGAGTTTCTCTCACAGCAGATCAGGGTTAGTTGTTAAATGCACTGGAGAAATCAAATAACATGATCCTCACAGCATTGCCTTCTTTGATAGTATGATAATGGCCAAACTGCATGGGGTCCTGATATATCCTTGTCTGCTTATTCAGTTGTGCCAAGTTGAGTTTCCCATCTCATGATGTGGGATGTTAGAGCAACAGGTCTATAGTCACTGATGGCCGATTAGTGAGTTTTCTTTGGTACCAGAAAAGGGCAGGATGCCTTCCACCACATTCAAACATTCTTGTGGGTTGAAGACAAATTTGTAGGTGCAGAAAAGTTCATGACTGAAGAGGAGGACAAACATCTGAGATGTGAGAGAAAAGCTATGGGTAAAGGGAGGTGAGATTATAGGAAGCAGAAGATAGAGGTATTTTCACAGCAGAATGTTTTTCAGGAACATAGGTTGATGTCTGAGAACATCCCCCTTTAATTTCCACTGCAGATATCAATGTCAAATAACTCAATAAATTCAAAAGCAGGTACTCTGAAAACAACCCAATAAGAATGGTAGGAGTGTTTGGACTGTCCCTAAGGTGGAGCTTTGTGGTTGAAGGATGTTTAACATGTTAGGGTAGCGGTTCTCAACATGGGCGGTACCGCCCCCAGGGGGCGTTCAGAGGATGGCAGGGGGCGCTGGTGGACATTTTTACAAAAGGGGGCGCTGGGATGCCTTTGGGGGGCGTTTGGTTGAAGGTAAACTTTACACCTTAAATCCACAACAACACCAGTTTAGACTTTGAGCAACTTGGTAAAACTGTATTGTGTAACATTAAATCATACTTGGCTGCAACTGTATCGATGGCAGCTCTTCTTCTATTCAGTGTTTGTAGCTTCTGTTAGCTTCTTGCCGCAGCTCCGTTCTCCTGCTACTGGTAGCTAAAATCATGATACCCTCACTGTGTATCCCTCTGAAAAATGAACCCATTTAAATAAAGAAATAAACAAATCCCTCCATGGGTGATACCACGATAGAGAGCGTTCATTTTATAGCGTTAACACGGTGCTGTAAGTGGTCCGGTATGAAACGGGGGTGATAGAACAACACAGCACTTTTAAATTTCAATAATCAGAATGCAGAAATTGTTTCCGTTGTTTTAAAAGGTTTATGTCAGTCTGCCTTTTCCCCATCGATACGCTTCCCGACCGCCCTGCAACTTAGGGGGTTAAAAAAAAAAAAGACGAGCACATTGCGCAAAACTGAAACAGGAGAAGCGGGACATAAAACGGAGCGACGAACTAGATGTGAATTATGGCATAAAAACAGAGAATCTGATGCTGAACAGTGAAAAATCAACACATGATGATTAGGAGGCGCAGCAGGTGATGAGTGAAGATTACTGATGGTCAATGAACTATAAAATAAATCTAGCAACAGGAAAGAAACTAAAGTGGACATAGCAATAAACCAAGAGAGGATGAAACTAATCAAATAAAACTAAATGGAAATGAATGAAGAACAAAATGCAAGAATAAACTAAGAAACTAAAGTAAATACAGAGGAATAAACTGGTATGGCAAGACCTTTCAAGCAATAATTAATACAGAGACTGTATGGCAAGAATAAACAGAGACTATTTCCACATAAAAGGTCAAATAATATTGTTGAAGTGCCATGGGTTTGTTGAGACCACATCTAGTACTGAGAATAAATATATCTTACAGACCATAACAGTAAAGAACTGATCACTTTTATGTTTTTAATTAGATTTGATATATTTATTTCTTCAATATCATTTTTCATGTCAGTGTTAATGTCATGAGGCTGATGACTCCATGACACTTTCAATTTGACTCATTAGGATTTGATTAAGAACCAGATTTGTTCTTTGTAATTTCTGTCCAGTAAAACTATTAATCTATAATCAATAGACAGGTCTATATAAAGATATAATCCATGTTTCTGTCTCATATTTGTATGGCATTAAAAGGATCTGGAACTTTAGTTTTTCCACTGAAAGCTCTGGTTTACACAGTAAATGCCATGTGGGTGAAATGTTATGGATGATACTCTGATGTCCCATTCTCCTGAAGGCAGCACAGAGCTGCACCACCAGAAACTCACAGAAACACTGAAGAGAAGAAGAGCTATGATTAATGTAGTTACAGTTCTATCCATGTTTTAATGTTGCAGAGCTCAGTCGTTTGCAAATAGTTCAAAGTTTAAACTGGCATGTTGTACAACTTTTATCTGCTCATTTGTGGAATATTTAACAACTAGAAAATGGCAAAGAATAAGAATATATTCTCCACTCTGACTGGCTGCTGTTAGACCTACAGATTTTAACTTGAATGTTCATTACATTTTTCGTAGACGCCTGTGAAAATATTTTCTATTCCCATGACTTTTTTGTTCTCTGGGAAATTATTTTTAATGATAAATACAGAAACAAGCATAAAAATTTAAACATCTACAATAGTGATAGTAATATTAATGATAAAATAATAGTCAGTGCAAAGTAGCCTATACATTCTTTGGTGGGGGCGGTGAGGGACTTGGATGAAGGCTGGGGGGGCGCTGGGCTGAAACAGGTTGAGAAACACTGTGTTAGGGGTTTTACTTGGCCCAAGCAAACAAATACTGTACCTAGACAAGGACTGAGGAAGGTAAATTTAAGAACATATACACATGTTGTGGCTTTTTTATGTTTTGTGCATAAAAATTTTGTTGTTCACATTTTACAGTCTGACAATTTCATTAAGCACAATGAAGCTGGGGGGGGGGGGGGGGGGGGGGGTCAGCAGCAGTTTGTGAAATGCTACAAACTGGGAAAGGGTCTCCCAGCTTGTAACTGTAAGACACTACTATATTAATGCTAAAGTAAAGATTAAAGTAAAGAGATGTGCTGCATTCATCTTCGTAGCAAATGCCTTTAGCAAATACACACTATTAATTGTTACTGAATGGTGTCTGTACTACATCAGTGATACTATGCTATGCTGGGACTATTTGTTTTGTACAAATGGACATCGACAGATTTTCTAGACTTACAACAATTTAACATCAGCACCGAAGCCAAAGTCAAAGGAAACATGAAGAAAAAAGATCCCGCATATGTCAGGTGCTCTGAACAGACGTGGATGACAGATTCCCTCAGAGAGAAGGTCCTTCTCCGTGTTAACCACATGGTATGTGCAGGGAAATGAAAACAGGCTCTGCCTTTTATCCCATCTACTGTCTTTTTACGGGTGATTGAACAAAATATTTTGAATCCCAGCACAGCCATGTTTGATGAACATCTCAAATAATTTGCCTTTACCCTTTAACGCGTAGTGCATGCCACCGATTCCACTGTAAAGCTCCAACACTCGCAGACTTTCCATGGCTTCTTTTCGAGATGGGTCTTCTTCTGTTGATGTATCGTGGCGGTTAACAACCAGAATAAAGGCGCATTACTGCCATCTACTGGGCACGAGTTTCGGCTAGTTTATGGACAGATTCATTTCCGTATATCTATGTTCTTTAAAGATTAATGAAAAAAACGAACCAATGAAAGCTGTCATTGATCCGGTTTTACCAGTGACATGGGGTCAGGAGAGGCATAATGGAAAAATATAATGATAAAATAATTTATATTGCTATGTTCACCCTGTGGTTTGTACTGTAAAGTATTTATTTTTTATTTACCTTAACCAATTTTTATTTATTTATTTATTTTCAAAATCGCTGAATTTTCGCATTTTCCCATTCAAATGCTCGGAAGCGAAGCTGGTGAGGCAGCAGGAAGCTGAGGCTCACCTGGGACTGCCCAACCTCTCCTAACTGCACTGGCTGCCACTCGATGAGAGAATGATCCTCCTGTCTGTACGTCACCAATGAAATGGTTAAAAAACATTCTTTGTTGGTATGAAATTTGTGCAACGCATGTAAATGCAGTGACATGCGGTGAGGTGCAAAGCTGGTGAGGCACTGACTTAATCATAATCATATCTATACAAATATAGATCCATGTTATTGTTTACATAAGGAAATTTCGCGCGTGCGGACAACGCTGGAGGGCAAAAAGACAATTCTTTTACATGCCCTCCATAGCCGCGCTGCCGCCGTAGAATAATTCTGTTAACTCAATGAAACTTGGAAATGTAGATAGTTTCGTGCTATGTGGACAGTAACAGCGAGCTAGCCACATGGAGCTAGCCACACATGGAGCTAGCCACACATGGAGCTAGCCACATGGAGCTAGCCACACAAGGAGCTAGCCACATGGAGCTAGCCACATGGAGCTAGCCACACATGGAGCTAGCCACATGGAGCTAGCCACACAAGGAGCTAGCCACATGGAGCTAGCCACATGGAGCTAGCCACACATGGAGCTAGCCACATGGAGCTAGCCACACATGGAGCTAGCCACATGGAGCTAGCCACATGGAGCTAGCCACACATGGAGCTAGCCACACATGGAGCTAGCCACATGGAGCTAGCCACACATGGAGCTAGCCACACATGGAGCTAGCCACATGGAGCTAGCCACACATGGAGCTAGCCACATGGAGCTAGCCACACATGGAGCTAGCCACATGGAGCTAGCCACATGGAGCTAGCCACACATGGAGCTAGCCACATGGAGCTAGCCACATGGAGCTAGCCACACATGGAGCTAGCCACACATGGAGCTAGCCACATGGAGCTAGCCACACATGGAGCTAGCCACACATGGAGCTAGCCACATGGAGCTAGCCACATGGAGCTAGCCACACATGGAGCTAGCCACATAGAGCTAGCCATACAGTCAAGTGCAGCGATATATTTATAGTTTTCTCCTCGTACCACAGCAATAACTTAATAATCGCAAAATAAACATTAAGCCTTAAACCATACCACTGCAACAGACTGAGTGTTCTGCTCTTTGTGTGGGAAATATTAGAATTTTTTTTAGGGGCGTTGTTGTCAGTTGCTATGGCAACGAGTCTGCGTGTAGCCTGGCCAATGCAGAGAGCGAGAAAGACGTGGTTTTGAGTTGTACTTGAACGGTTTTTGCTTAGATGTGGGAGTGGAGAGAAACAAAGTTGTAGACAAAAAAACAACAACAAAAAATAGTCAATGCAATCAAAAAATAGAACTTCAAATTCCATCGAATAAGGATGAATGTGAATGTTAATAATAAAAATATTCCCAATATTGCGTTGACGAATTTATTTAAATGGCAATCAAAATTTTGAAGGACAGAAACAGGGAAAAGCAGGAAACTTTCCATAGTGAAGTTTGGTTCAATATCTTGCCTAACCAACATTCATAGTGGAAAGTTAATGAGTCAACAAGACGTTTTAGATCAAATAAATCACTTGAGATACACCATTAACAAAAAATGTTTAATTGATGTGAGTTCTAGCATATATGGGAGTAATGGCGGATGTGCCAGCCAAAGAATAAGTCCAGACAAATTAAATTAAATTAAATTTAAGGTCCCATTAAATGAAATCTAGGTTGAAGTAATTATTTAAGATATCAATAAAATATGGAAGGATGCAGTACAGATATAAACTACAAAGGGAGGTAATTTAAAGTTAAAAAGTTATCCCTTTATGGAAAAGGGTCTAAAAGGGTTGATTGTTTTTGGGAATAGTTTTTGATGAGAAGTTACCTTGTAAAAATTGCATGAAGCAAATTATGGACAAAAGTAACAAGCTATGAACGGTTTAGAAGTGTTGACATGGGATGCTAACTTTGAGTCTATTGAAAATGTTGATAACACTTTATTTGACGGGGTGTGTATAAGACTGACATGACATAACATCTGTTATGAACATGAAGGAGTCTTCATGAATGTTTATGAATGTTGTCATGAAGTGTCATTTGATAAATAATGGCGTTTTTAATGCAAAGTTGCCCTAAAAGTTGCTTTTAAAGTCCATTACAAGTGCCAACTTTGCATTATTTTGTATATAACACTTGAATGCAAAGTTAGCACTTCTAATGTGCTTTTAATGGAACTTTTAAGGTAAGATAAGGTAAGGTCATTTTATTTATATAGCACATTTTCAGCAACAAGGCAATTCAAAGTACTTTACATGAGTTAAAAGTAAATACAAACAAAATAACAAACCAATGGAGCACGGGGGTCGAAAAACTAGTTAGAGCAACATTACGTTAAAAGTTTCATTATTTACCGAATGACACTTCATGACAACATTCATAAACATTCATAAAGACTTCATGTTCATGACAGATGTTATGTCATGTTTATGACAGTGTCATGTCAGACATATACACACCCCTTCAAATAAAGTGTTACCACAATGTTTATGTCATGAATTCATTAAAGAATAGATTATGAGTGAGTAGTACATGGCTCACAGGATAAAACTTGGTAAAGTAAATAAAAATAAAATGTTATTCAAACTCAACTGTTAAGTATTAGTTGAGGGACTAAAGTTGGAGATGGTAAAATAGCTCCATTATGTTTTACAAGTAAAATCATAAGAAATGCCTTTAGAAGACAACAGTTATTTGGTAATTACTGCATACATTTCAAGTAGTATATTAAAACTTTCCAGTTAAGAAAATGTTAGAAATTGTTGGGAAAGAAGAAATGAACTAAAAAATTGTTTTGACTGGATTGGGGATAACTGTAAGAACATTGAAGTACATAACAAAAATTGTAATCAGACAGTAATGTTGCCCTTAAGACCAGCATGGACATGGAAATACATCTGTGCAGATAGATCTATCAGATATTAAGAAAGAATGAAATGCAACAAATATTACAGATGGATCAAAAGATTAAAAAAATAAGCAACTAGTGTAGCAATAGTGAATTCTGAATTAATTTTTAGGATTTCAAAAAGAACAAATGTTTTGAGTATACAGTAGCATTGTGTGTTATTGACTTTGGAGTGCTTGGAGGATAGTAGAAAAATACAACTAATTATTTGAAATGATTCATAATCAGCATTATTAGGCATTGAAAATGAAACAAGCAACCACCAAAACATACTGCATGTGACTTTTTGTTCGAACTCTTGCTCACACAGTCTACAAAACAAAAATCTAGTAATAATGTGGACTCCTGCTCATGTAGATATTTTGGGTAATATGTGAGTCTAACTTCCAAGACAAATATTGATTTTGGGAACGGGTAATAATAGGAAACTGAATTTAGAACATGTGGTTGCTCAGTTGCATAATGATGAAAGGAACGATATTTCGTTTTTTCCTTTTTTAATCTTTGTAAAATACAATAGATGGCAGTAATGCCAAATTGTTGCATGTAAACTGCGGTTATAAACTGAAGACGAAGAAAAAAATCTACCTCTTCAATATGGCGGACCTCATTGACGTACGCGACGGATATCACCTCCGGTGTGTGTGCACGTCCGGAGTTCTGCTAGACGTAACGTATGCACTTGGACCCATAGACATAATATAAGAGTAGACCCCGCATTGGCTGCTCCGGCGCAGGAAATACGGCGGCCATCTTGGAGCGGTATACCCTCCTACTTTGCTCAATCAAAACGGCAGAAGATGCCTCAGTACTGAAGGATATTGTTGTTCGGATCGATGGACTATTGATGTGAAGGCTCCACAGACAACATTTCACAAGTAGGATGGACATATTATTGTGTATATTTTGTAATTAGAATATTACTTTACTGCATTTAAGTCCACCGGCGAGATACCAGCTAATATTAGCTACAGTGCTTGGTGTAATACGGGTTCAGCCGCTATGAAGGCAGACTGAGATTCCGTAAATCCCCCCAAAAAAAAAAAAAAAAAAAAAAAAAAAAAAAATATATATATATATATATATATATATATATATATATATATATATATATATATATATATATATATATATATATATATATATACTCTAACATTGACTTAGATTATCTGACACAAGAGCCTATATTAGAAATGAAACAATGTAACACATATTATAAAACTTATATTATGTGTTATAATATTCACCAGCAAGGTTTACACAGGTGGTAAAGACTATTATTTATATGTAATTCTTTCACTCTGTCAAAAGTAAGATACATCCTAAATCTTCCGTTTTTGTTTTGAAGGTTTTCTAAAGACACGATGTGAGGAAGAAGAGGGAGAATCTATAAAGAGAGACGGATTCACTGCAGCACGGAAGAATCTCACATCGGATCTCAGCTGCTGAATCTCTGAAGCTAGAAATCATCGGCTGAATAACGTATATATTTATATATATATATATATATATATATATATATATATATATATATATATATATATATATATATATATCTCGCCCATTTCGCCCAGGGGCTTGTCCTCCCATGATGGTACTTCCAGCACCTTGTCTTCTGTTCCCCATTGCGAATGTCTCAGGCAATGGGGAACAGAAGACAAGGTGCTGGAAGTACCATCATGGGAGGACAAGCCCCTACATGGGATGTACCACCGACAAATAACTGAAGTGGCTGATGTCAGGAAAACCTACCAATGGCTGGAGAAAGCTGGACTCAAGGACAGCACAGAGGCTCTCATCCTGGCTGCACAGGAACAGGCCCTAAACACCAGAGCAATAGAGGCTCAGATCTACCACACCAGACAAGACCCAAGGTGTAGGTTGTGCAAGGAGGCCCCTGAGACAGTCCAGCACATAATAGCAGGGTGAAAGATGCTGGCAGGGAAAGCGTACATGGAACGACATAACCAAGTGGCGGGCATAGTGTACAGGAACATCTGTGCAGAATATGGACTGGAAGCCCCGAGATCAAAGTGGGGGAACACCCCCAAAAGTGGTGGAGAATGACCGAGCTAAGATCCTGTGGGACTTCCAGATCCAGACAGACAAGATGGTAATAGCGAACCAACCGGACATTGTGGTGATGGATAAAGAACAGAGGAAAGCCGTTGTGGTGGATGTAGCAATACCAAGTGATACAACATCAGGAAAAAGGAGCACGAGAAACTGGAGAAATACCAGGGCCTCAGGGAGGAACTGGAAAAGACCTGGAAGGTGAAGACCACAGTGGTGCCTGTAGTCATCGGGGCCCTCGGGGCAGACAGTCACCCCCAAAATGGAGCAGTGGCTCAAACAGATCCCAGGAACAACATCAGACATCTCAGTCCAGAAATGTGCAGTTCTAGGCACAGCCAAGATACTGCGCAGAACCCTCAAGCTCCCAGGCCTCTGGTAGAGGACCCGAGCTCAGAGGATCAAACAGACCACCCACGGAGGGTGAGAAGGGAATTTTTTATTTTTTTTTATTTTATATATAAATAAAATTCAGTATTAATCATTATTTATTTGTGTTTGTATAGTTATATAAATATGTAATGATATTACTAAATAATTTATTAAATAAATTATGAACGGCTGTGGGCTTTGTAATATGCTCATCATACATCAATATCAGAATATTCAATTCCTATTCTATTGTTATAGCCACTAAGCATATTTAAATATGCTGAACTATGTATTAAAAACATGCTTAAAAAATACAATTGTTTATAAATGTAGCTTTGATAGATGTTTGAATATGGTTTCCAGTAACAAAAAAGTGTGTTATGATCGATTAAATGCGCTGATACATCATTATGTTGCTAAACACATAACGCTGAGTGGAGTGGTGGACCGCTCCAAGATGGCCGCCCTAAATCTTGTCAGCGACAATAGCTGAGAGCGGCCATGAGGCGTCTATCCTTATATTATGTCTATGCTTGGACTCCTCTCGGTTTAGTCTGGCGCAGTGAGGAAGAGACATTTCCTAATAAGGAAAGCGTGTGCTTTCGGATACACTTCCGGGTAGGTGGAGAATTTGATGAAAAGTCTTGCTTTGGAAATACTTCTAAACATTTTTTTAAACGGTGAGCCTCATTGGTCCTGTTATTTACCACATATTTTCCTGGCTTCTTCTCCTGCTTTCATCCTGTGCGGTAATGTCTGTATGCGTTTCGCCTCCATCTTTTCAGAACGATGTCAAAGTCTTTGAAGAAGATCGTGGAGGAAAGTCGGGACAGGAGCCTTCCTGAGGTAGAAATGTGCGACAGGGGGATCTCGAACATGCTGGACATCCCAGGCCTCTGTAAGCTAAAAGCTCTTCTTCATTTGTAAAACTGGAGCAAGAAGGCTGAAAAGTGTCGATCCGTGTTGTGGAAGTGGAGGGTGGGGAGGGGGGATTGTTCCCTGCTCTGCTCTCTTAAAGACGTTTTTTCTAAGCTGCATTCTTAGAGAAGAAATTCTTGACATGTTTGAAGTTGAGCTTTGTGTTTTCTGTTTTGCATTGATAAACTATCTCATGGTAGAGGCAAGTTGGAATAACTGTTATGTCACTACCATTTTTTATTCCTTTCCCAATTAAGTTACAAGTTCACAACAAATGTCTTAAGGCACTCAAGAAAAAAAAATTGTAGTTCAGTCATGCATACTGAAAATAGTTTAAAAAGTTTCTATCTAACAAGACTCAACAGACTGCATTTAGCGTTGACTTCCAGCATTCACTCCTCCTGGATGAGGACATGGCATTGTGTCGTTGACTTACAGCAGTCCTTCTTACCAGCATTCAGAGTAAGAGGGATTACTCTGAGGAAGAGCAGCGGCTCTTCTCAGAGTAGAGCCACTGCTCCTTCACGTCAAGAGGAGCCAGTACAGGTGGCTCAAGTCAGTGGCGCAACTACACATTATTCAGGTGGATGCGAAAACATAGATCGGCGCCCCCCCACCCCCTGAGGGAAGGAAAGTCAGGGTGAAGGAGCAACTCTCTCACCCCCCCTCCCTCAAGGCGACGATACGTGAAAGCTAAAACTCGCTACATTTACCTCGTTATGTGCGCGAGTTGAAGGACCGTAAGGCGCGCTGAAGTGTATGGGAAAACATCATCGGCACGCCGCCCCCTCCAGACGGAAATTTTGGCGCCCCTCTGGTGCTGCGCCCCTATGCGTTGCATACCCTGCATACCCGCTTTTTGCGCCACTGGCTCAAGTATCTAGTCAGGATGCCTCCCTCGTGAGGTGTTTCAGGCACGTTCCACCAAAGGAAGACCCAGGAAATGCTGGAGGGACTATGTTCCCCTGCTGGCCTGGGAATGCCATGGGATTCCCCTGGAGGAGCTGGAACAAATGACTGGGGTGAGGGAAGTCTGGGCCTTCTTACTTTGGCTGCTACCCCTGTGACCCGACTCCGGATAAGGGAAGAAAATGGACAGATGGATAAAGAGAATTGGTCCAAGAATGGAGCCCTGTGATACTCCACATGTAACCCTGGAGTGTGAAATTATGTTCACATAAGCAAACTGGGATCTGTTGGGCAGATAGGATTTAAACCAACATAGTGCTTTTGTCTTGATACCTACATGTTCAAACAGTTCTAAGAAAATATTATGGTCAACTGTGTCAAAATCAGCACAGAGGTCTAGTAAAACCAGAACAGACACAAGTCCATTATCTGAGGGCAAGAGAATACTCTGTAAGTTTGAGCAGCTCTGATTCAGAGCTATTATGAATTCTAAAACTATTCTATAAAACTATTTGTGCATTTTTGACTTTTTTTCTTGTCTGTCATTTCAGTCACTCTGTCTCACATCACTCAGTTGGTCCTCAGTCACAACAAGCTCACAGGTAAGATGGTCTCTTCACCTTACAATTGATACATTAAACTGCAGTATTTAAATAAGCAGTTGTCGCTAGAATGAAGAAAACATGTCAACAGCTTTAAAGAATTGCTGTCATTACAACAGTAATGAAGTAAAGATGTGCTGCTTACTTTGTGCACATTTTTGGTATAATTCTTAGATCGGTTAACATCTAAAATTATTACACACTGTTACAATTCTTGCTTATCACATAATAAATCCATCAACTTCACTAAAAGATACCCAGTAATTACATTTTTTTCACACATTCATCAACAGAACAGTCACAGCAACTAGTGAAACACAACCAGCTCTGCACCCGTTTAGACACACTATGGCTAAAACAATATCCTAAATAGAAAGATGTTTAGAATTTTTGTATCATATCACATTAGGCATTACCTGTTTTAGGTCAGTTTGGATCACCAGAGATATTTGTTTTTGCTAAATGTCATAATGATAGGATTGTTTAAGAGATTATTTTGTTTTCTTTAGTACTGCTTAAAATGTAGAAGTTTACATAGATTCATTTTACCTGTCAACTTTCAGGAAGGTATGGGTTTGCACTGATAAACTGACCCAAATCTTATTCATTTTGGGAGATTGGTAATTGGATGCTAAATACATAAAAACAATTCCATCCACCATTCTTATCCAACTCTGCAAATTTCTGAAAATCAGCCACTGTTTCTTTTTGCTTGCCCTGAGAAAGGACTGACCGACTCGCCCATCAGCTCACATGTGCAGTTAACTGTAGTCCCTCTACTAATGCAGAGTTAGTGACTTTGTTGTTACATTTGGCATCAATTCAAACAAATATTGGTATTGGCCAGAATCAGCAGAATTATCTGTGATTGCCTAGAAAGTTGAAACTGTTGTTGCTCTTCTCTGGGTGATGATGATTCACAATATTTGGATTACATACTGGTGGCATACATAGTTTTTGTGTGAAGCTGTAACTTTTCACTAAGTAAGGTACAAATATTCATGCACAGCCTGACAGGGCCGTGCAGAGACCACTAAAGGGGCAGGTGCTCAAAAAACAGGGCACATCTAACCTCATTCTAGGACAGAATATTAACAAAGTCTCTCAGCTTTCAGAGTTTAATAACAATGATCAATTACAAAAATGTGACATATACAATCACAGCTAACGAACATCTCCATATAGAGCATACAACTATGCCTATGTAAGATATCTTATTAGTAATTTCTTTCTGCAGGTCTATTTTGTTATAGGAAAGTTTTATATTCAATATTCAATATTCAAACCTGCAATTTAGCAAGATATGAAAATCAGAGCTGGACCACCAGACATATTTTGTCTTTACAGAATTACACTATTAAAAATATAAACAAGGGCACAAAGCAACCTTTTAGTGACTGTAATCTATAAAACAGAGCTGCCTGTTTGCTGCAGTGGAGATGAAGACGGTCCATTCAGGAAAGCAGAGCTGCAGCAAACTTTAAGGTGGAACTGCAGAAAAAAGAAAAAAAAATATCAAAAGCAAATATTGAATTGTTAATGCATGTCACCATGAGAAAAGCCTACCGAGTTTTGCTTAAAAAAAAACTTTTAAAAAAATGTAAATCACACATTTTTGACTCATGAAGTTAACTTTTTTTTTTTGCAAAACAAACTTAGTTGCGCTTGTCAGAAATCGTTTCTTGCTATTCTAAGTTTTGGTTTGTGATTCTCACATGACGTCTTGAGCAGGGCCTAAAATCACAACAAAAGATTTATGATGTGTGCAAATAAATGTTTATGTTTGGTAAAAAAAAATAATTAGTTATTTAATTTAAAAAAAGTATTTTAAACAAAACTTTTTTTTAAAGAAATCATTACAATTCCAAAAGTTTTGATTACAATTTTATTTTACTAAACTGAGGTTATTTTTTTTTACATTGAATAATTGGGAAACAAATTTAACTTCATCCTCTGTGAACCAGAAACTAAACTTAAAATCTGGTTGAGTTTTTTCTCCTTCATTAATGTCACTTTTATTACATACATTATATCTATCATAGTAATTCAGGGTGAGTTATTTTTAATTCTAAATGAATATCCTTGTTGAACTTTTATTTAAGTGTTATTCTACTTCAAAATACATTTACCTAACGCCAGAATAAATGCAATGTACATTATGCAGCAAAGGAAATTAGAAGATCTGACATATATCCATTATGGAGATGACAGGTTTTGGACGGGCGATGTGCCTTATTGCATAATATATACTAAAGAATGACTGATATCATTAAAGATACAGGGAAGAAACTTTTAGTTATCTTGCTTTGCTAGCAAAGTCGTTAGCTAGCAGCTAGCTAACAGCACAACAACAACAGCCTAATGTCTGTATGATAAAAATACTGAATGATAGATAAGAACAGTTTCTCCTCACCTCAGTAGTTCTTCAGAGAAAGGCAGACGCAGAGGCCTGTCAGTGTCTGTTGTATTTCATTACCTCTCTGCTTAAACCGCGACTCCGAGCTGAAGCAGAAACGATACTTCAACGTTTCCGTCATCTGACAAGCAGCAAGTCTACTCCACTTTATTCACCAAAAACGTTTTTTTTTTTATTCACCAAAAACTGTTCTGTAATCTGGGACATTCGCTACGATGAGCTCCAGTTAGCCGCCTTATCTCACTGCGCGAGAGGCAACTGCATCATGCGTCACAGGCAAAAGGTCAAAGGTAACAAGGTGACCGGGGGGCTTATTATGTTGTACAAAAAAGAAACAAAAAAGCAAAGAATTTCAGAATATGTTTTTATGTGTCAGAAGAGGGCTTAGGAAATAATAAATACCAAAAAATAAATAAATAAATTGACCAAAAGGGCACTTGGGGGCAAGGAGAAAAAAGGGCAGGTGCTCAAGCCCCCCCAGACCCCCCTCTGCACGTGCCTGCAGCCTGACATTTGTGACCAAAACTATTGGGGAATTTTACTGCCATAATTCGAGAGCCCACATCTTTAGTCTGACCACAGGACTTCATGTCTTTGTTATCAAAACTTGTGAAAATGTGTGCTCTCGACTTATGGCAGTAAAATTTCCCCATCCATACAAAACATACTTCAGATTTTCAGAGCTTGATTACAACAATTAAGTAATTACTGACCTAGTTTTTGCAAGTGCAAAATGCGCCTGATACAACTATGCAAAGAAGGACACATAGATACAATGACAGAAAATATGGCTGGTTAAATATTTGGAATATAAAATAATGATATTAATAATGGTAGATGAGATGATAAATATCCTTCAGCAATATAAATTTTGAGCAACAGGACTACCTAACAAATCCAGCACATCATCACATTATGGCACGACACCGTTATTTCTGGATACCCTAGATCTATAGCTGGACAATAAACCATTAATGTATATCCAGGGGTGAAAGTAGTTTTAAATACTTGGGAGTGCTATGACCAAAATAAATAAAAAATAAATAAATAAAAATAATATATATATATATATATATATATATATATATATATATATATATATATATATATAAGCTGGTTAGCTCTTGAATTGCTACAAAATAAAGCTGTATTTCCTTCAGCCCACTGGCTGCAATGTTGACACCTTGAGATGCCATGAAACCTAAATCCTGAACATCATGGCATGGAGAGCATCCCAGTTCCAGTTTTCCATGTCTGACATATAACCATTCATTTTAGCTTTTAAACTGGTTCTATTGATCCTGTGTCCAGACAGAGGGATAATCAGTAGCCCAGTTTGTTCTGAAGATCCTGCAGCTTCCACTTCTCTTCCTAACATGGTGCCTCCTCACCCTGACTCTCATACTGACAGGAGGAACCACAGAGCTCTGTTAGGTTAAAGCTCATCTTATGAAGTTGGGATATTTTTCCTCCAACAGGTTCCAGAGAATCACCTCAAACCAGATGTTGGACTGGATTTTATTTCACTGTCATTTGTGAATGTTAGAGCCTCATTTTCAACAGTGGAGCTATAAAGGTTGAAAAGGGTTATTATTTTGGAGAAAATCTCATCAACATCAGTATTTTCACTAAATAAGAGGCAAAAAACAAAATTGTTTGATAAAGGAAAAGCCTCTCAGACTTTGAGCCCGACAATACCAAACTATTTTTTTAATACTAGACAATTAATTTATTTTCCCACAATTATTGCGGTAGAAGACATTTATTTATTAAATACTTAATGAAACATATATACCGTGTTTGATGTTTCTCGTAAATGACTTATACTCACAAAGAACAAGGAATTAGTCCAAGTTTGTCGTTTATTGAATGTTCAGAAACTTCAGTGGCTGTAATGAGCCACAGCAAAGGTAAACGAAGGTAAAACAACCTGAACAGGTGATCAACTCTAAGCCACTCGCACCTTTTTACTCTCCGTCTCTCTCTGTCATTTAAGCACACCCGTTGCCATGGCAACCTCCTGCGTTCCACAAGCCGACCCGGGATTACGTTAAAAACATAACATTCAGTCTGATACGATATCAGGTTTGCAGGCTTGATATTTATTTTGTCATCATTAATAAACCTCTCATGAACACAGCGGTGGTTGATTAGTTAATTTTAAACTCCTGCTCTGCTGGTTATTTTGGTAATGGAACCGAAACCCACAAAATTGCGCAACACCTTGTTGAAACAATAATTATTGAGATTATTGCTGTTGAATCATTAATTTGAACACGTTTTGTTGATTTTTTTTGTTCTTTAATAAAGTTAACGTTTTGATAAGGAGTCAGAGGACGTGTTGGTCTCAGCCTCCTGACGGCGTTCAGTTTGTCACCTAATGCCGAGATCGACTCAAAACCTTCCGCGATCGACATATTGCACTGCTGCTCTAGCAAAGCACGAAGAGTTCAGAAACAATATGAAATGAGAAAAAAGTTATTTATTAACTGATTTCGTCTGTTTTAGATTGTTCTTGAAAAACTAATCAGTCACGGCTGTCGCGGCTGCACAGTTTAACCCACTGATTCTTTACAGCAGACAGCCGCTCCCCTCTCTTGCAGGTACTGCGTACCCCCGCTAAATCTTTTAGGGGTACGCAGTACCCTCCGTACCCCCTTACTTTCACCCCTGTGTATATTGCAATAGACATTTGATCAATGTAAATAAATAACACATCTCATTTGCGCTCGCGACTTTTGGCATAATAATGCCGCCATACGTGGGATCCGTCAAGCTGTTCTGTGCTCCAACTGAAGCCAATTGAGTAACTTCAGACTAGCTGAAATGACTACGGTGTGTAATTTACCAGAACACTGATGAAAAGGGTTGTGATCCTCACTGCCAATATGGGCTGGTATTATTAAAGATGATCTGTTCTGGTTGAAGATTTATTCAAAATCAGCTCCCAAACCTACTGCCAGTTCTTAGAAGACTCAAGCAGTGATACAAGAAAAAGTTTGTGTCTTTCAAGAAGACCGTGATTTTTATGCAGGACAGTTGATCGTCAACAGATCAAGAAACTGACAGACTCTATGAGTGGAAGGCTTATAACTGTTATTGAAAAGAAGGTAAAGTTAAAGGTAATTTTATTTACATAGCACATTTTCAGCAACAAGGTAAAACAAAGTGACAAACCAAAGGAAAGAGAAAAAGAATCTAATGTTGATCTAAAGTATGTAAACTAGGTTCTCCTGTTCAGGGTTGCTAGATAATATACGTACATGTCCTCTGGTCTAATTCCTTTACTGGTTTGGAAGAATAGGAGTCTAAAAGGTAGTTGCTAAGTTGGTGACAGAAGGGTGGCTATATTGGTCACTGATTTAATTTTTAAATGTCAGGTTTATTTGTCAATTTCGAGTTGTATATTTATTATTTTCACTTTAAACAGATGACAAACAAGTGAGATGGGAAAAGTTTCAATTTGAATTCAGTTCTATAATAATCCTGCACACATAGACAGTCCTAAAAAAGCCAAAATCTCACTTTTACTTTCTTAAGTATTCAGGTGTGAGAGGTTATTAATATTTTGGATTGACTAAAAGCGCTGTAGATATTCAACAATAAAAATAATCCACAAAGCTACAAATTGAGTAATAATTGTTTACACACAGTACATTTTCCTTTTTTCTTTACAATGTAACAAAATGTAGATTCTTACCATGCACTGTGAAAATGAATACAAGTAAATATTTATAAAATATGTTCCTCAAACATATGTGAAAGGATCAAATCAACACTCCAGCTATCTTTTTGATAGGCAAATAAAATTGAATACAAACCTGAAAAAAGTTGATTTTACATAATACCACTGCCGTCACCTTAAAGTTATCTGTCAAATAAGTCAGGTTGTAAGAAATTTTCAAAGGCTTTAAGTTGTCTAAAGTATGAAGGAACTGCAGTTAGGTGATGTTAAGCAAGGCCTTTGGATGCTTTTCTAAGGTTTTGTTGCAAACCAAGCATGATGATCTTACACAGACCGTGTTTGTTTACTGAATACATTAACTTTTTCTAATTTAGTCCTACAACACTAATAGTTGGTCTTTGCAGAATAAACGTCTCTAAAATGTGTTTTGCTCCTGGTTTCCAGGTGCTGCTGATCAGAGATCAGCTGACCAGGAAAGTGAATCGTTCACAAGCGCAATTAGTTGTTTCAAACAGTGTTAAAAAAACTAAGGTGGTGTTGTTAGAGCATCTGTCTTCAGAAGTACTGTGCTAAATAATATTTCTGTGGTTAAATTGATCATCTTCACAGAAACTGTCAGCATAAAACCAAAGCAGAATCAAACAATAACTGGATAAAACATTTAGAATGACGTTCCGGTTCTTTTCCTGAACCAGTTGAGAACTGGATCTAGCAGCAGTCCAGCCTGGAGCCTCTTTGGTGGAAAACCTCTGTTGACATTCTTTAGGTTAGCACTCATAAGATAACCTCTAGATGTGTGTTATTGTACACAAATGTTTTTAAAGCATATTCATTTCACAGATCCACATCTGTACTGTTGCAGAGATATAAAGTAATTTAATTGAGGTCTATAAAATTTCTCTTCCAGCTGTGCCTCCTAACATCTCAGAACTGAAGAATCTGGAAGTTCTGAACTTGTTCAACAACCAGATTGAAGAGCTCCCGACTCAGATCAGCAGTCTTCAGAAGCTGAAACACCTCAATCTTGGGTATGTGACATTTTAAGTTTCTCTTATTTGAGGCCTTTCATCATTCACAGAAACCAATCAAACAGGTATATTGAACACTGAGGTGTATCAGGACTGCATTTTCCTTAATGATGCAATTTGAGGTTAAAACTAGGACAATTTCATGTGCAGTAATATGTAATAAATGTGTAACATCTGCTTCATAAAAAAACCCAGCAACCTGGGTTTTTATGATTAGTAAAAATGTGAGCATTAAAAGAAAAGTCCCCTATTTAGTTGACAAATTTAAACAATGTTGACAATCTGTCAATGATTTTCCCCCCAAAAAAACTGTCTTTATCTCGTATAATAAAGTCTCATTCCACATAACAAAATATTTCTTACTGATGGTATTACAAATACTAATGACAGCATAAGGAGAATATTAAAATACAGTTATCAAAGACAGCAATACTATTGCTGCTGTAAAATCGCAAGTTATTGTGGCATAGACCATGTTAATATGAGTATGATTTGATAGAGAATTAAAGTTTTATTGTCTCTACTACAGTTTTTTACTTTTCCCGCCAACAAAAAAAGAAAGGTGGGTGATTTTCTTTGATTGAACAAAATATCAACAACTACTGTATTTTCACTTCAAAGCAGTAAAGAATATTTAATAAGATATCCTGTTGTTAAATTGTCTTTGCCTTGCATCCAAGCACCTGAACCTGCTGACCGGTACGGTGTCCATCAGGCCACGGTCAGCTGGATCATCACAGCATGGACTAACCTTTTATTTACAGTACTCAGTTAAATTAGGATCTTGAAACCGGAGCACCAGATATGCAAAAATCTACCTGCAGATTTTAATGGCTACCCTGACCCTGCAGTCATCCTGGACGGGGCTGAGCTGGACTTCCTCTCCTCCAGAGTGACGAGTTTTCATCACCAGTAAAGGCAAAACAAGTCTGATGTCTGATTAGCTGCTAGGAAGTATATTATATATTCACTGTTCATTTTGCAATCCTGTTTGTTCCTACAATAAAATCGAATGTCTTTAATAATGATCTGCATGTTACAAACCTGTTCTCCTTTATCTCAGTGTTTACATTACATGAAGTATTTGCATATGGACCTGGCCTTCAAGTGAGATCTTAAAATACAACACTTTCAAGTAATTCCAGCAAAGAAATATGAATATTAAATAATATGCAGTTAGTCATAAAATTCAATATACTGAATATATACCTAGTTGAACGCTCCTGTTCTCAATCCGAAAACCCTGAGTATCACAGAGCTGGGTAGGTGTACTCAGAGTGACTGTCTTCTACTCAGAATTTGTCTATCCCACTTTCTGAATCAGGACTTTAGTTTATGATTTTGAACTTCACAATATGCTAGTTTTCTGACATGTTAATGAATGAATGAGTGAATATTTTGCTTTAAATTGAAATTCTAAACAAGTGGGAAACTGGCTCTGTTTCTGTGAATACAGGATGAACCGTCTCAGTGTCTTGCCCAGAGGATTTGGATCTCTTCCTGCTCTCGAGGTGTTGGACTTAACCTACAACAACCTGAACCAGAACTCTGGTTCTCTGCCTGGAAACTTCTTCTATCTAAGTGAGCATTTGGCAAACAACACGGAACACACCATGTTTATTTGTGAGTAAGGTACATGCAGGTTACAGGTTACAGAGGGACATGCCACTGTTTCAGTAAAGACATGGCTCACATGTACACACTCACATGAACATGAAACTGGTATTATGACATTTTCCCACTCTGGGGTTTGTTTTCAAAATTGATTGTTTCTGGTCTCCCAAAATGCCAGATCTGTGTGGACACACAGCCTAGAGAAAAAACCTTTTTGGATGCACCTAATGTCATCCATATGTGGACTGGGTCTTAGGTTATGTTCACACAGGAGGCAAATGCCACCCAAATCTGTTTTTTTAATTGACTTACTTTTTGCCTATATATACCTTTCTTATGGCAGTTTGAATGAGCAAATTCTGATCTTTTCAGGCATCCAGCCTTAATTAATTCCATTAACAGTTTGTTGCTGTTTGACGTCTACATTTTTCAAGCAGGTTTTTTTGGGGTCATAAATAATTTGCAAAGATGTCTGAAATATTAACAACTACAAAACAAATGCAAAAAACAATCAGATTTCAGCAAAAAATCTGAATTAAGCATCAATAACAGCTTTGTGAACATAGCTTTTGTCTGCTTCGACATGACTGGGAGTGATGTCTGTACCATAGAGGTTCAGTCAGAGTATACGTAGATACTGCTCTGATATAAAGCTTATGATCCAGTAAGACATAATTGGTCCAAATAGATGCTTCATTGTTGCACTTCTTTATCAGTTTAGATTGTCTGGGTTAGGCATTTGTAAGAGAAGTAATTATGGTGGAGACATCCCAGGAGGAGAACGTAAAACATGGACACAAAATGCACTTTATGTGGTTCTGTTTTGAAATGCAACAAATCAGCATCATTCTGTCGGCTGAACAGCATCAATCTCTGGGCCAAAAATGACTGATGTGAGGTGATGAAAGAAAAGTGCAGGGCATGATGGGAAAAAACATTATGCCATTAAGCACAGCTGATGGTGAGGGCCTTTGTGAGTATTTATCTTCATGGAGCCAAGTTTTAACATTCTTCAGCAACAATAGCCACCTCCTTAAAGGGGCAGTGCAACAGGAAGGCAGCTGAATTGGAATCACCACTACCAGCACAAAATGTTGCAGATCATCACGGATTGTAGACGGCAAAGACTGTAGTCTGCAGACCTCTTCACAGACAGAACTTCTGTATGAACATCTGTTCTGGGGGATTACGTTTTTCAGAAATTTGATTCTTTTAATCTTTTATCTTCCTATTTAGCAACTTAAGAGATTCCATCGATCTATCCATCCATACATTATCTTTTCTCTAGAAGGGTTGTTCCTATCTCCAGCTGTTATCAATTAATCGCTAGTTGATCGATAAGAGCAATCAACTTTAGATTAATTCATTTATCAATCATTTCCAGCCCTACTTTGGATCTAAATTACTAAGTCTGGGCACCACCTGATTATCAGGAATATAATAAATAGATAAATAGCTCAGACTCTGTTAATGTTTATATATATACCTGCCTGATGAGGGTTGATTTTAAAATAATGCATGAAGGCATAAGTCTTAAAGACATCACAGGTCAGTACAAATTGTAAATGTTGACAAACCAGGGTTCGTTATACGAGCAGCATTTTATGTTTTCCAGGCACCATAGTGCCATTCTATAACATGATCAAGTAACTATTACCTTCAGTTGTTATAAAAATGCTATATGTTTATCAGAAGCAGAATCATGTTTATTGCCATTGCCAGTAAACAAGATCACATGTTATGTTATAAAATCTGGTGTTTTTTGTTTTGTTTTTACTGCATGGATATTCTCAGCGGTCCAGATGCAGACATCTTTTGTCCACACGATATGTGGAACATGCAGCAGACAAAATAATCTGGGAACTTTTTCTGGGCGTTAGTCCCAGAGCATCCAGATGTAACAGTGATGCACTTATTATTAGTTTTTCTTTCTGCTCAAAATTGGCATTGCTGGACGATATTTATCAATTATTTTACCATTATCATCATTATTATATTTTTAATCTTTCAAATATTTGAACAACCTTGTTTTCTGTCATACTTCCTGCTAGTTGTGTCAGATGCATTTTGCACTTGGAAAAAACGGCTCAATTAGACGAGCACCAGCCTTCACAGTGCAGAGACCAGTGAACAGTGTCATATTGCAATAATTCAGTATTTCGTCATATCTAGTTGTAGTATTGTTTTATATACAGTAGATGGCAGCATATAATATATAATTCATTTATACAATTTCTTCACATGAAAATGCATGTAATTTGTTGCTGTGCTGATACATCTTTTATTTAAAAAACTGGCTAAAGGGGGATTTTCATTCAGAAAGTTTAATTTAAACTATTGAGAAAATGCTCAACATTTCATTTAAAATTACAAAGAACATTCCAGATTTTGTTGGAATGAGGCATCATGTTCATTTGGAATAAGTGGGAAAATTCTATAAATAAGATACACAACCATCTTATTTCTGTTTTCTAGCCACTCTTAGAGCGCTGTATTTGAGCGACAACGACTTTGAATTACTTCCTCCTGACATTGGGAAGCTGACAAAGCTGCAAATCGTAAGTTCACCCTAGTTGTACTAACACGACTTGGACTGATGAGGTTTTCTACTGTCAGGAACAAATGAATGCAAACACACAAGTGTGTGGAATAATCATTCATTAATCATTCACAGAAAGTGTTTTATATTTGTGAAGGTTGTGAGGCTAACTTTATAGGGTTGATTTTTAAAACGGTAATTTGTACAAATAAATCTGTTCATTACGTTGAGCCTGAAGTTCAGAAACATGTGAATGTCTGATTTAAATGTGTAGGAGCTAAAACATTTGAGAAACTGTGTGATGCCAACGTATTTTTATCCTCATCTTTTCTTTGTGTGCCCAGCTGAGTCTCCGAGATAATGATCTGGTCTCGTTACCCAGGGAGATTGGTGACTTGGCTCAACTCAAAGAGCTTCACATCCAGGGCAACAGACTGACTGTTCTGCCTCCTGAACTTGGTACTCAAAAACATACCAACATGCACATCTTCTCTTCGTTCATCAATACCTCTCACTAGTGTTAGCAACACTACTTAAAAAAGTATTTTAGCAACTGGGGATTTTCTTTGTTGATTTTTCAATTTATCATCATAACATGGCAAACTATGCAGAAAGGCTTTACTCCACTTCTATGTATAATTCACTGTTATACAAATTTATTAGCATTTTTGCTAAGTGGCAAAATCTTTTAAAGACACACTGGTTTCTAGTAAATATTGCAATGTGTTTGTTGTGCTGGACGCATACATTGATCACTCTGTCAAGATATTTTATTGTTTACAGCATACCTTCATGCTTACATGGTTTGAACAGAAGAAACCTTTTTTTCTTTATTTTTTCTGTTACACCAACAAATTCAAGCTAACTTCACTCTTTATACTAGATTCTAGATTTCTTATCATAAAAGAACTGTTGCATTTAAAGTGCTCTAGACTACAGCCACACTCACCCAGACACACATAATTACAAATTATTATAACCTTGAACTTGTTGAAAAACTGACTAGATTAACAAAAACATCTCAGACTGCAATAGATCTTCTGTTCTCAAGTAAGACTGAAATAATTGCCAAGCCATTACATTTTTTTGACTGGTTTGTCAAATCATAATAGTATTCTATTTTCAAGAAAGCTAATAGAACAGAGGTACACAAAGCTATACAGGGACTCTACTTTGTATGATGTCAAACCAAACTTTATATCTAAGAGCCATAATAAAGTCCTGAAAATAGCAGACTGGGACAATTGACGTCCACAAATGTAGACGTCAATTGTGAGTTGTTTATCAATAAACTTAGAGGTGATGTCCTCCTTTGCCCATAGGGGGAGGCATAGACCTATAAACAGGAACAAACAACCATGGTTAGATGAAAACTGAATAAACTTGTTAAAATCTCGAGACTCGTTCAAGTAATACTTAAAATCTAGTCTATCTATTGATTAAGATTTACATAAAATGGGGTTACACAGACCAAAAGAAAAGCCAAAGCAAACTTTTTGTTAATCTCTATTATAGAGAATGTGAATGGCAATAGGGAAAGAGTGCAGCACTGGATGAAGGATGCAAAGATCTGTCAGCCCAGATAGCAAAATATGAGTGAATCAACGTTGAAACAACGTCAGGCTTCAACATGGATTCAGTGTTTCTGCCTGACAGTGAAACGGTATAGAAAGTGGTCGGTGACGTTGAATCAACTTTAGGGCTTCAACATAACTGGCACTATATCAATGTTGATTCAACCATCATCTGAATGTGGATCTACACATTTGTGTTGATTTCATATTGAATCAAAGTTAAGGAATAAATATTGATTCATGTACATGTTTTGGTCTGATAGTTCTACATCATAACGTACCATTACAAGTTTCTTCATTGGTGTTAAACTTGCAATTTTGTTGGTAGGCTATGGGTATTATGTCGATCAAAATGATCTTACAATACCATATTTCCAAAAGTGTGTCTACACAAACAAAATGGCATTAATATTACATTTTATTTAGGAAAATAGGCATAGATCTCTAAACATATTTCACTCCTTTTTGACTGTCAGAACAACAGTCTGTTTTCCATGGAAGAACAGTGTCCATGAGGTTAAGCCTTGTACTGTATGAACTTGTGAACTGAGTCCTGAGGAGCTTCTATCGCTGTGTGGTGGAGAGTGTTCTATGCACGCTGCGTTCTCTGCACCGTGTGGCACAGCAGCCGGACGGCTCTGCAGTGGGTGGTTAAAGCTCCACAGAGGACTGTGGGGGAGCAGCCTTTCCTCCACCTCAGACCTCTACACATCACGATGCAGGAGGAGGAGGATGCTCCTCATCATGAAGAACTCCACCCATCCTGCACAGTCTGCTCCAGCCCCTTCCTCCAGGCAGAAGGCTGAGGAGCATCCAGAACAAGACCGCCGGGCTGAGAAACGGTTTCTACCCTTCAGCCGTCAGATTCCTGAACTCAAGCTGCACTTAATTCAGCTTCATGTTACTTTTTAAATTTTAATATTTACACACCTGAGTCCAAATTTCATACCACAAACAAGCAAAGGTGAGCTGAAATGCCAATAAAAAATCCTTGAAATATCTTCAGACCATCAGTTGCATCCACCAAATATTTTCTGTCTTTGGTTTTTTAAAAAGCTGATGGAAAAATCTGACAGCCATCCATCATTTTGACATTGCACACACTTCAGCACTTGGTGCAAACGCGCAGACAGTTTCAACCTTAATTGCTTTCTGACTTGTATAATATCTGATAAAATAGGAAAAATTGCAGATAAAAAGTTCAATGTATTCAGTTTGAAAATGCCACAATGTGGATTATCTGTTCAACTAAAACGGAATGAAAATGAATTGCAGTTAAATGTAGATATAATTTTAAAAATCCATGAGTAAGAACAGATTGACAGGATTTTTGGACACTGTTAGTCAAAATGACGGACAATGGAAAAAGTGTAGGCTGATCTCTACTCCAAACTATGGACATTTTTGCCATGTAAATTCTTTCTACGACTTTAGGGTTGAAATTCTTTGGGAAATCGGCAAAAAAAACAAAACAAGAATTCTGATAAGGTATATAAACTTATAAGCACAATTGTATATCCTCATATGCCACACCAAAAAAATATCAGAATGGATAAATTTGAATCTTGACTTGAGAAATATTGGTAATGTTCAATTGGTGCAGATCAGATATATGTCAGAATTTGTTTCTAACAAAAGGCAATCAGATGATTTGGTAATTAGCTGTGATACTATACTCTCCAGTGTAAACTTGAAGTTCGCAGAACTATTTTACACCAACCTGTTTTATATTTTCTGCTACAGCTTAAAGTTGATTGGGTTCAGATGTTATGAGGTACATGCACTTGTAAAAAAACAAACAAAAAAAACACAACTTTCAGGCACAACAATCCATAAAGATAAGGAACAGTACAATCAGAGTGTTATTGTATTGTTATGTTTGTGTCTTTATGTCTTCAGGTAACCTGGATTTAACTGGGCCTAAGCAGGTGTTCAAAGCAGAGAACAATCCATGGGTCACTCCCATCGCAGACCAGTTCCAACTTGGTGTCTCCCATGTTTTTGAATATGTTCGTTCAGAGACCTATAAGTAGTAAGTACAAAAATACACATATAGTTCTGTTTTTTGGTTTCTTGCTCTCGCCTGAACTATTTCTAGATTTTTATTGTCCTAACTTGATCTTGACACACTGTCTGGGCTTTAGGCTAGAAACTATAAATGTCTCTGCAGAGTTTTTTCATTTACATTAAATTCTACAGATAAACAGCAATAAGTTAATGTATAAAAAAAACAGATAACAGGGTTGCTAGACCCTTGTTAACACGTCTTTGTAAATATACTGAAGGCAATATGGTTTAAGTTTCCAGGTGTGAATATTTTCTTCTAGACATGTAAGTGTTGAAAAGCAGAGCAGCTCAGAAGGATGCTATTAATTCCTTGTTCCATGCAGCACAAAAAGCTACAGAACTGAGAAGATTTCAAATTGTTGCCCTGAGGCATTGTGTGGAACTGATCCCTTCATTGTGTGACTGTGGAAGACCAGACCTTGTTTCAGCTGTGTTAGCTTTATGCTTGCATATTTTTCTGAAACTTTCTCCCTTTACATCATGAACAGCATGCAGCAATACTATGTTTCATTTAAAGTAGGTCATATGACAGTAGCATAGCAATCATAACTTGGATTGTAATATTCCTTATCAGAGACATTAATTATTTTATTTTCTTTCTTACACATCTATGCAATTCAAGCCTAAATGAAGTTGATGAATCTGGTTGCGATATCTTTATCAATTCAAAACTACATCTACATCCTATTTCCTTAGTGTAATGTCCAACGCACACTACACGAGTTGTCGGCCCATTTTCAAAACCTGAGAGACACATTAGCCGACAGAAGTCCTAAGTATAACGGTTCGATCGGGTTCGTCGTGCCGTGTGGTGTCCAGCCACATTGGCCCAAAATAATTTTAAAATCAGGCATTAATGAATGCTTTACTAGAATCTACCTGTGATGCATGTGGCTATAGATTCAGCGTAAAGTCCTGACTGAATGAAAATCATTATAACCTATTTATGTCACGTTAACGAAGAACAGCTGAAAACGTACTGGGTTCATCAACTGCGGTAGTAATTTGGCTCCAACTCCTCTCCTTGTCATTTATATATTCTTTGCACCAAATGTTGAATAAACATTAATGTTGTTTCCGCATATCATCTCCAATGTCCGCTGGACTTCGAGTCGCGCCGTGTCAGCTATTGAGATTTCCCTCCGTAATTTCCCCTCAGAAAGCATGGAGGAGAATCCGCGCTTTCTGATTGGCTACCTGTCACATTCAACAGGCTGCGTTGACTCTCCCAGTTGGAGAAAACCCCTGATTTAGACCGGAGCAGCCACGACGATCTACCGTATCACGCCACACACTGCAGGATGATCGGTTACGAAATCATCAGCGAGAATCTTAGATCGGCCAACGATCTAAGATTATCATAAGATTGAAAATAGGAGCAAAAAATGGTGTAGGATGAACTACTGCATTAGGTAGTCAGATGTGCCCATCTTGTCCATTTAAATCTAGTGATTACTGAAAGGCAATATAGTATACAGACTTCATAATCTGCACTCTTTTGGTTGAATGCAGTATTTATTTCCACTTTGGCTTTATGTTGTTTAGTTTTTATTCAAGTATGTTTTTTGTTAATGGAGACTGAGAATCCATTTTATTTTGTTTTTGGTCGTTTTATTTATTTAGTTTATCAGTTCCAGTGTTACGTGTTCTTTTGAAAATAAAGTGCATCTATCTATGGCAGGAAATAGCATGCATTATTAGTCATTTCCATTAAATCAGTGTCAAAAAGTCTTGAAATATCATCGTTTATCGCAATAATTCTTTAGACAATTAATCGTCCAGCAAAATTTGTTATCGTGACAGGCCTAGTTATGGTCTGTAAGATATATTTATTCTCAGTACTAGATGTGGTCTCAACAAACACATGGCACTTCAACAATATTATTTTACCTTTTATCTGGAAATAGTGTCTGTTTATTCTTGCCATACAGTCCTCTGTATTAATTATTGCTTGAAAGGTCTTGCCATACCGTTTATTCCTCTGTATTTACTTTAGTTTCTTAGTTTATTCTTGCATTTTGTTCTTCATTCATTTCCATTTAGTTTCATTTGATTAGTTTTATCCTCTCTTGGTTTATTGCTATGTCCACTTTAGTTTCTTTCCTGTTGATAGATTTATTTTATAGTTTATTGACCATCAGTAATCTTCACTCATCACCTGCTGCGCCTCCTAATCATCATGTGTTTCACATCATGTGTTGATTTTTCACTGTTCAGCGTCGGATTCTCTGTTTTTATGCCATAATTCACATCTAGTTCGTCGCTCCGTTTTATGTCTCGCTTCTCCTGTTTTCAGAGTTTTGCGCAATGTGCGCATCGTTTTTGATTTTTTTTTAACCCCCTAAGGTGCAGGGCGATTGGGAAACGTATCGATGGGGAAAAGGCAGACTGACATAAACCTTTCAAAACAATGGAAACAATTTCTGATTCCGATTCTGATTATTGACATTTAAAAGTGCTGTGGTACCGTTGTTCTATCACACCTGTTTCATACCGAAGGAGAAACAGGTGTGATAGGCATTTTATACCTGTCTATCGAGGTATAAAATGAACACTCTCTATCGTGGCATCACCCATGGAGGGATTTCTTTATTTAAATGGGTTCATTTTTCAGAGGGATACACAGAGAGGGTATCGGGATTTTAGTAATTACATGTTTAAAAGAGATTTTCTGCTGTCCTTCCATGGTAGCGGGCAGCTTTCAAACGGAAATAAAACACTTTTTAATATAAGTTGCTGCTTTGACATGATCACAGAACTGCCAAAATATATGTACAAAAATACCAGACAAAGTGAATCACAGCACCGTTATCAGCCGGTGTAACGCTGAACTGATGGTGAAGCTACTAGCAGGAGAGGATCTGCGCCAAAAGCTACAAACACTGAATAGAAGAAGAGCTGCCATCGATACAGTTGCAGCCAAGCATGATTTAATGTTACACAATACAGTTTTACCAAGTTGCTCAAAGTCTAAACTGGTATTGTTGTGCAACCTCTATGCTAGAGTGTGATTAATCTGGTTACATTTTTTAATTGATAATTGACTGAAGCACTAATATCTGTCTCGTACTGTCTGTAATCTACATTATAAACATTTTCCAAGATGTAGTGGGGAACCGCTACTAACTGCAGTGTTTAGACAGTTTTAACTTTTGCTTCTGAGGTTTAGTAGGCAAACACACTCAGGTTGTTTGTTACCTGGAGGTTAGCCACCCGTCACCAGGACCTGTATCTGATGACAGAAGAGAACTCATTAGCTCACAAGCTGCCCCAGCGCAGGCATGGCAGCCTCTGTGTTCACCCTTTGCTTGCACTCATGCTTTGCTTGCATTCATGCTGAGTGAGGCACACGTGGCAGGACACTTGTGTGTGTGTGAGCGTGTGTGTGGTTGGAATGGGGCGGTGGAGGAGTTTTGTCAGGCAAAATTACAAAATGTGTGGCACTGCCAATACAGGCTTTTAAATCCAGACATATGTTACCTTGGGCTGCTCTCTACACTGTTGTAAACCTTGGTTGAAATAAGGTAAAAGGCAACAAAAGGTGTAGAGTAGTTTTTATATTGTAAAAATTCTTGAGAATACTGGTGGTATATCAGGATCTAAATCAGTGTTTCTCCATCCTGGTCCTCAGGCCCCCCTGTCCTGCATGTTTTGGGTGTTTCCCTTCTGCCACACCTGAATTGTATCTTTGGGTGATTAACAGGCTTCTGCAGGACTTGATGGTCATGCAGTCATTTGAATCAGCTGTTCTGGAATAGAGGCACATCTAGAACATGCAGAGCAGGGGGGCTGAGGACCAGGGTTGAGAAACACTGGTTTAAATATTTTCAAGATAAATTTTCTACTCACAAAAAATATATTTTTTAAGATGGTTTTTGCTGGGATTTTCCTTATTTTTACAACTCTTCCGTTGTAATCTTTCTGTCTCTGAGTCTACGAGGTATACTGTTAAATCACTTGGCACTATTGTTGAAGATACAGTAAGTCAGCTTCAAAGAGAGGCCATCAAGTCAATGGCCTTTGGCCTTGTACACTTCAGTCATGAACATATTCACACACGCGTACTTTCTAACTTCTTAAAAAGACACACACCAGAGTAATAGAAAATAGAAAACCAAATGTTTCTACTCCTTGCTGACACAAACGCAGCTGTGTGCAAAAAGAACTGACTGGGCTTAATTAAGCCAACATGGAATAAGAGAACTCCATAAAATCAGCCAGAGGAATCGGAATCTATTCCCCTCTTTTCCTCTGCTGCTAATTGGTTCTTGCAAGTCACCATTTGAGTAGAAAAATAGGCATGGACACACACACACACACACACGCACACACCGACACACACGCAGACACACAAATGCAAATACAAAAGTGGTAAATTATCCTATGTAATTCAGCTTTTTGAGGTTTAAAGAATTGAATATTTACAGTGTAGGTCACTATCTCTCCAGGTTCTTCAGCACACAGATTAGTGAGTGAGCACTAAGGTTATCTATGTGACACATGCAACAGCCAGTAGATATGTAATACTACTTTTAACATTAGTGAGTCACTGTCTTGCAATATTTACTGCTGATGTAGAGCCAGTTGATAGTCACTTACATTGTGCCGTTGACTTTGCAGCAATCTCTCACCCCGAACAAGCATAGCGACCTTGGAAATGAAAATCCCCCCTATAACAGGAAGAAACCTCCAGCAGAACTAGAATCGCTCACTGTGAGATACTTTCTATGTATAAAAAAAAAAGTTAAATGTTGATGTATCATTTTTTATTAGTAATCATTTTCAACCGCTAATTAAATTTTCATAAAAATAAAACATATCAAAAATATGTGGACTATAATGAAATTTGGTGCCTTCATTGACAATTTGAACACCCTGTGACTTTGCAAGTTCTTCCACTTAGAAATCATGGAGGGGTCTGAAAGACATCATTTAGAAAAAATCCAGAGATCCCAATGAATGATTTTCCATCCATCCATCCATCCATTTTCTGCCGCTTCATACGGTGTCGAGTCGCGGGGGCAGCAGCTTCAGAAGGGAGGCCCAGACTTCCCTCCCCAGCCACTTCTTCCAGCTCCTCCGGGGGAATCCCAAGGCGTTCCCAGGCCAGCCGAGACACATAGTCCCTCCAGCGTGTCCTGGGTCTTCCCCGGTGCCTCCTCCTGGTGGGACGTGCCCGAAACACCTAACCAGGGAGGCGTCCTGGAGGCATACAGATGCCCGAGCCACCTAAACTGGCTCCTCTCAACGTGGAGGAGCAGTGGCTCTACTCTGAGTCCCTCCCGGATGACCGAGCTTCTCACCCTATCTCTAAGGGAGAGCCCAGCCACCCTGCGGAGGAAACCCATTTCGGCCGCTTGTATCCGGGATCTCGTACTTTCGGTCATGACCCAAAGCTCATGACCATAGATGAGGGTGGGAACGTAGATCGACCGGTAAATCGAGAGCTTCGCTTTTTGGCTCAGCTCTCTCTTCACCACGACGGACCGGTACAGCGCCCGCTTCACGGCAGACGCTGCCCCAATCCACCTGTCGACCTCCCACTCCCTTCTTCCCTCATTCATGAACAAGATCCCCAGATACTTAAACTCCTCCACTTGAGGCAGGACGACCCCCCTGACCCGGAGAAGGCACTCTACCCTTTTCCGGCTCAAGACCATGGCCTCGGATTTGGAGACACTGAGCCTCATCCTGGCCGCTTCACACTCGGCCGCGAACCGCTTCAGTGAGAGCTGCAGATCACGAGCTGATGAAGCTAACAAGACCACAACATCCGCAAAAAGCAGAGATGAGATCCTAAGGCCACCAAAACGGATCCCCTCAACACCTCGGCTGCGCCTAGAAATTCTGTCCATGAAGGTAATGAACAGAATCAGTGACAAAGGGAAGCCTTGGCGGAGTCCAACTCTCACCGGAAACGAGCCCGACTTACTGCCGGCAATGCGGACCAGACTCTGACACCGGTCATACAGGGACCTGACAGCCCGTATCAAAGGGTCCGGTACCCCATACTCCCGGAGAACCCCCCACAGGGTCCCCTCCAGGACACGGTCGAACGCCTTCTCCAAGTCCACAAAACACATGTAGACTGGTTGGGCGAACTCCCATGCAACCTCCAGGACCTTGCTGAGGGTGTAGAGCTGGTCCAGTGTTCCACGACCAGGACGAAAACCACACTGCTCTTCCTGAATCCGAGGTTCGACTATCCGATGGACCCTCCTCTCCAGGATCCCTGAATAGACTTTACCAGGGAGGCTTAAGAGTGTGACTCCCCTGTAATTGGAGCACACCCTCCGGTCCCCCTTTTTAAACAGGGGGACCACCACCCCAGTCTGCCAATCCAGGGGAACTGCCCCCGATGTCCATGCGATATTGCAGAGTCGCGTGAGCCAACACGACCCTGCAACATCCAGAGTCTTAAGGAACTCCGGGCGGATCTCATCCACCCCCGGGGCCCTGCCACCGAGGAGCTTTTTGACCACCTCGGCGACCTCGTCCCCAGAGATTGGGGAGCCCAACCCAGAGTCCCCATGCTCAGCTTCCTCAACAGAAGGCATGTTTGTGGGATTGAGGAGGTCTTAGAAGTATTCCACCCACCGGCCCACAACGTCCCGAGTTGAGGTCAGCAGCGCACCATCCCCACAATACACAGTGTTGGTGCTGCACTGCTACCCACTCCTGAGACGCCGGATGGTGTACCAGAATCGCCTCGAAGCTGTGCGGAAGTCTTTCTCCATGGCCTCTCCAAACTCCTCCCATGCCAGAGTTTTTGCCTCAGCGACCACCTGAGTCGCATGCCGCTTCGCCCGCCGGTACCCATCAGCTGCTTCTGGAGTCCCACAGGCCAAAAAGGCCCGATAGGACTCCTTCTTCAGCTTGACAGCATCCCTCACCAAAAGTGTCCACCAACGGGTTTGAGGGTTGCCGCCGCGACAGGCACCAACAACCTTGCGGCCGCAGTTCCGATAAGCCGTTTCGGCAATGGAGGCACGGAACATGGTCCACTCAGACTCACTGTCCCCCACCTCCCCCAAAACATGTTCGAAGTTCTGCCGGAGATGAGAGTTGAAGCCCCGTCTCACAGGTGACTCCGCCAGACGTTCCCAGCAGACCCTCACTACACGTTTGGGCCTGCCAGGTCTGACCGGCTTCCTCCCCCACCACCGGAGCCAACTCACCACCAGGTAGTGGTCAGTGGACAGCTCCGCACCTCTCTTCACCCGAGTGTCCAAGACATATGGCCGCAGATCCGTTGAAACAATGACAAAGTCGATCATTGAACTGCGGCCGTAGGTTGTCCTGGTGCCAAGTGCACATATGGACACCCTTATGCTTGAACATGGTGTTCGTGATGGACAATCCGTGACGAGCACAGAAGTCCAACAACAGAGCACCACTAGAGTTCAGATCAAGGGGGCCGTTCCTCCCAACCACGTCCCTCCAGGTCTCACTGTCATTGCCCACGTGAGCGTTGAAGTCCCCCAGTAGAACAAGGGAGTCCCCAGGAGGGGCACTCTCCAGTACCCCCTTTAAGGACTCTAAAAAGGGTGGGTAATCTGAACAGTTGTTCGGCCCGTAAGCACAGACAACAGTCAGAACCCGTCCCTCCACCCGTAGACGGAGGGAGGCTATCCTCTCGTTCACCGGGGTGAACCCCAGCGTACAGGCGCTGAGATGGGGGGCAACAAGTATGCTCACTTCTGCCCGGCACCCCTCACCGTGGGCAACTCCAGAGTAGAAGTATGTCCAGTCCCTCTCAAGGAGACTGGTTCCAGAACCAGAGCCATGCGTCGAGGTGGGGCCAACTATTTCTAGCCGGAACCTCTCGGCCTCACACACTAGCTCCTGTTCCTTCCCCACCAGAGAGCAGAGAGATGACGTTCCATGTCCCAAGAGCCAACTTCTGCAGCCGAGGATCAGACCGCCAGGGTCCCCTCCCTCGGCTGCCGCCCGTTACACAATGCACCCGACCCCTTTGGCCCCTCCAACAGGTGGTGAGCCCATTGGAAGGGGGACCCACATCTCCTCTTCGGGCTGAGTCCGACCGGTCTCCGTGGGTAAAATCCCGGCCACCAGGCGCTCGCCATCATGCCTCACCTCCAGGCCTGGCTCCAGAGTGGGGCCCCTGTGACCCGCGTCCGGGCAAGGGAACGCTAGATCCAAAGTTGTTGTGTATCATAAGGGGTCTTCGGGCTGCGCTTTGTCTGGTTCCTCACCTAGGATCTGTCTGCCTTCGGTGACCCTACCAGGGACATAAAGCCCCAGACAGCATAGCTCCTAGGATTATTGGGACACTCAAACCCCTCCACCACGATAAGGTGGCAGCCCAAGGAGAGGATGATTTAAAAAAAAATAATTTATGTGTTACTGCTCCTAAGTATTTGAACATCTGCCAATCAGCAAAAATTCTGGCCCTCAAAGACCCGTTGGACCTCCTATAAAAGGTTCACCTCCACTCCACTTATTATTCTTCATTAACTGCATAAAGACTCCTGTCCACCCGCACAATCAGTAAGACTCCAATTACTAACATGGGTAAGACCAAGGAGTTGTCCAAAGACACCAGAGACAAAATTGTAGAGCTCCACAAGGCTGGAAAGGTGTATTACCAAGCAGCTTGTTGAAAAAAGATCAACTGTTGGAGCAATTTTTGGAAAATGTACAAAAATGCACAAATTGAACAAAATTTTATTTCAAGGCTCCAATAATAAATAAATAAATGTAAATATATATAATTAAAAACTTAAACTAATGGGAGTTTAGCATCCTTATGGAATCTGGTTGTTCTGCTTTTGAAGCTGCTGAACCTTTTCCCAGAGGGCAGCAGGGAGAACAGATTATGATGAGGGCTGAAGGGGTCTTTTGTGATTAAGGGGTCTTAATGGCTAACAAACTAGCTGTTAAGAAAGCTAGTTTGCTGTTAAGAAAGCAAACTAGCTTTCTTAACAAAAATCAGGTGCTGGAGGATGATTTTGTTGAATGCTGAGCTGAAGTCCAGAAACAGCATTTGCACATGAGTATTCTTCTCCTCCAGGTGTTTTAGGCTCAAGTGCAGTGTGGAGGAAACGGCGTCCTCTGTGCAGCGGTTGGAGCTGTAGACAAACTGGTAGTTGTTAAGTGCATTCAGAAAGTCTGTTCTGTGCTCACAGGACAAAAGAGCAGCCTTGAAATCTGTGATCAGGGGCGCCGCCAGGAATCTTTGGCCCCCTGACAAAAAATTAGTTTGGGCCCCTCTGTACAGCTGCTGTTACAATTTTTTGAGTCTTTTTGACCCATAAAAACCATCACAATTTTAAAGGTTTGTCTTCTTTGGTTCAATACTGATAATTAGCACAATATTTACTGCTCATGAATTTTACATCCAACAGTCCACATCCAGTATGCAAGTAGGTTGCTTAATTCTTTTCTATTAGTTTGATTACTGAAATGTGTCTCCCCATGAGCAACAGTCAAAAGTAACGGGCAACTACACATAAAGCCATCCAGACTTCTGAAAATGCTGTGTAGTTGCATTTTATTCAGGCTGCAGTACATAACTTTAATAAAAAATATGTTTTATCCATATTTGTTAAAGCTGTCACCATGTTGTGACAGTTTATGACAGTGTTTTTCAACCATTTTTGAGTCAAGGTACACTGTTTTAATTTAAAAAATCCCGAGGCACACCACCAACCAAAAATGGAAACAAAGATATTCTGTAGCCGCCTATATATAGTCATTCTTATCAAAGTCTCTCGAATAGGAATCAAATAAACACAAAAATGTATTATCACATTTTACATTTCTTATTTCAAATTGCACTTAACATGTCCACTTCAAAAATACACCTGAACAGCCACAACACTGTGGTGTTAAATTTAAAGAAGTTGTAGAAAACGTCAAAGTGTTTTACAAACTAATCCACAAGCATCTTATAGCCGGAATACAGAAAATAATTCTTATTCTGAAAGAAGCAATAATATTTGGGAAACATTTCACTTCATATTCACTGTTACAATATGAAGAGTTGCATGTACAAAATGTCAATATCTGTATATTTTACCCACCTGGTGTGAAACCTGAGCATGTTTGGATGAAAACAGCTGATTTCCTGGCAGAAATTGAAGAAAGACAAAGCTCTTCCTCAACATCTCTGTCTCTCTCTGTTTTTAGTTTTTATAGTAACCAGGCTTCAGAAGCTCACTTCACACAGACATGTTGTGGGAAATGGACTCATGTTCTTTCCAACTACTGCTGAGCTTCACTGTCTTTTCCATCACTGTCGTCAGTCTTTCTAGATTCAATGCTCTCACCGCTACCTGTAACATTCATGCATCACTAATTCTCTTGTTGTAATGTAAAATGCTCTGTACCTACTGCCATCTAGTGGTAAGAACATTACATGATTACGCCGCTAGTCACTGCTACAGCAGACACTCAAAGATGGTATTATTTGCAGATAATTCATTTTCAAAAAATCTTTTAAAATCAATTACCGTATTTTTCGGACTATAGAGCGCACCATACTAGCACCCTCAATTAAAAAAATTAAAATAAAAACTGGAAGCTGCTCTCGGTTTTCCATCAGGACCCAGCAGAGGGCGGCGTCCTAATAAATCTGCTGCATATATTAAGGACGCAGCACTCCGTCTCCAAAGCCAAATCATGGTTTTGTTCACACCGAGCTTAAATGCAGCGGCTCTGTTTCCCTCCTGTAGTGCCAGATCGACAACCCTCAACTTAAAAGCTGCATCATACGAGTTTGAAAACATTTCTCCATCGTGCCTGCTGCTAGCATGTGGTTGTTCTAAATGAAAATTAGCCGTTCTTCTTTGATTTACAATTTTGACTTCTAATGATTCACTTCCTGCTAGAGAGCCCCCTGGTGGTTGAAGAAAAATCCACAGAAAAGCCACAGCGGGCTACAATCCGCATGGTTCAAAGTTTAGGAAAAAAGTAGCAGCTTATAGTCCGGAAAATACGGTACCATAGTGAAATTGAATAATTTCCACGGCACACCTGACAATCACTCACGGCACACTAGTGTGCTGCGGAACAGTGGTTGAAAAACACTGATCTATGAGACAGATAAACTGTGAAAACAATCAATCTCCTCCAGCTCCTTCCTGAATTACTATTACTGGTTAAAGTAATGCACCGTTCTGACCAAAACAACCAATCAGAACTAGTATGATGCTCTTAGCACTGTCAATTAGCCTCATTGACTCACTGCTAAATGTGCTAATGGTGGAGAAACAACTTATCATTACAAGAAACCGTTTATCTGCCTCATTGGTAGCTAAGCTAACTAAACTGAGCATTCACAGTTTGAATCTGCACAGCACTGTGCTATGCTAGCTGCATCATGGCACAAATCGAGGGGGAGGAAGGATGAGCAGCACCTCATGAGATTGTGATTGACAGCACTAAAACTCTCCTGCCACTCACTGGTTGTTTCTAGCGCTGGGAGAAAGCAGAGGAAATAGATTTTTCACAGATTACCTCTCATACCATACTGTCACAACATAATGACAGTTTTAAAAAAATATGTGAAAAATATATTTTTATAAAAGTTACATACTGCAGCTTTAATTTCACTCAGGAGAGGACGGGTCAGGAGGGACATGGTTTAGAGCTGCTGCTAACTGACTCATCTGCTAAGTGGTAAAAGGTACAAGGGAACAAGTAAAATATATGAATATGTTGGTAATTTCTTTCCTTAATTCATTAAATGCTAGTAAAAAGGAGGCAAATAGTCTGTAGCTATGCTAATTATGCTAAATGGTTGATAATCTCACACAGTCTACTCACCTCTCTTGGAGGAAAAACTGGGTTATAAATTAACACTCTTGCCTTTCTCTCTCTCTCTCTCCCTCCCCCTCTCTTTAGAAAACCTGATTTTATAACTTTTCTTAGCAGCATAGTATCTGCCACAATCGTTCATGTCTTCCACGTCTGCTGCTAACAGCGTCACGGTGAAGAACTCCAAGCAGGAACAAACCATTTAATGCAGATAGGGGGTTCAGGGCAAATATGGATGTGTGTTTTTTGATCTGGGAGTTTGAACATTAAATTTTTACTGCTAAAAACAATCTTTAAAAATACAATATGATTAATTTTGTATTTTATAGGTCCCCGATTTTTTAAATTTTATTTATATGAACAAAAATAAATAATTAAATTGTGGAGGGCCCCCTGTTGGTCAGGACCCCTAGAATTGTCATCACTTTTCCCCCCTGTCTGTGATTATCCTGATGCCTTGCCACATGAGCCTGGTGTTTGTTGACTCATGGAAAAATAGGGTAGCCTAGGGTACCCTAACCCAGGTCTCACTGTCATTGCCCACATAAGCGCTGAAGTCCCCCAACAGAACAAAGTAGTCAGCAGGAGGGGCAGTCTCCAGCACCCCCTCCAAGGAGTCCAAAAAGGGTGGGTAATTCAAACTGTCAGAACCCGTCCCCCCACTCTTAGGTGGAGAGAGGCTTTCCTCTCATTCACCAGAGTGAACCCAATGTACAGGCACTGAGATGGGGGGCAACAAGTATACCCACTCTCGTCATGGGCAACTCCAGAGTGGAAGAGTGTCCATCCCCTCTCATGGAGACTGGTTCCAGAACCAGAGCCATGTGTTGAGGTGAGTCACTACGCTAGCTCCCTGTAGCTCAGACAGACTTTTAAATACTGTTAGTTTATAAATCACTGAACAGCTTACAGTAGCACCACAATACATTAAAGATCTGCTGTTGCTGGACCCCTCAGATCTTCTGGTACTGGTTCTGGTCTGCTCTGCATCTCCAGAACCAGAACCAAAGGAGGAGAAGGAGTATTCAGCTTATATGCACCACAAATCTGGAACAATCTTCCTGAAAATAAGATGGATAAATCAAGGCTAAAATTCCCAACTGTTTCTTTTGATTAGTAATGGAGCACTACTAATCAAAGTAGTGCCCTAACCCTCCATCCATTTTCTTGACACCCTTGTCCCTCAGTGGGGTCAGGAGGGATGCTGCTGCCTCTCCAGCTAACGTTCCGGGCGAGAGGCGGGGTCACCCTGGACAGATCACCAGTCTGTCGCAGGGCAACACAGAGACACACAGGACACACAACCATGCACACACACACTCACACCTAGGGACAATTTGGAGAGACCAATTAACCTGACAGTCATGTTTTTGGACTGTGGGAGGAAACCGGAGTACCTGGAGAAAACCCACCATGCACAGGGAGAACATGGAGACTCCATGCAGAAAGACCGGGGCCGGGAATCGAACCCAGAACCTTCTTGCTGCAAGGCAACAGCTCTACCAACTGCGCCACTGTGCAGGCCACACTGATCAACATGATGATTTTAATGATGGGACTTAACAAAATGTAACGTTTATTGCTTGTTTTACAATTAGAGACTCCAAAATGAAATCACAGTATAGTGTCCTGGCATGACAACTACATCAAAGGTCTCATAAACATAGAGGTTTTTCTCAATGAACACCTGAAAATATTTGAGTCTGCAGTTTACAGACAGAGCAAAGCCTCAAATAAAAATGTATTATATCAGTATTTTTATTACATTTTCAGTGTGACTTTTAAATCCATATTGATTTGTTTTTAATTTTCTTAACAGGAAGTTAGATTATGTGCTTATGATGATGTGTAATGTCATGTAATGATACCTCAGATGATCATAATTACTCCAGTCCTTCATTTTTCTTGTTCTCAAACTGTAGTTACTGCTGTTTACTGCACACTGCAGTTTTTCCTGTTTAGTTGGGTTTTGTAAAAAACAAACAAACTCTTTGATTGACTTACCGATATGAACCAAAAAGAAATGTTTTGGTTTTTAAAAACTGAGTCAAAGCCTATGAGAGAGAGAGAGCTGAAGTAGGTTTGTTAAAGACCCCATCTGAGCTTGATGTACAGTAAGAAGTGGACTAACAAGGCTGTAGGGAGGAGGAAGAGAGTCTGGGCTTTTCCACCTCACTGAGCCTCTGGCCTTGTGGATGCTAGACACCCAGGGGGAAGGAAGTGTGACAGACAGCAGTGGCATAGAAGGATGTTGGCCTGTAAGTGTGGAACTGGCACTAAGTGAATCACATTAAACATTTGCAACCACTGAGAAAAACTCCACACCTAAGTATTTTTATTGCTTCTAATAAACATTTTTACTAATGTTACTTTCTTTATCAAATACTACCTGCTGAGGATGATCACACCTCTGTGTGCCAGTCCACAATATTTCAGTTTTTTTTTTTTTCTCCGAATGCTGCTTACACACATTTGTGGGCATTATTCTCTGGACTAAGAGATTTGACTTATTTTATTTGATGAACAAATTCTTACAACTTTTACAGAATCAAAACATGTTTTCTCAGAACACAAGCATGAGGATTTTAAATCTGTCTGCTCATAATTCTTCTTGCTTTGTTCCCAGTCTCTATGGTAGACACATGCAGGCTAACCCAGAGCCTCCGAAGAAGAGCAGTGACAAGAGCAGGAAGATCAGCCGCAAACCACTGGCTGCCAAGAACAAATGAAGAGGAAAGTGAGCATGGAGATGAGCCTTCACTCACCTACCAGCCAAACTGTCTGCCTCTCATGTTCCTGTTATTTAACAAGTTGGGATGTTTTTGCTTGTCCTATTTTCAATCTTCAATGGTCTTTGTGCATTTTGGTTTCCTTTTGCTTTATGTGCTAATGAAGTAAGCTTACATACATAAAGGGAATTTAACATTTAACACTTTGTGGAAAAACTATCTTGCTTTTTAAGAGCTCTATGCCAAATGAAAAAGACACATTGCTTAAAAATACTTGTGGAAGACAGCTGCTAAGTGACTTTACACACTATTATTACTTCTGCACTTTCCCATAAATGAAAATGAAGACTCTACAGTATTAAACTGTGAAAGATCCTGGTTAACATCTGTGTATCCTCACTGATCTTAACTCCTTATTTTAATCTGTGTTTTCTGTCTTGGCTGGTTTTTCCAGTTCATTACAATCCTGTTACTTCTTATTAGCAGCCAGAGTGAAACACCGAGAAAATCTGAGGTTTAAAATCCAAATTAGGCTTAAATTAGTGATGAGAAATGATGCTTGCCCTGGTTCCTTTGTCCAGTAAAAACAGGTGTAACATCTGCTTTGCTTGCTTTTCTTAAGCGCATGCTTCACAATATGTTACATGATCATGTACTTTTAAAGGTTGAAAGTCTTTACTTTAAAAGCTTCTAGACGTCTAATATGTTGTAAGAGAAAAGACTGAAAAGTGTTTAAAATATTTACCAGTTTTTTCGCTCTTAGTTTTTATTTGCTTCTCAAATTTGAAATTTCTTTTACTTTTTACTTTTATTACATTATTATGATTAAGATGATTATTATCCTTAGTAAATAATCACCAGCCTTGTTTGCATATTTGTGTGTCTTTGGCAACCGGTAATGACAGTTTGTAGAGAATCTACAGATAACATAAAATATGAAAAAAACACAAATATTAACCTACTTGCTTTTTATATACATATATAAACACATGAATTCATAATAATATCCTAAAACTTTATGTAATGACCTTAGTACATATAATTTTTTCAGATTTTGTCCAAAATGAGATGCGGGGCCTTGAATGCGAGACCCCAGTTCACGTCTACAGCTGTTTTTTTTTCATTGAACTTTGATTTAATGAAGAGTTTGACCTGATGAACTCACTGCTTCCATTCCACTGTCCTCACAGAATCCCTTTGATTCTTCTCATTTTTATCTCTGTGCCTTCAGATATATGTCATTTTATATTTGATGCATAATCTGTTGTTAGAACATTTTTGCTTTTTGCCACAAGTAAGTTGATAAAAATCCATATTTTGCTTTTGCCAATAAACTTTTTGAGAAATTAACCACTGTTCATTGTTTTGATTTAAGTTGTAATTTATTTTCTGTAATTTTATATTCAGGTCAGTTCATTTATCCAGTCATATCATGTCATAAAAGAACACGGTCGAACGCCTTCTCCAAGTCCACAAAACACATGTAGACTGGTTGGGCGAACTCCCATGCACCCTCCAGGACCCTGCTGAGGGTGTAGAGCTGGTCCAGTGTCCCACGACCAGGACGAAAACCACACTGCTGTTCCTGAATCCGAGGTTCGACTATTCGACGGACCCTCCTCTCCAGGACCCCTGAATAGACCTTACCAGGGAGGCTTAAGAGTGTGATCCCCCTGTAATTGGAGCACACCCTCCGGTCCCCCTTTTTAAACAAGGGGACCACCACCCCAGTCTGCCAGTCCAGGGGAACTGCCCCCGATGTCCATGCGATATTGCAGAGTCGCGTAAGCCAACACAACCCCGCAACATCCAGAGCCTTAAGGAACTCCGGGCGGATCTCATCCACCCCCGGGGCCCTGCCACCGAGGAGCTTTTTGACCACCTCGGCGACCTCGTCCCCAGAGATTGGAGAGCCCAACCCAGAGTCCCCATGCTCAGCTTCCTCAACAGAAGGCATGTTGGTGGGATTGAGGAGGTCTTCGAAGTATTCCGCCCACCGGTCCACAACGTCCCGAGTTGAGGTCAGCAGCGCACCATCCCCACTATAAACAGTGTTGGTGCTGCACTGCTTCCCCCTCCTGAGACGCCGGATGGTGGACCAGAATCGCCTCGAAGCCGTACGGAAGTCTGTCTCCATGGCCTCTCCAAACTCCTCCCACGCCCGAGTTTTTGCCTCAGTGACAACCCGAGCCGCATGCCGTTTCGCCCGCCGGTACCCATCAGCTGCTTCTGGAGTCCCACAGGCCAAAAAGGCCCGGTAGGACTCCTTCTTCAGCTTGACAGCATCCCTCACCGAAGGTGTCCACCAACGAGTTCGAGGGTTGCCGCCTCGACAGGCACCAACAACCTTGCGGCCGCAGCTCCGATAGGCCGCCTCGGCAATGGATGTACGGAACATGGTCCAGTCAGACTCAATGTCCCCCACCTCCCCCGGAACGTGTTCAGAGTTCTGCCGGAGATGAGAGTTGAAGCTCCGTCTCACAGGGGACTCCGCCAGATGTTCCCAGCAGACCCTCACTACACGTTTGGGCCTGCCATGTCTGACCGGCTTCCTCCCCCACCACCGGAGCCAACTCGTCACCAGGTAGTGGTCAGTGGACAGCTCCGCACCTCTCTTCACCCGAGTGTCCAAGACATACGGCCGCAAATCCGATGAGACGATGACAAAGTCAATCATCGAACTGCGGCCTAGGCATATGTGCCAAGTGCACATATGGACGCCCTTATGCCTGAACATGGTGTTCGTGATGGACAATCCGTGACGAGCACAGAAGTCCAACAACAGAACACCGCTTGGGTTCAGATCGGGGGGGCCGTTCCTCCCAACCACGCCTCTCCAGGTCTCACTGTCATTGCCCACGTGAGCGTTGAAGTCCCCCAGTAGAACAAGGGAGTCCCCAGGAGGGGCACTCTCCAGTACCCCCTCTAAGGACTCCAAGAAGGGTGGGTAATCTGAACTGCCGTTTGGCCCGTAAGCACAAACAACAGTCAGAACCCGTCCCCCCACCCGTAGGCGGAGGGAGGCTACCCTCTCGTTCACCGGGGTGAACCCCAACGTACAGGCGCCCAAATGGGGGGCAACAAGTATGCCCACTCCAGCCCAGCGCCTCTCACCGTGGGCAACTCCAGAATGGAAGTACGTCCAGCCCCTCTCAAGGAGACTGATTCCAGAACCAGAGCCAAGCGTCGAGGTGAGGCCGACTATTTCTAGCCGGAACCTCTCAGCCTCGCACACTAGCTCCTTCCCCACCAGAGAGGTGACGTTCCACATCCCAAGAGCCAGCTTCTGCAGCCAAGGATCAGACCGCCAGGGTCCCCTCCCTCGGCTGCCGCCCATAGCACAATGCACCCGACCCCTTTGGCCCCTCGGACAGGTGGTGAGCCCATCGGAAGGGGGACCCACGTCTCCTCTTCGGGCTGAGCCCGGCTGGGCTCCGTGGGTAAAAGCCCGGCCACCAGGCGCTCGCCATCGTGCCCCACCTCCAGGCCTGGCTCCAGAGTGGGGCCCCGGTGACCCGCGTCCGGGCGAGGGAAAACGAAGTCCAAAGTTTGTATTCATCATAGGGGTCTTCGGGCTGCGCTTTGTCTGGTTCCTCACCTAGGATCTGTCTGTCTTCGGTGACCCTACCAGGGGCATAAAGCCCCAGACAACATAGCTCCTAGGATCATTGGGACACTCAAACCCCTCCACCACGATAAGGTGGCAGCCCAAGGAGAGGGAAAGAAATTACCAACATATTCATATATTCAACTTGTCCCTGTATCTTTTACCACTTAACAGATGAGTCAGTCAGCAGCAGCTCTAACCCACGTCCCTCCTGACCCGTCCTCTCCTGAGTGAAATTAAAGCTGCATTATGTAACTATTATAAAAAATATATTTTTTAACATATTTGTTAAAACTGGACCCTGATCAGTGATGGCTCTGAGAAGACCCATAACTCAACAAATTATGTTGACGGTCATTATGTTGTGACAGATTAAAAATTATTTAATCTGCTTTCTCCCAGTGCTAGAAACAACCAATCAGTGGCAGGAGAGATTTAGCGCTGTCAATCACAATCTCATCCTCCCTCCGCCTCGCTCTGTGCTATGCTGTAGCTAGCATAGCCTATTGTGAATGCTCAGTCTAGTTAGCATAGCTACCAATGATGGTAGATAAACATTTTTACTGTAACGATAAGTTGTTTCTCCACCATTAGCACATTTAGCAGTGAATGAATGAGGTTGATTGACAGCACTAATAGCGTCCTACTGATTTTGATTGGTTGTTTTTGGTCAGAACGTTGCATTACTTTAGATAGTAATAGTAGTTCAGGGAGGAGGTGGAGGAGATTGATCTATTCACAGATTATCTGTCTCATAACAAACTGGCACAACATGGAGACAGCTTTAATAAATATGGAGAAAACATTTCTTATTAAAGTTATGTACTACAGCTTGAATAAAATGCAACTACATAACATTGTTTGAGAAGTCTAGATTGTTTCATGTATATTTTGCATGTTGCCTGTAACTGTTGTTCATAGGGAGAGACATTTCACTAAGCTAAAACTAATACATAAAATTTAAGCAACTTATTTGCATACTGCATGCGAATGTAGCAGGAAGAAGCCTGCCCCAATATTCAAAACACCTGGCCCCTAATCGCCTCAGGAGGGGTGGAGAGTATAAAGGCAGACTCTCTCACCTGGTTGCTTATGCTGGCACTTTGTCACACGTCATTGGGAAGGTCACTTGGGTAGCGTGCATGTTTTAAAGCTCTACATCAGTAAGTAATGTTTCTCCTTCAGCATAAGACCTACAAATTCAGTATTTGACTTGAATTGTTTACATCTAGAAAACCACCGGAAGCTCCTGCTTGGTACTGGGGTGTGGCTGTAATTCACCCTCCCCAGTGCAGTTTGCACATAAAACGGGTATGTATTGTTTTATTGCACCCATACAGCTCCATAACACCAAAAATAACAATTATTTATATATAGCACGTATTGGAAAGCTGATCCTCCTGCTGTGGGCTGGAAAGGATCCTCTGGGTTGGGGTCAAGTCATCCAGCTCTGGTAGGTGACAATGGTTTCCTCTGTCTTCTGTAAATCACCTACTAACCTTTTGATTTAATTCCAGCTCTGACACTGCTGCAGCTCACTGGAGACCCTGCTGTTTTGTTTCACTGTTTTGTTTCATTTTTTTTGTTTAGTTTATCTTGTTTCATTGGTTGAATTTGTTACTTTGGAACATTCTATTGTTTTGTGTAGCCTCCAGCCTCACTGCAGGTAGCAGCCATGGATTGTTTTAGACTATTCTATTAAAACATTGATTATTTTAATTGGTTATGTTGGAGGTAACTTTATTTTAGTCTTTGGCCAAGTTTAAATTGTAGTAATTGTGTTTTTTTTGTATTTGCTTGTTTAACCCCACCCTCTTGTCTCCAGGCTGAGAGCTGACGGTAGTGGGAGGGGCCTCCTGGGAGACTGGAACTGTGTTGTGCGAGTGGCCGGTGTTGGGGTTTCTTCACGATTGAATGCCTGTTCACAAGTGTTTGGGGTGATTTATTTTGGATTTGTACATTTATTTTAGGAACCAGTTCCCATTTGGACCGCCCTCCCCCTGCTGGTAGACCTCAGTACTGTACAATACCTTCCTATTGTGTTCCTTATGTTGTGATTGTCTATTTTTTAACATGAAACAATAAATGTAATCCCATTTTTTTGGAAAAGTCTTGTTCTCTCTGGTCACGAACCTCGAGCCTACTGGCAGTGTATTTCCTTGGGTGCAAATCCCAAGGTGGCGTTGTTGACAACTTCTGGTTGCCCTGCTGTGAGGAGCAGAGTACCAGACTCCTACCCTAGTGTTGCCACACAAGTATACATACAATATGCATTTTACTGTTACATGTAAAATTCACTAGCAGTAAATATTGTGCCATTATCAGTATTGGACCAAAGAAAGCAAGGCAGATGCAAGCCTTTAAAATTGCGACGCTTTTGATGAATCAAATAGAATTAAAAAAAAAGTAACAGCAGCTACGCGGGGGGGCAGGGTAATCAAATTTTTTGTCATGGGGCCCAAGATTTCTGGTGGCACCAGTATTGGGAGGATCAGTTGGACCCTGATCAGTGATGGCTCTGTGTTGAGAAGAGCCATCCCTCAACACATTATGTTGATGGTTGCTTTTGACACTGGGGACAAAAGCAACCGTGCTCCTCTGGGTCTTGTAGTTTGGATAGCACTGTAGCCCATGTCCAGGAGAGAGCCGGCTGGCTCGGTCCAGACGGTCATCAGGGTCCAGAAAGATATGGACGGCTTTTCTTAATATTTGTTGCTCACAAATTGTTGCGAGGAGAACAGAGTTTTTCTTCTACAAAAGATCTTAACGATGTTCTGTAGACTTCTATTTTGCACAGAGACGGAATGAAAACAGCTAAAGATGGAGAATGTTAAAATGCTGATTATAAGTGAGCTGTAGAATGTGGACATGATTTGCTTACTGATATTGAAATGGTTCACCATTTGCAGGGTATATTGTTACTGTTGCCACACTTTTTAACAATCTTTGTGGTACGGGATACAAAATTCAGTGTGTTGTCTACCCAGACTCTCTCCACAGGATCACCATATCCAATCAATCAATTTTATTTGTATAGCACATTTCAGCAGCAAGGCATTTCAAAGTGCTTTACATAATTAAAATAAAAACAGCATGTGGCATTGAATAAACAGTAAGACAAATAAAACAATTTTAAAGAAAAAAGGTTAAAGAAAAACATTAAAACCTGCACCCCTTGTAGGACTTCAGCTAAACATCTCACACCTCAGAGTTTTAGTTAAGATGTCATTTAACAAGGATTCTCACACCCTTAGATATAGATTCATTTAACTGGGATGGTTTCTGGGGGAACTTTACATAGACAGTGTGAAAGAGAAATAAAAAGAAGTTAATAACTAAATGAAAAGTAACGATAAAAACATTGAAGACAGTTGTGGTAATGGACCCAGCCAAAGCTGAGTTGGTGACATAAAATCATTTAATTAACTCATGCTTTTAACTTAATGAGCTTTTTAGGATGATTCAAGATAGGCTGAAAAATGACTTACAAAATAATTTCACAAACTTTCTTATTCAAGTCTAAACTATCTATTGTAGTCAATACTTGTACCAATATTTTCTCATTTTATTGAGTTTATAGAGTTCTCGTTTTCTTCTGAATTCATCTCACACTTTTCCAAGGACACAATGAGTCCCAGGCTAAATAAATCCCATTGATTTTCACATGGTGATTTATAGGTGCACAGTGTTAGTACAGCCCCAACTGTTGAAGGAAGACTTGAAAGTTTAGCCTTTAATGAACACTGTGATGCAGGTTTGAGAAGAAAGTGTCCTTCTCTTGTTTATTAACCTTGAAACTATTGTAATACTGGATCAGTTGCCAGTAATACACAGAAATACATATTGTAGAAATATCCCAAATACACGCCGGTTCTCCCGCTGGTTAGTCCAGCAAAAAAGATCATTATCTCAAATGCACCCCCGTTTATTAAAAATAATCTCCTTATTAAGGAGTTGTCACGCTATGGACAGCTAGTTTCACCCATAGAGATGGTTTCTTTAGGTTGTAAATCTGTGCTTCTTAAGCATGTCGTGTGTCACAGAAGGCAGGTATTTATGATCCTTAAGGAAATGGCTAATGACCTCAATCTGTCCTTTAATTTCAAAGTAGATGGGTTTAATTATGGTTTTTGCCTCTTCTGAGAACATGAAATGTTTTGGTTGTGGTGCAGAAGGTCATATAATTCGATCGTGTCCAGAAAAACCGAAGAATACACAGTTGGTGAGGGTTGGTGATGGCGGAGCTAAGGCGGACCGCGATGCCGCCGGTGCGGATTGCGATGCCGCTGGTGCGGACCGCGATGCCGCCGGTGCGGATTGCGATGCCGCTGGTGCGGACCGCGATGCCGCCAGGGCGGACCGCGATGCTACTGGAGCCGCGGTTCCTGGTGATCCTTCTGTTGTTACTGTAGAGGAACAGCATGAGGTGCGAGCCTCTATAACCTGTGATCACTTTAATGAAGTTGATACCACTGATGGTGAGATGATGCATGATCAATCTATCAATAGGTTTGATGCAGATTCAGGGGAAAAAAGATCTGATGAAATTTTTTGTGAAAACCTTTGTGAAGATGAAAGCATGCTTGATGACAATTTGTTGAAATTGTCTCAGAAAAGGAAAAGTTCTGAACCTGCAATCAGCAGAGCTGAGAGAGCAAACAAAGCAGGAGAGAGCAGTTTAGAGTCTGATAGTCTTTGAGCCAAGATCAGCAGAATCTGTATCCTCCTGCTGAAATTAAGAAGTTTTTGCAAAAAGCTAAAGGACTCAGGATCAAAGTAGAAGAATACTTTCCAGATTTAAAATTGTTTGTTGAATCCTCTCGCGTTTTAACAAAGAAAACTGGACATTTTGTTGATGACGTGTTAACAGATCAGGAAATATTTCGCTTAAAGAAACTGATTTTGAAAGTCAGAGCCCAAATATTCGCTGCTGATGAAGATGAGGACATTTAGAGAAATTTTTTTACATGTCTTTGTGTCTTTTCTTTTGTTTCTTCATTTCAATGTGTGACTTTAAAATATGCACATTAAATCTAAATGGTGCCAGAGATTAAGAAAAGAGGGCTGAGTTTTTTAAACTTATAACTCTAAAGAACATTGATATAATGTTGATTCAAGAGACACACAGCACTGCTGATAATGAGAGCGACTGGAAGAAGGAATGTGGAGGGGAGGTCTTTTTTAGCCACAAGTCCAGTAGTTGTGGTGGTGTGGGGATTGTGTTTTCTAAGAATTTTTTGCCTGTTTCTTGTGAAGCAGAAGACTTAATTGAAGGCCACTTATTAAAAGTTAAAGCCAAATATGAAAATGTGAATATTGTTTTTCTTAATGTGTATGCGCCAACTAAAGAGGTTGATAGAATGGTTTTATTGAATACTTTAGGTGACGTTGTAAGTTACTGTAGTGATCATGATTATTTGTTTTTATGTGGAGATTTTAATTGCACTGAGAATCCGTTACTTGATAGGAACCACCTAGAACCTCATGCTGAATCCTCTCGGAGGCTCAGGCAGCTGACTGCGACCTCTGACCTTTCAGATGTGTGGAGAGATTTCAACAGGAATCAGAGACAGTTTACATGGAGTCATTCTAAAGATAACCATTTATCCGTGGTAAGATTGGATTGTATATATGCTTTTAAACATCATTTGAATATATTAAAAAATTGTCAAATAATTCCTGTTGGTTTTTCTGATCACTGGTTTGTTGCTCTGTGTTTATTAAAAATGTCCGTATTCAGAGTGTCTATTGGCATTTTAATGCAGCTCTTTTGAATGATACAGCTTTTAGAAAAGCCTTTGAATATTTCTGGGTCAGTCATAAACAATCTAAGTCAGTTTTTTCTTGTGTCCAACAGTAGTGGGATTATGGTAAATGTCAATGAGGGACTTGGAGACTCAGATAGTCGAGCTGCAGGGTTTGGCAGCGTCTACAGGAAACCGACGGTTTTTAACTTCCCTCAAAGATAAAAAGGCCGTTCTGGCCAACCTGTTGGGCACAGCAACCAAAGGAGCCTTGGTCAGATCACATTTCCTGAATGTATCGGAGATGGATGCCCCGTCTCACTTTTTCTTTGGATTATAAAAAAAGAATGGACAAAGGAAGATTGTTCACTCCCTAAAGACTGACTGTGGTTCTACTATCTCAGGTTCTTCTGAGATCAGAAAGTTTGCTGTCAGCTTCTATAAAGACCTTTTTAAGAGTGAACATTTGGAGAATCCGGATGTGAGCGATGGTTTCTACGAAGGACTTCCTCAGGTGGATGCTGAAGCCAATCATAAACTGGAGGCTCAGCTAACGCTGCAGGAACTGTATACTGCTTTGATGAGCCTAAAGAGTGGTAGATCCCCTGGATTGGACGGTCTTCCTGTTGATTTCTACAAGTCCTTCTGGTCTGTGATTGTTGGAGACTTGTTGGAGGTGATCACAGATAGCCTGCAGAGAGGTTGGCTGCCTCTGAGCTGCAGACGGGCAGTCGTTACTCTGCTTCCGAAGAAAGGAGACCTACAGGATCTAAGGAACTGGCGACCAGTCTCTTTGCTCTGCACGGATTACAAGATCTTTTCCAAAGTCCTGGCTACCAGACTTAGAGGAGTGATGTCGTCAGTCATTCATGGGGACCAGACGTACTGTGTCCCTGGCAGGCTGATAAGTGATAACGTCACTTTAATCAGAGATGTTTTGGAAATCTCCAACTCATTGGGCTTAGATATTGGTCTGATTTCCATAGATCAAGAAAAAGCTTTTGACCGGGTTGAACACCAATATTTGTGGCAAACTTTGACTGATTTTGGTTTCAGTCCTGGCTTCATAGCTATGATCCAGGTTCTGTATTGTGACATTGTTAGTGTAGATAAAATAAATGGAGGCTTAAGCGCTCCATTCAATGTTTTAAGAGGAGTGAGGCAAGGCTGTTCTTTGTCAAGGATGCTTTATTCCTTGGCATTTGAACCTTTTCTTCATAAGCTGAGGAGAGATTTGTGTGGTGTTTCTATTCCTGGGTGTAATGTCTCTTTAAAGTTGTCAGCTTATGCTGATGATCTGATAGTTTTCGTAAACAAGCAGGAAGATATTGATGTTTTAGTCAACACTGTTTCTCTTTTTGGCTGCATTTCTTCTGCTAAAATAAACTGGAGAAAGAGTGAGGCTATAACTGTTGGATGTCGGCTGGGGGATCAACTCAGTCTGCCTGGAGACCTAGTGTGGAGAAAAGGTGGGCTCAAGTATTTAGGCGTCTTTTTAGGTAATGAAACTTTTGTGCAAAAAAATTGGGAAAATGTTTTAGATACTGGTAAGGGTTGACTTTTGAAATGGAAGTGGATTTTACCTAAAATGTCATGTAGAGGATAGTTGTTGTTAAGAATTTAGTTTCTTCTGCCATGTGGCACCGGTTGATGTGTGTTGATCCTCCAGTTTCTCTTTTATCAAATGTTCAAAGGGTTCTGGTGGATTTCTTTTTGGCGGTGTTGGTGTTCCCGCTAAATCCTGAATATACCCAATTTGGGTTGTGTTGGAGTTTTTCTCGCAGCCTGTGGGGTTTTTCCTGTCTGGGAACAAGAATCCAACCTGCTGAATGTGACAGGTAGCCAATCAGAAAGCGCGGTGACGTCAGAACAGAGGGGAATCCCAAACAGCTGACATATCTCGCAACTGAGTCCGGTGGATATCGGAGATGATATGTGGAAATGTTTATTATTAAATCTAAAGGTCATTATTATGTTTATTCAGTTAAAAATGTTAACTATGAAAAAACATATTCACCTCCAAATCATAGTGCAGCAAATAGAGCGGCTGCTCCCGTCGTCTTTGATCCACCGCCTTTTCTTTTTGTTACGTCTTTTATCTCTTAAAATGACTCCACAAACTATCACTATTGCTTCTACATCTTCATCCGTGTTTGGTTATTCTAAATTCCCGTTTGCTATGTTGGGGGTTTTACTGGATTATCCTCTGGAATCGGGATGTTCGTGACTGGAATCGGTTCGTGTTGCTCCTGCCTTGGACACACGAACCGATCGAACCTGTTGGACTTTTATCAGCTCTGTGGTCACAGAGGTTTGGAGAATCGGCCGACATTCTTAAATCTTTCGTCTAAACCAGACTTAAGACTCACAAGCTCTACTCATCTCCTCTCGACCACTGCCCAAACGCTCTGACTCTGGTCGCTATGGTAACGTTTACATATCCCTTCAAAATAAGATACAGATGCGCCACAAAAACGAACATTTTACTTTCGTGAAAATTTTAACTCACGATAATGACTAACGGAGCCCTGAGCTTGTTTCTCTGCAACGAGACGGTCCTATCAGGGGGTGATGGGAGACAATGACACCTGAAGTGTTGCTTATATCTACAGCCTGCTTGGTCTCTACGTGGCGAAGCAGCTTGAAGCTTCATTGCCTCATTAGCAGCCGGTCGCCGCATGTTACGCAGAGCGGCTTGTAATGTGGGACTCACCTACCAGTCCAGGATAAATCCATTCTCCTGTCTCTCCTCTTGGCAAAGAAACTTTCCAAAGACATCTGATCTGTTTCTGACTCATTTTGCTGCTTGTGGCCTCAGTGTTGGCGGCAAGTAACCGAGAGAATCCGGTTAAAGGATTTTCAAAATAAAAGATCCTCCAGACTCAAATAATACATAAAACAGAAATATTTCACTATTTCTTGCGTGGCCCGGTACCAATTGGTCCACGGACTGGTACCGGTCCACGGACCGGGGGTTGTGGACAACTGCTTTACTGGATTCGGGGGACAGTAAAGGAATCTCCCTAAAAGGAGCTTCTGGGAAAATGATCTATAGGCTGATTGTAAAAACTCTCAATCAAAACAAACTGAATGGACGCAGTGACACAGTATGGAGATCTCATCTCTCCGTAACACCTGAAATCAAGCCTGAATGGAAATGGTTGTATAAGCCTCCACTACTAAAAAAACATGCAGATTTACAGTGGAGAATCCTTCATGGTATTGTAGCTGTTAATTCATTTGTTTCTGTTATTAATCCTGCTGTAGGAGAAAAATGTCCATTTTGTGAACAGAGGGAAACAGTGTTTCATTGTTTTTCTGACTGTATTCGTCTGTCAGCTCTTTTGTGCTTTTGAGAACTATTTTTAACAGATATGGTTAAGTTTTTGCTAAACAGGGTTTCATTTGTGGTGTTAAATTCACACACCAAAGAAAGCAAAAATGTCAGCTGATGAACTTTTTGTTAAGACAGGCTAAAATGGCCATGTACATAAGCAGAAAGAGGAAGGTAGAAGAAGAGTTGAATATTAATGTGGTTTCTTTATTTGTTAACCTGGTGAAATCTAGGTTATTGCTTGAATTTAATTTTTATAAATCAGTGTCAGATTTAGATACTTTTTGTCACACTTGGAGTTATGGGGAAGTAATTTATAGTGTGGTAGAAAGAGAAATTATTTTTGGAAGGGTGTTAATGTAATGTAATGTGTGGAGTATGCTTAGTTTTTTTTCCTGTTTGTTCTTTTTTTTACTGTTACATAGTTTGTGATGTCGATTATTTATTGAAAAATAAATGAGCTATTAAAAATAAAAAAATCCCTCTCTCTCTCTCCCCCTCTCTCTCTCCCCCTCTCTCTCTCCCCTCTCTGTCTCTCTCTCTATCTCTCTCTCTCTCCCCTCTCTCTCTCTCTCCCCTCTCTCTCTCTCTCTCGCGCTCTCTCTCTCTTCTCTCTCTCCCTCCCCCCCTCTCTCTCTCGCTCTCTCATTCTTACACCTTGCTGCCTCCGTTTGTTTTGTTTCTTTGTTTTCCTCTGATCTACTTTTAGATCTATCTTCAGATCCACTGCTGGAATTAAGATTATAAACCTGTTTCGGGGATTTTCCAGCATAGCTGGAGAAAACAGACTGAAGGGTTTCTTTGAAAGAGTCCCTCATCATAAAAGCAGCATATTTTGTCTTTTGAGGTTTACCTCTCTCAGCCAAAATTCCCCCCAAACGCAGACAGCAGGACCGTCCTGCGCTTTCGCGGCTCTCTGGCAGGAAGGGACTGGTGGCAGCGGGGGTCCTGGGCATCATGATGGTTCTGGTTTTGGTTGTCCTTATTCCAGTTCTGGTGAGCTCAGCTGGAACATTAACGCACTACGAGATGCTCGGCGCTTGTAGGATGGTGTGTGACCCATACAGCACAACTACTCCAAGCAGCACCGGCGCTGCAGACGCGGTCCGGGACAACAGCCTCCTGCAGTCATTGCCCACTTTTATCCAGGGACCCAGAGGAGAACCGGGCCGTCCGGGTAAGGTGGGACCAAGGGGAGCTGCAGGTGAACCGGGACACCCCGGTCCAGCTGGGCCACCAGGAAATAGAGGTGAACCGGGAAAACCTGGTTTACCAGGACCCCCGGGACCCAGCGCAGTTGCTGGCGCAATCAGCGCCGCCACCTACAGCACTGTGCCAAAGATCGCCTTTTACGCAGGACTGAAAAAGCAGCACGAAGGATACGAAGTGCTCAAATTTGACGACGTAGTGACCAATTTGGGAAATCACTACGACCCAACTTCTGGAAAGTTCACGTGTTCCATCCCTGGGATTTATTTCTTCACTTATCACGTTCTGATGCGTGGAGGAGATGGAACCAGCATGTGGGCGGATCTTTGCAAAAACAATCAGGTAAAACTTTGAACTTGGGGGGAAAAAAGGACATTGAAAGTATATTTTCTTTTCTTTTTTTCCCTTTTCCGTTCTTTTCTTTTCTGCAATACATGCCTACAAGCAATTGTTGGTCATAGTCATAGTCACAGGTCATAACGTTTTCACTTCACATAATACAGTAAGCAACATTTACATAATACATACGGTATTGGCATCAATAGCCCACCTGTCCAGAACATTCTGAGATAATTGACCAACACCCACGCTGCCAAAATGATTTCATCTGTCTTAATATTTCAATACCACTAATAAAAAACGCCCAACATTGCATTTTCTCATTGTATTGTAAGATATATTTCAGTTGCATGTAAACTGGTGCTGATCCTCTAAAAATGACTAATAAATAATTATAGTGATAACTAATCATGAAACCAAATCCAAACAATAACAACAGAATATGGAGGATAGATTAAAACAAGTCAATTCAAAAATGTACAAATTCTTGTGTTAAATTGAAACATATAATTACAAACTCAAGCCATAAGAGTCAGCACTCAGGGTCAGCAGCTCTAAGTAGTAAGAGTCTATATGGACAAGTGCAAGTAAACTGAGCTGGTCAGTATCTTTGATGACAGCTTTGGTAAGTTTTTAGCCAAGAGACACAGTAAACTTCATGCATCACAGTTTACATTAGCGATGCTGTGCAATAAAATGTGGTCAATTTGTTTTTGCAAGGCGTTGCCTTTTTCCTGACTTTACTTATGAATGTTGTTTAATGAGGGCAGACTCCCTGACATTAATGTTGGGCAGTAAAGCAGGAGTGTGGGATGGCACATCAAATAACAAGGGCTGAGAGTGTTGGTAATGTTGACCACTTAATATCTTTAAAGTATAGTCACATGCAAAAATTAAGTTTAAACAATATTTAATTCTTTGCACTGCCTCTCAGTATTGTTGACTGATATGAATGGTTCATCTCAGGACAGTTCCTGAAAAATGTATCCCAGGCAAGCAGGTAACACAAGTGCAGCAGGATCAGCTGCAGCCGTCTCATTTTTTAAGGGGAAAATGTGGAAATACATTGAGTATTCAAATCAACTACATGCATAGAAGAGTTTCTTAAGATCTTCTTGGAACATTAGTCCTTTAATTCTCAAATTGGTCTTCAAATGATAAAAGGCCAACTGGAGGATTTTCTTCATGTGTCGCTGAAGGTTCGTTTAGGGCCTGATCTCCGGTTTCCAGCTGTAATAACTGAAACTGTGTGCCGACTTTGGATTGTTCATTTTATGTACCATATGTACCACGTCCACATATTAATTTGTTCTATGTATCTGCTTAGTTCTTAGGGTTAGGGCATGAATAATGCATGCATATGCACTCAAAATGTGTGCTGTCATATTTTATGCTCAAGACAGCATGTATTAAAATGAACGTGGCGTAAAAGTTTACATAGATACAAACATGCCTGCTTTGAAAATAAGCTTTTTTGTGGACAATAACAAACTACAAATTGCCTAAATATACTGAAAACTGACTTCATGAACGCCCCAGATAGCACACAATGTTAAATCAACGTTGAAAAATAGTTTGAATCGTTGATTTTTGGTTGAAGTCGACAAATGACGGTGGATCAACTATAAAACAATCATCCACCTCTAGCCAAGTAACTAACGTTGAAACTGTGTCATTGAATCAATGTTGTTTTGTCGTTGAACTCTAATGACTGAAATGCATTTGTCTGATCAACATCTCATCAATGTCAGCTGTTTCCCCCTCATCCGACCTCTGGGTCAGAGCATTTTATTACTGTGGGGGTTCTCATGTTTTAAATTAACCACTATAAAGGATAGTGGGTAATGATTCATTTCTGTACATTTTCTTGCTTGTTCATAACAATTCTCACTGACTGCGTGCGATATAATGACACAAAAACATCTACAACTTACTACAAGGAGTGGAGCGGTCCACCCCCACCATTTACATGAGTGGGATGGCCCAAACACACAGCTGCTTCGCTGTTGGCTTGTTGGCAAAAGATGTTAATTCAATGTTGAATTATTATTACGAAGGTTGCATGTATGGTTGAGGTCATCAACTGACGGCTGGTCAACTATAAAACACTCTAAAAAAGAAAATAGTTGAACCAACTTAATTGAATTGCTTCTGTAGGTAACAAGAAATTCAATTAAGTTTATCGAACTGAATTTATTAAATTTATCGAACTGAATTTATTAAGTTTAACCAATTCAATATATTATAATCATCCAACTCAATTTGTTTATTTATTTTTAACCAATTTATTAAGTATGTTTAAGAAAACAGATTTAAGTCAGTCTTACTCAAATCATTTAGTTTACTTAAAAAATAGTAAATAAACTTACATAGCACTTTTCCAGTAATTTGACCACTGAAAGCACTTTACACTAGAGTCACATTCACACAATTATTTAATGCACAGATCAGTTGGGGTTAAGTGCCCAGGGGTCACATTGACATGTGGCAGGGGGGTGCAGGAATTGAACCGTCCACCTTCCAATCACAAGACAACTGTTCTACCCACAGAGCCACGGTGGCTTACCAGGGAATCTGTCCCCGGTTAGCTTGAGTCATTGTGTCAGACGAGGGATACAAATGTAGTATTGAATTTAATTATTTCAACTAAACTCAAAGTGAATCCAATGTGTTTCAGCTCTGGTCCTCCAAGCCCTGCAAGTTTTAGGCATTTCCCTAATTCAGCACATTTGATTTTGATTGATGTCTGATTAACAGGGTTTTGGTGAAATGAAAACACGCAGGTCAGTTTGCCTCGAGGACAAGGTTTGGGGAAAAATTTGTGATCTAAATGGTCAATCAATGTAAGCTGTTTTTCACACCCCTCTACACACCCCTTTCCCCCCACCACCACCCCTCTCCTGGGTCCATCTACCCCTCAATCTCCTCCCCTCCTGCTTGGGCTCCGGGTGAAACAATTTTAATTTTAGGTGAGGGTTTTAAATTTTCATATTTTATTTTGTTAAAGATTTTTTTGGCTCTAGTGGCCTTTATTTGATAGTTATTTGACAAGAAAGGGGGAAGACATGCAGCGAAGGTTGCCAAGGCCAGGAATTGAGCCTGCGACAGCTGCGTCAGGGACTGGGGCAGGGGTGGGCAACTCCAGGCCTGGAGGGCCGGTCTCCTGCAACTTTTAGATGTGTCTCTACTTCAACACACCTGAGTCAAATAATAAGGTCGTTAGCAGGACTCTGGAGAACCTGCCTGAACAGAGGAGGTGATTCAGCTATTGGATCCAAGTGTGTTCTACCAGAGAGTAGGGGTTGCACCGATTAGTCGACTAGTCGATTCTTTTCCCTGCAATGACTTTTTTCTGGGCCAGTCGACTAGTCGCAATCAGATGACAAAACAGATTTTTCCAAGGAAATGGAAGAAGGTGGACTAGGTGAGTTCGGAAAACTCAAATTGTATAAAAATGTAAATAATTTAACAAAGACAAACTGAAACTGTAAATTACAGCATAGGCTACCGCAATAGGGGTGTTGCGCGGCGCGATGGTTAGCACGGCGCCCCGCATATAGAGACTTTAGCCCGCGGTAGTCAGGAGCCCGACTCCTGTTCTCCATTCGCTGAGCCCATGTCTCTCTCCGCTCTCTCTGCCCCCTTACAGTCAGATTGCTGTCAAATAAACTAGTAACGAAAAAATCCTTAAAAAAAAAAAACTACAGGAGTAATGCGCGACAAAACGTCATGATATCAGGCTTTTTTATCCCCCAACTGATCAGCATCATCCTGCGTATTGAAGTTTTTAACCTGGCAGCTTTACGCTCTTATAAAAATATGGTTTGACTACATCTGGAAACTAAGTTCAAGCTTCACCCTGAGGGGCTGATAGAGGCGATCTCGGCCGCTGTTTGCATGTCGGTTCAGAGAGACGCTGCTGAGTCAGCAGAGCTTCCTGCTGCCCATCGGGCGGAGGAGCAGCAGGAGGCTTTGCTGAATTCAACTGTAACCAAACGGAATCCGTTCATAATACGTTTGGTTTGTGATGTTCCAAAAGCACCATTGTGGTCAGTGTGATAATTGGACTAATATACGAGTAACTATCTAGAGATCATCAGCATCAGCCGGTGTTTTAGAAAAAAAAATTAAAAATTCAGACCCACTTTGAGCAACAAACTTTTCTCCGCTGCTCACGAAGAATGATCTGTTTATTGCTCTTTTAATTCTCCATAATAGACTTAGTAAAAGCGAGAGAAGGGGAGGGGGATGTCAATATTTGCCGTGAAAATAACTGATAAAGCCTCCAAGTAGTTGTGAAGGGTTTTTGAGTTTACGTCACTATGACGTCATCGCGACTAGTCGACATGACTCGACTATTATCATGATGTAGCCGACCTTAAAAAATATGTAGTCGTTAAACCCCTACCAGGGAGACATCTAAGAGTTGCAGGACACCGGCCCTCGAGGAGCAGGATTAGCCCACCTCTAAGGCCCCCATGTGTGCAATCTGTGCAGTTTGTTGCACCCCTCATCACCTTCTCATCTCCCCCTACTCCCTCCCAAAACTCCCCACACCCACCTGCTCCTCCCAGCCTTCCCCTCTTTACCCCCTCTCACCCCTTCTTTCCTCCCCCATCCTTGAGCTCTGGGTCAGAACATTTTATTACTAAGTGGGGGTTAATCATGTTTCCCATTATGCACTACCTGTTGTGATTCCTTTATGTACATTTTCTTACTTGTCTGTAAATATTATTACTGACTGTACATAATGCATTGGACACAAAAACATCTACAAGTCTCTACTAGGAGTTGTACAGTCCGACTCCCCCTTTTTACACTAGTGGTTTGTCCCAACCAAATAGCCATTTTGCTGCTGGCTTGTATGCAACTGGCTTCTGAATTGAATTCTCCTCTGAGCAGTTTTATGGTAAGTTTTTCAATATAATAATAGTTGATGGAAGATTAAACCAGCTATTTGATGGAAAATCATGTGTGCCGAATTAGGGAAATGCCTAAAGCTTGCAGGGCTTGGAGGACCAGTGCTGAAACACACTGGATTCACTTTGACTTTACTTGAAATAATTAAGTTCGATACATTTGTATCCCTCGTCTGACACAATGACTCAAGCTAACCAGGGACAGATTCCCAGGTTAGCCACCGTGGCTCTGTGGGTAGAACAGTTGTCTTGTGATCAGGAGGTTGATGGTTCAATTCCAGCTCCCTCCTGTGAAGGACAAATTGAGTTGGATGATTATAATGTATTGAATTGGTTAAACTCAATAACTTAAGTTGGATAAACTTTTTTGAATTTTTTTTTTTTTGGGGGGGGGTTCAGCTGTGGTTTGGTGACGAGAAATTACACAAAGGGTTAGGGTAAACTAGTTTCTACAAAATAATGACAATTAAAAAATGTTTGACAAAATAAGTGACTGAATTAACTCCTTTAGAGTCAATTGCACCTTTGGTTGCAGTCGTAGTTTGGGGTCTGGGTCAATACATGTCAGTTGTGCTGCACATCTGGACACATTCTTCCTGCTAAACTAATCGACCTCTGTCTGGTTGCATGAGGATTGACTGTGAACAGCCCATTTCAAATTCCTTGCGGGACTGAAGTCCGGGCTTTGAGTGCTCCACTCCAGAGCATCCTCCACCTTGCTGTTTTCAAATGTTCTCTGTGAAGTTTTAACTGGACTCTTCAGGTTGTTCTCTTGATTGTTCTCTGAAGGCGTAGTTCTTTTGCAGATTTATCCAAGCTGTCCTTTAGGATTTCCCAATGTTCTGCTGCATTCATTTTATCTTCTACCTTCACAAGCCATCCAGGGCCTGCTGCCCACCACCACCAGGCTTCACAGTAGGGATGATGTGTTCGTGGCGTCTAACATATCATCTTGTCTGATGACAGAGAAGCTCCATTTTGGCCTCATCTGACCAAAAACCATTCTTCCTCTTAACCACACAGTCTCAAACTGGCCTTTTGGCAAACTCTAGTCAAGCCTTGATATGAGCTATTTCAAATAGTAGCTTTGTCATCACTACTCTCACACAAAACTGACTGGTGAAGAACCCAGGCAACAGTTGTTTGCAGAGTCTCTTTCATCTCAGCTGCTGACACTTGCAACTCCTTCAGCGTAGTCATGGTGCATGGTACACGAATAAAAAAAAACAAAAAACAAGTAGTTCAAAATGAGAAGCTATTAATTTCTAACAGTGATTCTGACCTATTTTCATATTCCTGCAGGTACGTGCCAGTGCCATAGCCCAGGATGCTGACCAAAATTATGACTATGCCAGTAATAGCGCCGTGTTGCATCTGGAGCCAGGAGACGAGATCTACATCAAACTAGATGGAGGCAAAGCTCATGGAGGCAACAACAACAAGTACAGCACCTTCTCTGGATTTATCATTTATGTTGATTAGATGCTGGCTTTACACACAACAGTTGTCATAACGTTACTTTGCTGGTGAAACAGAAAATATAATTATCTCTCTGTAAACTAAATCTTCTGAATTTGTGAAGATAAATTGTTAAAACTCTTCATTTTAGTTGCTTTTGTGTTTTAAAAGATAGTTGTGTTGATGTAGAAAAAATCTGAAACATGCAGGGCAGAGGACACTGAAGTCCAGTACTGGAAAACACTGAGATAACATTACTGTCAGTCATATGATTTGACATGCTTTTTAGCAAATATGTAAAAGAAATCAGTTGTAAACAGTAATTCAAATTTAAATCAATTATTAAGATACAAAGTGAAATATATCACTGTCGTCTAAACAAGGTGTGTTACCAAAAATGAACAATGTACATATTGTTTCATCTGCTAGAATGTTTGTACAAAGTACAAGTTGAAAGAAATGCTGGTAGCACTTCACATTAATTTGACATGACATATCAATTAATGAGGAACTAATCATCAACTGTCTGGTGTTTCTCAAATCAAATCTATTTTATTGTCTTTTTCTTTATGCAAACTAAAAGAAATGTCTCTGTGATCTCTAAGTATAAACATATAAGTATGGGGAAAACATACAAATAACAATTAAAACAGTTAAGATGTCTAAGTGCAACAAGTGAGATAGATAATCTTAGTATTAAGTTAAGCTATTTAGAAAGATGTCTGGCGGTCTGATGAGGGCTTTAAGGAATCTGATGAAACTCACAACGTTGTTCCTGCAGCCATTCTCAAACAGAGAGGAGGGACACGCCTTAGCTCCCCTCACTGTCCTCTGCAGGACAGAGGACAGTGAGGGGTAATGTCTGTGGTGCTGCAGCTGCTGTATGACATTGATGTGCAGTTTCTGTCAGGCTCTGCTGGCTGCATTTAATCCCAGCATTGTTTAAAAAATAAATCAGAACAGGTAATCAAAGGTCTTCACTCTGCTGAACTTTCTGCTAACACTCAATGACTTGATGCAGCTTACTGGGTTTCCTCAGACAGACAGACAGACAGACAGACAGACAGACAGACAGACAGACAGACAGACAGACAGACAGACAGACAGACAGACAGACAGACAGACAGACAGACAGACAGACAGACAGACAGAACTTGCCTGCACTGACAGCTGGGAGAGGATGTACTTGACTTAGAATCTATCAATAATTGGATTAACTTAACCTTTTTTGTAAAATGTCTTGAGACAATTGTCACTACATAAATTAACTAAATTGGAATGAAATGAATTAACAACTCTATACTGAGGGTCGTGTGCTCCTGATACCTCAACTTCTGGACCATAAACCTCCAGAAGTTCATGGTCATCTCCTATGCTGTCCAGTGATTGACTTCCTGTTTGTCCGTCATCATGTCTGAAATGACTCCTCTGACTGGAATATCATCAGCAAATTTAGTTATCAGGCTTTTCCCATATGTGATTGCACAGGACTGTGTGGTCAGCAGTGGATCGAGTCCACACTCTTGAATCAATCTGATGCTGTGTGGTGGAGTTGCGGACACTAATTAATGTGTAGCATCTGTGGAGTTTCATTCAGAAAGTTCAGAATCCACAGGCATGTGGCAGAAAGAGTAGGAGAATCACAGAGTAATGTATTAAATGCTGAGATGAAATGACTATTCCAGATTCTGTAGTAGCTGCCTTTATTCTCCTAACGAGTTAGTACTTTGTATTAGGAGGCTGGGTGCTTCCTGCTTAGAGTTGTTTGGTTGGTACAGATGTATTAATGCAGAAAGACATACGTTTTGCCTTTAGTTGGTAGAATGGCCAACTTTTTATAATAAGAAATTTTACCACCGGAGAGCAGTGTTTCATTTCATCAGCAAAGACATCTGCAACTCTGTTCACCTGGAACAATGTTGTTTTCTTCCACTGTACAGTTGCATTAAAGGGGCAGTATTATGTAAAATTGACTTTTTTGATGTTTGCATCATGTTATAATGTTATTCCTTCATCAAAAACATACCAGGAATTTTACCTTGATTTTTCCATGCATGTTTGAGAAATTCTTGAACCATTCAGCTCTGTAAAACGCTTGGTGCCCCGGGGCGCCGCTCCTCCTCTTTTCACGGTGTTGAGGAGTTTCCAAGCTTCCGAGTTTCTACCTCACAGAATCTGTGCCTCCTACACTCAACACCTGGTGGAACTGCACATCTGTTGATCTCATTGCAGGAACTACTTCTCAGTGCAACACTGGTGAAAACATTGTTAAAGGGTTAATAGAGGAGCCATGTAGAGATGACTTTCTAAAGGCAACGTTTCAGAAAAAGCAGGGGTTTTAAAGTAACAGAGGCCCAATTTCAAGGCTTTAATTACAAAATCAAATGTCTGTCATATTTCATAGATATCACAGTTTTTTTAACAACTTAGTTAACATAATTAGTTGATTGTGCTATAAAAGGCCACCGTATGCCTTGAAAATATATAATACTGCCCCTTTAAGGATTATGCCATGTAGCCTTGTTTAGAGAGGCCTTTTCAGAGCCGTCTGTATTTTCCTGTCAGCAGATGAAGCTGAGGAAGCAGAAGTGATGGTCTATCATAGCCTTTAGCTTGGCTCCTGTTTGAACCCTCCTTTTGCATTGGTTTTACTTTAGTGTTTTTTAATTGTTTTCATAGACTATGTTCACACAGGCAAAAATCTGAAATTTGTTTTGTTCACATTTGAGAATTTCAGACTTTTTCATGAACCCATGAACCCAGATACACACTTTCCAGTGTGTCTGGTGTTCATTTGGGTTGTTTAATCATGGTTTATGTCGGGATATGAACAGGACTGACAAGGATAGACATAAAGTGAAAGTAAAATGCAGAAAACTAGATGGCAGACAGGAAGATCACTGTCAGATGAATTTCTGTTGGCTGAGGAATGGTCAAGAGAACTCAGATGGGGCTTTAACTTGTCCACAGTTCAATGCAGCCCTATCAGCCAGATCAAGATTTTACTGTTCCTACCCAAATGTACTTTTTCAGTAGCAGAAGTGTAATAAATAATAGAGAGGTATCAGAATTACACAGGTTTAATATAATTGGAATTACTCCACCACCACCTAAATGGAGACGGCATCTGATGCAGATCTGTTGATACACTTGAAGATATTAATTCAGATTCAGCACTTTATTAGCCATGTGTACTTTCACCCAAGGTTCAGTTGAATAGGAATTCTTGTGTAGATTTTGACCGTCAGACAAATATATATTTAATGCAAAAAAAAATGTAAGACTTGAAAATACATAATACACTGTGTGTGCTAAAAATAAAGAAATAATTAATTCCAAACAACAATTAATGCACTAGAAACCATAAACATCAATTGAAGGCAAAAATGTGAGTAATCATGTTATTTACATTATATTGACTTTAAGGCTAATACTAAGTTAATGTTAAGCCATTTTCTTGTTCATTGGTTAGTTATTAGCAAACACAATCCTGATGATAAATGTCTAATGACTTTTGTTAATGACTGCTAAAAAGATAATAATCAGGCAGCTGAAATCCAGGTCATGTTAACTTGCTGTTGAACCATTACTGATGAAATCCTGACTACAGTTTGGATAAAAACTAGTTATGAGTGATGACTCTTTTTTATAAGAGAACAGAAAGTATAAAAGTATACTGAATTATAATTGATTGGTACTTTCTAGTTGTAATGACCTCATTCATATTACTTTAAGTTTTATAATATTTGGAAGTTTAAAAATACTGTAGCAAAATATTTAGCTACTCCAAATGTTTAAATAAGATTTTAGAGTTTTTGAGCCTGAAGTACTGCAAGTACGTTGTACACAGTAATAATCAATCACTTATCATTTGGTAGATTAATGTCACTTTCCATTATATGCTTCTTCCTACAAGTTCTTTGCTTCCTGATGTTTGTCCTACAGTTGATACAACCAAAACACAGGCAGTGATGTTTGTATGTAGTCAGATTACATGACCACAGAGCATTTTCTATGATTTTAAATAATGCTTGGATAGGAAAGAGTGCAGCAGGTCATCTGTGAGGTAACCTTCACAAGGCTTACTTCGTTGCTTACAAGCTTGCTGCAGTTGACACATACCTCATTTCCACTGGGCAAGCAGTATAGGATGGGTTGGTGCAGTTTGGTAAGCCATTTTGTCAGTTTGCAATGTTAACACAGCTGAAAAAACAACCTCTGCTGCTCCATTCCCGGGCCTCCTTCATGACAATGGCATGGTTAGGGTGGACTTTCTGGCATCACGCAACACACTACATTGATTGGGGAACAGAAAAATTTTACTGCTTGCGTCAAGTACGAGGTACACTAGTGTGTCACGTTTGTTGTCACATTAGTAGGACGCCACATTAGTTGTTCTGGTTTAACCCCACCTGCCCAGTGAGAGTCCAACTAGTCATGGAAACATTTTTCTGGATAAGCAAGACCATGTCTTGCTGCAGACATGGTCTTGCTTATTTAGCAAGACCATGTCTTGCTGCAGACATGGTCTTGCTTATGAATAGTGGTTGGGAAATTAGGCTCAGTGGAAATTTGGTATGAAAGACACTTGTCACAAGCTGAATTAGCAGAATATTGAACAGCAAGATACAGTGGTGGGAAAAAGTGTTTGCCCCCTTTGTGATTTCTTTCCTTTTTTGCATGTTCATCACACATAAATGCATTAGTTAAATTTTTATGTCATTTAAAGATAATATGTAAATCAAAATGCTGTGTTTAAGTGAAATTGTTTATTGTCAAGAGTGGGGAGGAATCCAAACTTACATGCATTCACAGAATCACATAGTTGTTGTGATTCAGCGACATCAGAGGTTTTTGAGCATTTACTGCCTTTAAGGTCATGTCAAAACATCTCAATCAGATTCAGGCTGAGACTTGGGCAAGGACACTTTCTGTGACTCTGTTTTTCTTGGAAAGAGAAGACAGAAAAATGCACGAAAACTACAAATGTTGGTCGATACATATGCCTCTCTTACCAAGTTTCATAGTGCTTTGATACCAGTCTAGTGGACAGTGTGTGAACTACATGTGGTTTGTGGAAACAGAAGGGCATGATGGGCCAACTGCATGGAATTTTGCTGGTAAACTTAGAAAATAATCTTGAGCTAGGTCATGCAGTAAAATATATTTTTTCTGATTAATATTTCCAACTACTGATATATCAGATGAGACAACATGTGACCAATTCCCAATTTTGGGTTTGAAGCTTTTTAGTTACACTAAGAAATCAAAATGAGTAATACCAGTACTTCTGTATTTCAAAATTTTGGTCTACTTGCAGAAAAAGTAAATTATGTGCATGTGTTTTGATAAATGCAACTTGGAATTAAAAGATTATCTTAGATTGCATGTGACAATATATCAGTATTGATGAATGAAAAAGTGACATACCCTAATAGAATATATTTTTTATCTTGATAAAGGAGGATAACAGCTTCTAGAGCAACATAGTAAATACATTTGTATGCTGTATTATTAAGCTATATTACACATTTCAAAGTCTTGTTTGAGGAATAACAGCATCAATAAAATAATTCCTTAAATCCCTAGCAGGTATCATTAGCATTAAAACTGCAATATGTAACTTTTAGAAAAAAAAAATTACACATTTTTTGAAACTGTCACTTTGTCGTGTAATCAGACACATAATCTGTGAAACAAAATGAGCTGCTCTGCCTTCTGCCAGTGCTCCCAGTGCTAACTAGAAACAACCAATCAGAGCCAGGAGAAGGGTCTTTGCTCTGTCAATCATGTACACTTATGTACGATGCATAAGTGAACCCGCTGCTCTCTGCTTTGAGACGGGTCCTACCTGTCAGCAGAGTCTGTTGCTACATGCTAAGGCTGGTTAACATGGCCACCAATGACAGTGGATAGACAGTTTTCTTGTAGCGATGACTTTTTTTTCTCCACCATTAGCATATTTATCAGAACATTAATGAGTCTAATTGACAGCACTAAGACTCTCCTCCTGGCTTTGATTGGATGTTTTTGGAGTGATGCATTTCTTCAGACGGTAATAGCAGCACTGGAAGGAGCTGGAGCTTTTCCCTCATTTTTTGTCTCATATTATGCTGTCACAACATGGTAATAGTTTTAGCAAATAGGTAAAACAAAAAAACAACAATTTTTTAAAATAAAAGTTACATACTGCAGCTTTAAGAGCTTAAGATAACACACAATAGGATCTGTTAGTGGATCACAAATGTCAAGCATTAACTCTGAATGTACACAGGTTACATCTCTGTGCAATAAAATGAAAGAGTTTCTATTGATATCAATTTGAGTTTAACCCACAAGTGAATATAATTTGGACAGTGTTCATTTTTGTTGTACTCATAGTGAGGGTTTGGAAGTTTGTTAATCATTAATTAGTTAGTATTATGTCCAGGGCTGTTGTACATTCATGTTCATAATGTTGTTTTGCAGTTGTGTCGGTTATCTTTTCACTTTACTTGACTGGACTTGGAGCCTCCTCAGAAAACTCAAACATATTTGTTTTTGACTGCATCTGAGTTTGGGTCCGGTCAGTTCTCCTCACACAGAGTCCAGTCAGACTACAACTACTGCAAACTCTGACACAGACTTTACCCCGGGGTCAAAATCGAGTAAATAACATGTGGTGTCTCCAGCTTCACACGAGGAACTTTCACTCCTGTCTACCATTTGTTTTAAACTTGCTAGACATATCTGTCAATCCATGTTTTATGCTTTTCCAACTTCAAACTAGATCTAATGTGCTTCAGGTAGTCCATTATATAACTCACTGATATGAGAAGTTTCACAGAAATTCTCCTCAATAGATCCAAAAAATGTTGATACATTGATAGACCAGAAGTCAGTGGAGTTACTTTGTGATCATAAATGTCAGGTTTGCGTAAAACTATATATATGAAACTAGAATAGAGCTAAAACAGACAATACCCGTCTAACCTTTCTCATGAGGTTAGTCAGTTGTATAGGTTTTCAGGTTATTAAAAGCATATCTCACAGGGTGCAGCACCAGGTATGTGTAATTGTGCCGTGTTTTGCTGTGTAATTACTATGTACTGTACATATTACTGCAAATATAAGTTTTGTGTTTCCAGCTCCTGAGATTTTAGTTGACCCTCATTACTTATTGTTTTATTTTTATTTTTTTTCATTAGTTGATATGACAAACATATATTTATATTTGTCAGACATGTACTGTATATCTGCTTTGAAAAGGAAAATTCCTACACAGAGGTTCAGAAAATCACCTTGTTACTTTAAGAAAGGTATGAAATTGATGTTCTTTTAGCTACTGTTGTGTCGTAGCCTGATCATTGTATTTTATGTAAAAGACAAATGTATCATAGACCAACTGTGTAAAACCTTCTACTGTCTGCTGTCAGCGGTTCCTGTTGTCCATAAGCTGTGTCTCTATTAAAAAGAAATATCCTTGTGTCTGTGTAAGAATATAAGATCATTTTAAAAATGTTAAAGTCATGCTTGTCAGCCACATGTAAATACACACACGCACACACACACACACACACACACCTACACACAACAATTTTTGACAATTGCTAAGAAATATTTCTCTACAGTGGGGGAAGATACGTATTTGATAGAATGCTGAATGCACTTAGAGAGAGGTCTGCATTTTTCATCGTAGGTAAACCCAAACGTTTAGAGACACAATCTGAAACATGCCCAAGAAAATCATGTTGAATTAATTTTTAACTGATTTCTTCATAAAGGATTGTAACACCAGAGCTGTTTCAGGTTTTACACATCAATGCTGTTAAAAGAAAGGTGTGTATAGTGGGTGATCGATACAATGATCACTCACTATAAAACCCACTTCTCGGTTTTACAAAACTGAGAAGATTTTTTAATTGTTTTTTTTAACAAATTGAACCCGAGCTATTTTGAAAATATCTGAAGTTGTGCAAATAGACATGATGCCACCTGTCCATCAATTCAATGGGTTTGTCAGCAACTGAACAATCGCCAGTCGCAATTTGTCCCACAACAGAACCCAGTCTACCTCTAATTCCATATCCAAGAGATGGACCAAGACCTGCGCTGGACCTCCTGAGCAGAAGAATCCAACAGTGATCAATGGTAACTACCACATGTTCTTCTCAAGGTAACTGAATAAACCTTCCATTTCTTTGTCATAATTACATTCTATGCTCAATGGTAAAATCAAAGATCAATGCGCAATGCTTGTGCTTGATTTTGTGTGCTTTGTAGAAATATGTTGTAAATCTTGTTTTTGACATTGGTCTGCTCTTTGTTAATGTTCCTCTGGTTGCAGTAGACTTGTGGTTTCCCACAAAAAACTTTATGGGCCTGATGTATGACCCATTGGACAATTGTGTTGCCTGTTGTCTTAGCCTTAATGTTGGTTAATAAGGCAAAAATACCTCACCAAATCTCTGAGGTTGATATTAGATTGGATTGCTATTGAAATTAATAAGAGTTTCATAAACAATAAAAAAATGTAATTGGACTCAAATCAAACCAGTGAAATCTGTTGCTTCTCAGATCAGCTCAGACTGGTCTGTCAAACAACCACCACTCATGAACAGAGCAAAGACAACAATAGCACCTGATTACAAAGACATTAGCACAACTTTATGTTCCTCCAGTGTATGTATGTCTACTCTGTGGCGTCTGCTAAAATCTGTGTGACTGGAATGACAGAACCTAGAGAAGGATTTGATATGGCGCAGTTTGAGGTATGGTGGCACCGCAAAACAAGAGGGTGCTGCATGCTTTTCATATGCAGCTGTGTGCTGTTGGGCCCTCAGTTTCCTCTGCCTTCAACAGAATACTTCCTCAAACCACAACATGCTTTTCAGTGGTGCTGCACTCAAACTGTCACAAAACCATGATATGTACCAGACAGTAAAATGTTTAACCAGTAAATCATTTAATCATTACAGTAAAAAGAATTATTAATTTAATTCTCTCATGACTTCAAATGTTTTTATTTGATGTTTCCTTGGCTAATGCTCTTTCAATTTACTTGGCCATGATCCTTCATTAGAACAATTTTTAGATTTTAAAACAAAATTGAATAAAGCAAGACCAATCATATTATAAATGTTCTGTTTTTAACTCTTTAGTTTATATATGTTAGAAAAGTTACTATTACAGAAACATAATGGTATCAAATCAGAGGCATATTCACAAATGTTCCCTTCAAAGCTTCTCTTGACCAAGGAGACGACAATGACAGGATGCTTGTAAAAACACAATTTTACTCTAGGTGGAATTAAACTTTCCTGCACAATATATCTATATAAATATTTTGTAGTCTTTGTAAAGCAACAAAGTAAAGACTCTGGAGAAAAAAAACTGTGTGAGTGTCTCTGACCAGAGCTCAGATAACATTGTGTTGAACAAGAAAGGGCAGCATATTGTGGGATCAAGGAGGACGGATGTGAAGGAAGCTTTATGCTGATCTTTTGTCCACTTGTATCTCTAAAGGTCTAGAGCCTTTTGATTTTTTCACTACCTATCTGGCTTCAGACATTATTACATATAAAAATGATGTTTGCTATTATTCACATTGACAGTAGAACTAATACATATATTAATTTTGAGGGAAATTAACTTAAAAGAGATATATCTTTTTGGATTTTTGGTACATTTGGATCTTTACTGCCTCTAGAAACATTCTGAAAGTGAGGAAAAACCCATCCAGCCATTTTTTTTGACAATAAGCAAATGCTTCTTTTTTCAAAAACCTCCAGATTAGTCAATCAGTGGACACTATATCAACCCCTGGAGAACTGTGTGCAAGGTAAAAAGCTCAAGTAGGTCCACTGGACTCCATCCATTTACCATTCAGAAACCACTGCTGCACTGTAAATGCAAAATTGTATTTAAATGAAAATATTAAGTTGACTTTTATCAGTTTTCATCAAATTACTATCAACACTCACTTTTAGTAAGTTACTTGGAATATGTGGTTTAAAAGTCCCCAACTCGGATTAATTTAGAAAAAGTCATTTTGATATTTGTGTGTTTTTGAAGTACCCTGGCTGGTAACACTTTATTAGAAGGGGGGTGAATAAGTCTGACATGACACTGTCATAAACATGACATAACACCTGTCACATCAATAAACCTTCATGAATATTTGACTGTTGTCATAAAGCATCATTTGGTAAATTATGACACTTTTAATACAAAGTTGACATTATTCAAAATGTCTTTGTTATGACAACTTGGCATTAACCAAGAAATCATTACTGATATAAATTTGTTATAAAAGTATTACTGATTGCACTTTAAAAATTAGGTAACTTTAGTTATTAAAACTAAAGTTTAATCAGTAATGATTTCATGAAGGTTTATTGATGTGACAGGTGTTATGTCATGTTTATGAAAGTGTTATGTCAGACTTATTCACCCCCCTTCTAATAAAGTGTTACCCTTTGGCTCAATACTGCATGCATTCATGCAGCATTTCATGTACAAAAGCTTTCCTTGTTTTTGTTATTTTCTGGAGCTAATAATTTGTCACATCTGACTCCTTGATAAAAACATAATCCTGGTGTTTCCATGAACAGCTCATGCCACCCCCACACCTGCCGCCCACTTACTTTGCTTAATTTTTTTGAGGCAGTGAGTTTGTATATATTTTTTATAAGTAAGGTGAATTAATTAGGTTTTACAGTATACAGGACACCAGGCCTTCTGATACAGGCTGTCAGGACTGATGTCAGAACATATGTGCACTGCTGGCAGTAAGTCGGTCTTGTTTCTGGTGAGAGTTGGACTCTGCCCTTTGTTACCCATTCGGTTCATTACATTTATGGATATTTATGGATGATTTGGTCGTACTGACTTCATCAGGTCACATTTTTTGAAAATACCCCTATCCATCCATCTGTGCTTCAGGATGAAATCAGAATAAAACAGACCTCAGAGTAAAGGCCCACTTATAGAATCTGAAGTTTGGAAGTGACAGGCCTGTCTTTCTTGCTGCAATGTGGTGAACTTAAGGTCATTTACCATGCCAAATACATTTTGTTACTGCTGATAGTAAATTGCTCCAATACTGAGGGGGTGGAGAAGGTAACTACGTTGACTCTGGCGAAAATATGTTTTATTTATCACTATCCTACACAAAGCTGCCAATCTAGACTATATATCAAGATATGCTATAGCTTTTCTCTATGGAAGGACAGATGACCACCACAGATAAGTTTTTTGTGCATGGATGAGGGCACTAACCATGACCTGATTAAAAGGCATTAACTCTGATTTCTGCCAGTTAATTTTAAAACCAGAAAGAACACCATAATGCTCAAAGCTAGACAACACATGTGGAATGCATTGCACAGTATTGCTTTAATACAATAAGATGTCATCCTCAGATAACAAAATATGATTATGTGTATTGTTAATAAAGGTTGGAGAAATTGTAGATGAGCTGTGTGTAGCTTGTAGTAATGGTTCAAGTGAAAGGGCGAATATCAGCAGACTGATAACCTCTCAGTCTGCTGAGGGTTAGAGTCTAGGGCAACCTCTCAGTCCACCTTTTGCCTTGAAACATCAAAAAGTGGAGAGGTAGTTTTGCCTGTAAGCACCATGGCTTTTGGGTTTTTTGTACAGTACTTTAATGCATGATGTGCCAAATCCCATAGACTTAAGCACTGACCATAAGAAGGGCCACTCAAGGAGGTCAAAGGCCTTTATGGCATCAAATGAAAGGACAGAAGCAAAGAAACGTAGGTTTTGAGCACCTCCTAAAAAATGCAGTAATCTTCTAACATTATTGTAGCCAATCTGAACCTTATAAACCCGGTCTTATCACGATGAACCAACTTAGTCATATGGTCTTGTAGTGCTGTGTCAGTAGTTTTGCAAGGGGCTCAAAGCTGGAGCATTCTACTGGGTTCTTTCCTTTTTAAGAAGTCTGTGAAGGGCTTTATAAGGGGTATAAGAAAATTAACTCAAGAGTTAACTTCCCCGTACGAAGAGCCCTCTTTGATGGAAAATTGAATCATGTCCAATAGCGGTGGACCAATCAATGGCCAAAAAGAGAGAACATTTGAGTGGAATACCGTCTGGTCCTGATGATTTACCTTTATGTGTGTTACATGCGAAAAGGCAACGATCCTGCAGTTTACTTTGACCATCCTGTGTTAGGGAGATGTCATTAATAAGGTGTGACTTTTTAATATTATTTAAGAATCCATTGTAGGCATGTTTGTTCACATTGCTTTCTGTAATTCCAGATAGAAGAAAGCAAAGGCAGCGTTGATTAATTTTGGATCAGATTGAATGGTGCCACCTTTGTCCTTAATTGAAAAAAAGTCAGAAGACAATTATAAAGCAATGTCAGCCTGTAACATCAGTAATAGCAATAACATTCAAAATGATAAAGTGGTGGACATGAATTGAGACAGAAAATGGTAAATGTCACCCCCGCGCCCCCCCCCCCTTAGTGTGAAAAATCCAACAAACGTCCAACTAATTGTTTATCAAATGGAGAGATGTGCAATAAATATAAATCATCTTGTCTCACCCAAGTCCTTATTGGGTAGAGCAGTGTTTCCCAACCCTGGCCTCAAGGCACACTGCCCAGTATGTTTTGGATGTTTCCCTGCTTTACTATGCCTGATTCAGCTGATTGCAGTTCAGCAAACACCTGTCAATTGAAATCTCCTGGACTGAAGCAAGGAAACACCTAAAACACACTGGGCAGTGTGCCTTGAGGACCAGGGTTGGGAAACAATAGTGTAGACAATTGGGGACAGGAAGTGTGAGTAAGTGACTGGATGAATATGTGCATATCCTGGGCTTTTGGTTTCAGATATGCTAGACAGCCATTATCCTAAGTCAGCTTACAACCGCAACTTAGTCTGCAAACAAACTCTACTTTGTCCTGCTTTTTAGTTGGCCCCAGGAAATTGACAGAAATTATGACTCCTTTCCAGGGAGGGAGATGTTGGAGAACAAATACTCTGCAGCAATCTCTGTTGGCATAGAATGGACATATGATTAGATGTTTTATCTAATCTATATTTATTAGTATATTTTCGAGCATTACAATTGTTAATGCCAACAGGATCCTGTCAGAAATGTTACTGTTGTTTAAACAAGAGCGCTCCTACTGTCAGACTGTAGATTATTTTGACATTTCTAAGTACCTTGTTATCTTAGAAACCTGTATAGTTTAGTGGGGTTGTCTATACCCTCTTGTACCCTCAAGAATATTACAAATTATGTACTAAATCACACTGATGCATTGGTTTCTACCATGCTAACTCTAGATTTTGCAGCAGTAGTAGTATTCCTTTATTTGTTGTTAAATATGTTTTGATATTCTCCTTATGTGGCTATTAATAGCTCTAATTTCATTTGTCTTAATTTTTAGTTTTCATTGACATGGTGCCTTTTTTTTCCATTGCCGTGGTGAATCGTGTTATCTTTGATCCATTGATGAGGGCTTCTTTTTCTTAACTCAGGAGCTGTTTGACTCAGAATTGAGTTACATAGTTGACATTTCCTGTTCCAAAAAAAAAAAATCCCTGAGTATCACAGAATGGAGTAGGTTTATTCAGAATGAGCTATCTCTGTGGTTATGCTGCCATATGCTTAGGCTGTTGGAGAACTAAATGACAATTTTTCTTCCCTCTGCTAACTTCACAGCTTTTTAACTCGGATGAATTATCATATAAAAATATACATATTTTTAATATATATATACGATATGTATATTAAAAATGCGATAGACTGACGACCTGTTCAAGGTGACCCCACCTCTCGCCTGAAACATTCGCTGGAGATAGGCACCAGCACTGCTCCTGACCACACTGGGGACAAGGGTCCCTAGTGTACAGAAAATGGATGGTATATTTTTAACATATAATCTATTTATGACAAATCTCTGTTTTTTAAAGTCATCATACAACTACTGTGTAATGTAAGCTGATTGATTCAGTTTAGAGAATGTATATCAATGTGTGGCTGCATTTTATAACTGAAATTTTAGTTTATTATGACCTTTATTAGTTTTTTTTACCAAGAAGTTCGATTCCCGGCCCGGGGTCTTTCTGCATGGAGTCTGCATGTTCTCCCTGGTGGGTTCTCTCCGGGTACTCCAGCTTCCTCCCACAGTCCAAAAACACGACTGTCAAGTTAATTAGTCTCTTTAAATACTCCTTAAGTGTGAGTTTGTCCTGTCTGTCCCTGTGTTGCCCTGCAATGGACAAGTGACCTCTCCAGAGTGACCCCGCCTTTCACCCGATGACCTTTGGAGATAGGCACCAGCAGCTCTCGTGACCCCACCAGGGCTGAGGGTGTAAAAATAAGGGATAGAAGTTGTGTTGATTGAGTAACTGACTGTTTTTCCATTTATTTTTGCATTTTGTGGTGTACCAATGTCCTAAAATATTTGTCAACATTCCTGCCTCAGTCTTGGTCTCAGAAGAACTGGTCTTGACTCCATCCCTGATTTAGAGACCACAGTTCACCTAACAGTCTTGTTTTTGAACTATGGGAGGAAGGTAAAGTTCCTGAAGAGAAGAAACACATGCACAGGGAGAACATGTAAACTCCATTCAGAAAGAACTCAGACTGGGACTCGAACCCAGGACTTTCTTGCTGCAAGGTAATAGTGCTACCAACTGCGCCACAACTGTTTTTAAACTGCATCATTTTATTTATATTTTTATCTCCTTGTAATTGGTTTGAACTGTTTGAATTGACTTTATAAACAGTAATATTATTATTATTGTTTTATAATCATTTGATGTTATTTCAGCTGATAAATGTATGCTTCTTTTTTCTCTCCACAGAAGTGTCATGTTGTATGGTTGTTGTTGGTGAGAAAGACACTTGCAGGCCCAAGCTGACATTTAGAAGGGATTTAATGATGAAAACTCAGGAACACCAGAACACAAGGAACTGGCAGAGACGAACGACGTGACATAAGACGAGGACCCGATAAGGAACAAAGACAACAAACAGGTGGACTTAAATACACAGGGAGGAAAATCAGGGAACCAGACACAGCTGGGAACAAACAGGGAGGACAGAACATCAGAGACTCACAGGACTAAATAAACACAGAAAACCTCAAAATAAATGCACAGAAAACACAGATCTCAACAAAAAAGCTAACTTCTGATCTGACGATCTGTGTAGCAGTGGTCCCTTCCTGGAGGGGACGCTGCCTGAGATGATACTACTAAGAACTAACATAATATAGAAAGTACTCCCACGTCAGTTCTTTAGGAAACTAAAGTACAATATTCTCATGCCTATTTCAATAGCAATTAAACAACCAAGTATGATATCAATGGCATTTTACAAAGTGACCGGTGCAGGGGCGCCGTGTGGGGGGGAAAGGTTATGACAATTCTAAGGGCCCCTGACCAACATGGAGCCCTCCACAATTAATTAATTAATTTATTTATTTATGTTCATAGACATAAAAATAAATGGGACCCTGCCAATTACAAAATTAATTACATTGTGTTTTCTAAAATTGTTTATAGCAGTAAAAATTTTATGTTTTCACTCCCAGACCAAAAAGCACTTATTTGCCCTGAGCCCCACTGGATCTGCATGAAATGTTCGTTCCTGCTTAGCGCTTGACGGTGACGCTGTTCAGCTGCAGACAGTGGAAGACAAGAACGACTGTGGCAGTTACTATGCTACTAAGAAAAATGATAAAATCAGGTTTTCAAAAAAAATACACAGAGGGAGAGAGAAAAAGATGAGTGTGAATTTGTAACCCAGTTTTTCTCCGAGAAGTGAGTAGACTGTGTGACATTATCAACAATTTAGCATAGTTAGCTTAGCTACAGACTACTGATTGCCTCAATTTCACTAGCATTTAATGAATTAAGGAAAGAAATTAGCAACATATTCATATATTGAACTTGTACCTTTTACCACTTAACAACAGATGAGTCAGTTGGCAGCAGCTCTAACCCACGTCCCTCCTGACCCGTCCTCTCCTGAGAAAAATGAAAGCTGCAGGATGTAACTTTTATAAAAAAATTTTTTTTTTACATATTTGTTAAAATTGTCATTATGTTGTGACAGTATGGCATGCGAGATAATCTGTGAAAAAATTATTTCATCTGCTTTCTCTCAGTGCTAGAAACAACCAGTCAGTGGCAGGAGAGATTTGGTGCTGTCAATCACAATCTCATCCTCCCTCCGCCTCGCTCTATGCTATACTGTAGCTAGTGCAGCCTGTTGTGAATGCTCAGTCTAATTAGCATAGCTACCAATGACGGCAGATAAACATTTTTACTGTAATGATAAGTTGTTTCTCCACCATTAGCACATTTAGCAGTGAATGAATGAGGTTGATTGACAGCACTAATAGCGTCCTACTGGTTCTGATTGGTTGTTTTTGGTCTGAACGTTGAATTACTTTAGATAGTAATAGTAGTTCAGGGAGGAGGTGGAGGAGATTGATCTATTCACAGATTATCTGTCTCATAACAAACTGGCACAACATGGTGACAGCTTTAATAAATATGGAGAAAACATTTTTAGGCCCGAGCAGTTGAGCGCTGCGAAGACCTATTGTAATCGCAGGATTTCTTATACTCGTTTTTATTATTTTTCCGTCACTTCGCGGGGCTGTTTGGGGGCTTTATCATTTTCAACTCACCAAACTTCACCCAAAATTGTCCCGGACGAAAATTTTCGGATTCTGGTGGAATCTGAAGTGGGCGTGGCCAAACGGCTCTACAGCGCCCCCTAAAGTGAGTTGGGGGAAACCGTAGGTCGTAGAGATCTGAAATTCGGTATGTAGGTAGATCACCCCAAATCAAGAAAAAAAGTCTCTTGGAGATACCCCCTAAAATGCTCAGGGAGGCAGCCATTTTGGGTTTTGACCCAAAATCAAAGTTTGGCCATTTTTCCATCTTACTTATGTCGAACTTTAACAAACTCCTAGGGATTTTGACCCATCGGCTTCATTTTTGGTCCGGATGCAGTTAAGGGGTGTAGCATTAAAAATGATCAAAATGGTGAGTTTTCGTACATGTTGAGGGGTTGTTCCGGGGCGCCGAATTTGGCGTACTCGCCATATAAAACCAACCGCTATAACTTTCACATAGAAAGGTCAATTCGCACCAAACTTGGTATGAGGGATCCTGGTTGGATGCATGACGATCCTATGTCGTCATAGTCTGACCTCACCTAAGCCCCGCCCCCTCAGAACAGGAAGTTACTTTTTGTTACTTGGAAAGATACAACTCTGACTCTCTTGACCTAATCATGATGATCTGGTGTCAGATGACTGATAACAAGTTGGTCTCACTTGCTGTAAAGCACCAAGAGTTTCCAGTGGAAGGCGTGGCCACGGCGACGCAGCCAAGTCACAGGCCAAGCCGCCATACGTTTGTCTCTAGATTCTAGATAGAAAATTTGGTGGGCGTGGCCGAATTCCTATATATATATATATATATATATATATATATATATATATATATATATATATATAGCGCCCCCTAGAAGTAATCAGCCCCCAGCCATGCTTTATCCCACAATTATGAAACTTGGTACACGTGTAACTTGTCAGGACCTACAAAAGTCTCTTGAAGCCATGGTCCAAACCCAACAGGAAGTCAGCCATTTTGGATCAAAGTCACAGTTTTGTCTTTTTCATTGATGTCGTATCTGGGTGAACTCGTCCTAGAGCTTTTAAGATCCAGGCTTCAAACTCAGTCAGCATAGTCTTGAGGCATTGAGGGTCAAAAGTTATCAAAGGAATTTTCCTATGGCAAAGCATGTGGGCGTGGCCAAGCCTCTAATCTGGCCACCGGCCATAAAACATCAAGGCTGGGGGAACTACGCCAGAGCATCAGCGGTGGCGACAGAGTGGTGGTGCAGGAACCCCCACGGTGGCAAATAGGCCGGAGCGGCGCTGAGCTGCGAGGGCCTCCAACGCCGCTTGCGGGTTTCATTTTTAATTAGTTACCCTTGTGAAAAAATACTACTTTAGTATATTTCAAATATTTACATTTGTGTAATTGCATTTTAAGTATACTAAGTATTAAGTGTACTACCTATAAATATATGCAAAGTATAATAAAAGTACGCCTGTACCAATTTTGACATTATAACTTTAAACATACTTAAATATAATTGTACCAAAATACACTTTTAAGAAATATATTAAATAAAAGTATTTTTTAAGTGAACAAAATATATATTTGCCCATATTGCAAATATACACTTGCTCAAGTGTATATTTAAAAGATATTTTAAATATGTTTAAAATATATTTTAAAGATATTTTGTGTATAGTTTAAAATATATGTTCAAAATAGAATTTTTTAAAATTCACTTACTACTTTAAATTATTAATTTCAGTATGTTTTATATTATATCTCAGTGTATACTTTTGGGGCTAATAAAGCATGCAATTTTAGGTGCCTTAATCTTTTACTATTTTTGTTAAAATGGCAAAGAATAAAAAAAAATCCTAATAATCAACCTTGATGTAGTTTAACAAAGTAATGTATTCATGCCTATCAAACATATCAAACATTGACAGTTTAGTGACAGAGGTTCTACAACCGAATCTATTTTCAGATATATTATATAAGATCTGTTAGGGAGCAGCATTAGCTCCAGTTCACACTCCTGACCAGATGGTGGCGGTATTGCACACTTTCAGTTTTCTTTTTAAAAAAGCGCCATAAAAAGAAAAGAAGAAGCCATGCGCCAGAGAAGATAACAGACACTGTTAAAATTCGCCATTTTTACTCACAGAATATTGCCTTATAAAAAGAGAGAGCCTTGATAATAGTAGTTTTGGTCAATTCAAGCTTGTGAGGTCCTAGTTCGAGCTAGACAACAACACAACAGGACAACAACCGGATGGAAATTAAATGTGGGTCACAAAAGGAACCGAAGGGACGAAGGCTGCTAACGCCCAAGGTACCCGCGTCCCTGCTTCCCCGCCTACCATCAGAAGGCAAGAGTTGGAGGAGAGAATTGCTTGGGAGGAGGTTCCCCAACGGCATCACCTTCCAACCCTACCCAAGCTCCCGCGTGATAATGGGGAGACAGCACTGGATGGTTATCTTGTCCAGGTTGAGATGGCTGCTGAACTGGGTGGCTGGTCCCCAGACGAGACAGCGCTTCAAGTCGCCTTGAGCTTAGAGGGGGGTGCCCTACAAGTGCTGTCTGACCTACGACCAGAAGAACGCCACAGTTGGCTGTTGATCCAGGAAGCTCTTCGGAGGCGTTTTGGCAGGAGGATTTATGCCGAGCATGCAAGGGAACAGCTGATTAATCGCCGGCGCCTGGATGGTGAGTCCCTAGGCTCTTATGCAGCTGGCATTCTGCTACAAACTCGACAAGGTTACCCTGATTTGGAGAAAGCGATACAGGCGAAACTTGCCCTCCAGGCCTTCATTAGGGGACTTCGCCCAGCCAGACTTCGTGAACATATCTGTGTCCACTCTCAAACAGCTGGGCAGCGGTGCTGGAGGAGGCAGAGAGGGTAGAGCCTATTCTAAGCGTCAAGAATACCACTCCAGGGGTGAGGCTGTATGCAACCCAAGCTTGTACTGAGAGTGATGATAAGGATAACCTGAGACAAGCAACAGCTCTCCAACCGCGAGCACCATCCGGGGGGCGGCGACAAAGAGGAGCAGAGTGCTACCGTTGTGGAGAGCTGGGGCATCTGGCTTGTGATTGTCCAGCACCAGCTCCACGTAAAGGAGACCTACAGCCTCCTTTAAACTGATTTGGGGTGGTACTGGAGGGGGCCTGCCACCACCAGAATACACTCCTACTTCTGAAAATGCAATGCGGTTGGGACGACTAGGCAGCCCACATGGACTATATGTGAACATTAGGCTTGATGGTGTTGCCCTCTGTGCTCTGATAGACACTGGCTTCACGGCCTCCTTGGTTCGACCGGGCCTACTGCCTGGGACAGAGGCACCAAGTCCTAGAGGATGGTCTCTAACCAAGAAATACATCACCACGAACACTGGGGAGCGCTCAAGGATGAAAGGCTGGCGGGTCCTTGATGTGGAGGTGGAGGGTCAGAAAAGTCAACACATGTTTTGGCTGGCAAAAATCCAGGACCCCTGTATTATTGGATTGGACTTGCTGGCAGCGTGGGGGGGCATAATAGATGTTACTTCAGCCACGCTCCGAGTGGGCCACAAAGCCGTTCAACTTCCCTCCCAACGTCAAGAGAGGGTGCGACAGGTTAATGCACCAACACTGTCAGAAGACCACAGCAGGGCCCCACAAAGACCACTGGATGACTTGGTAGGGACGGAGGAGGCACATGCAGAACCGCCATCAGAGGAGACAAGGCAGGCTGTACGGGAGCTGTGCCTGCGTAGCTGTGGAGGACTGGGTCAGGAGCAGAGTGAACGGTTACAGGACCTGCTGGAGGCCTACATTGACATTTTTGCTGCCAAGGTTGAGGAGTGTATTCGCACTAATCTGGTACAGCACGACATCGACACTGGAGAAACGAGACCCATCCGTCTGCGGCCCCACCGTCTGCCTCTTTCAAGGCGGGCCGTGGCAGAGAAGAAGATCGAAGAGATGCTAAAGACTGATGTCATAGAGCCCGCCAATAGCCCCTGGGACGCACCGGTAGTGCTGGTGGGAAAGAAAGACAAAGACTGGCGGTTCTGTGTTGACTACCGATAACTGAATGAAAACACCCGCAAGGACTTCTACCCCCTCCCACGCATTGACGATACGCTGGACTACATTGCTGGGTCCAGTTGGTTCAGTTCCCTCGACCTTCGCAGCGGTTATTGGCAAGTGGAACTGTCTCCAGAAGTTCGCCCAAAGACAGCATTCACAATTGGGCAGGGACTGTGGCAATTTAAGGTGATGCCTTTCGGTCTCTGCAATGCTCCAGCTACCTTTGAACGCCTCATGGAAAGGGTGTTGGCCCATATTCCACGAAGCCGCCGTGTGGTCTATCTGGATGACCTTCTGGTGCACGCAGACAGTTTTGAGGCTGCCCTGGCCAACCCCCAGGAAGTGTTTGATGCCATTCGCCAGGCTAACCTGCAACTTCACCCACGGAAGTGTCACCTGCTCTGGAGAGAGACCACCTTTCTGGGCCACGTCATCAGTGCAGCCGCAGTATCCACAGACCCTGACAAGGTCAGTACAGTGAGGGATTGGCCAGAGCCTCGGGACACTAAGGAGCTGCGTAGCTTCTTGGGGCTAGCCTCCTATTACCGGAGATTTGTGAAGGACTTTGCCACTCTCGCCAGCCCCCTGCATCGGCTGACCCAAAAGGGACAAACATTCCATTGGGATGAAGACTGTGCTGCTGCTTTCTCTGCACTCAGGATGGCACTGGTGGGGGCCCCAGTACTGCAGTATCCTGACCCAAACCAACCCTTCATTCTGGATACTAATGCCAGTAATGGAGGCATTGGGGCAGTGCTCTCGCAAGGGGGAGAGACAGGAGAACGGGTTGTTGCTTATTACAGCCGCACCCTCAGCCGGGCAGAAAGGAACTATTGTGTCACCCGGCGGGAGCTGCTGGCTGTTGTCCAGGGTGTTCGACACTTTCGCCACTACCTCTATGGGAGGAAGTTTCTTCTTCGCACTGACCATGCATCCCTGACCTGGTTGCTGAATTTCAAAGAGCCAAAGGGGCAACTAGCACGGTGGTTAGAGGCACTGCAGGATTACAACTTCCAAATCGTTCACCGGGCTGGTCGGCTTCATGGCAATGCTGATGCCCTGTCCCGCCGGCCGTGTGCAATTGGAACTGACTGTAAGCAGTGTCAACGGGTGGAAGGACGTGGGTCAATGGACCACCAGACCATGGCTCTACAAGTCGTCAGCTACAACCCACAACATCCTAGGTGTCTCAGGGTGACCGAAGGGTCTATGGATGGTGTGGAAGTTATGGGGGCCGAACAACTGCGGGAGGAACAAGATTGGGACCCTGTCCTCGCTCGGATCAAGCAGTGGGTGGAGGCTGGCCAGCGGCCCACCTGGGAGGTGATAGCAGCTCTAGATCCAGAGACTAAGGCACTGTACTCCCAGTGGTCCATCATTTGCTGCTGCAGTGGGCTCCTTTATCGACAGGGGCAAGCTCCAGCAGCACAGCGCAACGTTCTTCAGTTGCTGGTGCCCAAACAGGACCATCTGGACCATCTGGAGCCAAGGTGCTCCAGATGGCCCATGGCTCTGTGGGGGCAGGCCATTTTGAAGTCGCTAAGACGCTGCAACGCCTCCGGTTGAGATTCCATTGGCCCGGCTGCCGCCAAGATGTGGAGCTCCATGTCCATTGTTGTGATGCTTGCACAGCAAAGAAAGGGCCAACCCAGCGCTCACATGCCCCCTTGCAGCAGTACCAGGTGGGTGCTCCAATGGAACGAGTGGGTGTGGATGTACTGGACCCATTTCCTGTGACGGAAAGAGGGAACCGCTACATCCTAGTTGCCATGGACTATTTCACTAAGTGGCCAGAGGCATATGCCATCCCCGACCAGAGCGCTGCCACCACGGCTGAAAAACTGGTGAGCAAGATGTTCTGTCGGTTCGGTGCCCCCGAGGAGCTGCACAGTGATCAGGGCCGGAACTTTGAGGCGGAGGTGTTTGGTGAGGTCTGCCGGAGGCTTGGCATCAAGAAGACACGAACCACGCCACTTCACCCTCAAAGCGATGGGCTGGTTGAGCGGTTCAACCGGATCTTGTCCACCCAGCTGGCTATTCTGGTGGATAAACAACAACATGACTGGGATCTACACCTGCCTGTCATCTTGTGGGCTTACCGCACAGCGTTCCAGGAGTCCACTCACTGCACCCCTGCCTTGCTGATGTTTGGCCATGAACTATGCACCCCAGTGGACTTGGTGTTTGGACCACCCCCCGGAACGGAGCAACCTGTTGGGCCAGGGCTGAGCTACATCTGTGATTTAAAGCAGCGTCTACGGGTTGCTCATGAACTGGCTCGGGAGTGCCTAACTGCAGCCGGATTCAAGCAGAAGCGGGTCTATGATTCACGCTGCCAGGGGAAGAACTTTGAGCCTGGGGACAAGGTTTGGGTGTTTTGCCCTGAACGGAAAAAAGGACTGTCCCCAAAGCTCACCAGTCAGTGGGCTGGACCATCTGTGGTGATTCACAGACTTTCTGATGTGGTGTACCGGGTGCGGCTGCGCAAGAGGGGCCGGCTGGTGGTTCTTCACCGGGATCGCTTGGCCCCATACCAGCCAGGCAAGCCTGCAGTTGGCGAGCTGGAGACGGACCCTCCGCCAGTGGTTTCTCCTACGCCTCAAGTTGTCCAGAGTGAGTCCCGGCGCGCTAACCCCAGACAACGGCGCCTTCCTGCACGGTTTAGAGACTTTATAGTTAATCCGTAATGGACTAAGAGTTCTGTTGTTCAATGTTGTGGTTCATGTCACATAGGCATTCCTGGTTGCTGGGACAGCTAACCGTCTCAGGGGGGGCAATGTAGCGGTTAAAGGGTGCTGTTATGTTGTTATGTGTTTTCCCATGAGGCTTAGCGGCAGAAAAGAGAGCCGAACCGTGAGTGAAAAGGCTATCTGTCCGAATGAAAAGACCTGTGTATTCCGCCATTAAAGTTGTTAATGTTCTGGCTATCCCACTCCGTGTGTGTCTTCACTGAGCCTTCAACGGAGGTTACAGTATTTTTATTTAATATATTAAAAGTGTATTTTGGTACGATTATGTTTAAGTGTGTTTAAAGTTCTAATTTCGAAATTGGTATATTTTTTTAGTATATTTTTAGTATACTTCAGATATACTTATAGGTAGCACACTTAATACTTCGTATACTTAAAGTGTACTTTCACAAATTTAAGTATGTTTGAAATATACTAAAGTATACATTTTTGTCACCTGGGTGTGTTGCTAGCTGGTGCTAAGTTTGCTTCAAAATGCTAATTATCTTAATTTACTTATAAACAGTGCAGTAAAGATATGAATAAACTTATGTTGGTTTCAGAAATAATAATTTTATCAATTTTATTGATAAAATAAAATTCATGTTATAACTGTAAAAAAAGCCCCGTTTGACGCAGTTTTCTTCATAAATTTCACCTGGTTTTAATTGAGCCAAGTGTGCCAAATAGACTTTGATATTGTGAGGTTGTTGTTATAATTTGTTCATCAGTGTTTTTATCTTCAACATATGTTTGCAGTCTAAGCAAATGAAGATGATGGAGGAAGCCAGAGAAATCCGGTGATAGAAAACCTAAAGACTTTTCTGTCTCAGAAGAGACTCTGGCTCCACCAGATCACCAACCAGCTCTGAGGATGAACCTTCACATTGTCTTCATGGTGTAAGTATTTTTATTTTTTACTGAGCAGCTGGCCACAGTTTCAACAGAAAACTGCTGTGTTTCCAACACTAAGTGTTTAATAAACATTACTTGATTTAAAAATAACTGGACAGAATTTATTCCCCTTGTTAATCTAACAGCCCTTGCTGGAGATACACTGTAACGACTCACTTCCTCTGTGATCCACAGGTAGTATAAACGGCAACCTTTTTTTATGGGCCATTTGAGATGTTCTGTGGGTATATGATGATTGGTCAATGCTGTGTTTTTATTTCGCAGTGTTGTGGTGTTTTTGTTTCTCTTGAGGATGTACTTATTTTTGGTGGGCTTGATCTTTTTTTATAACCTCTGCAACGGTTATAACAACCCAACGTTAATGTTTAGGAACCATTATAACTGATGGACGTTGGTGTTTACTGTGTGTTAGGAGGAGCATTTTTTTAGTTTGTTAATTTAGGATTAGATCTTCTTCAATTTTTTGCTGTTATTTTATTTGTGAATTTTGTTTTATTTTATTTCTTTGTGGTAACTCTGGATGTCAATTGAATTTGAATTGTATTGTAATTGAATTTTATTTATCTGTTTATTTGTTTTTGTAATCAGAATAAACGAGCCCTTGCCGGAGATATACTGTAACGACTCGCTTCCTCTGTGATCCACAGATCTGGTGCACAGGATTCATCTGCCTGTGCACCACTTGATACTGGCACCAGATTCCCCTAGGTCTGGTGCCGGTAACATCACCAACCAGCTCTGAGGATGAACCTTCACATTGTCTTCATGATGTAAGTTTGTTTTTGTTTTAATGAGGAGCTAGCTATATTTTCAATAGCAAAAACTGCTGTGTTACCAACACCAAGTGCTTAATAAACATGATTTGATTTTAAGATAACTGGACAGAATTTTTCCCCTTGTTAATCTAACATTTTTCTTTCATACATTTTATTTGTTGCTGGCTTTCAGGGCCCTGTGATGGACTGGTGACCTGTCCAGGGTGAACCCTGCCTCTCATCAGATGGCTGCTGGAGATGGGCACCACCAGCCCCCCTCACCACCCTGCACGGATCAGTGTGTTCAGATCATGGATGGAAAGATTTTAAGGTAGTTTGTCTCCTTAAGTCCACACTTAAACAGCTTCATAGTTAATGCCAACATCAACTGATTCTATGATATTGCTGACTATTTTTTTCTACTTCTAATATAAACAGGTAAAGAAGACACCCAGAAATGTTTTTCCACCCCAGGCATCTGGTCCCAATCATCATCAGTTCTTATGATGTCACATACATAGCGAGTCCACAACGTCTTAAAATTGTATTATTTTTTTTCTTTGTCATTTTTCTGTACTCTTTAAAATACAAATGCTTTCTCTGTTTAATTCCTCTATTGTTATTTTTTGTAGGTTTCTATAAAGTACAGTGGTCCAGTGAATGGGAAAGTTCTGGCGTTGATCCTTACTGTTCTTAGGAAGGAGAAATGTCAGTTTGTCTGCAGTAATACTGTGACATTGGATTAAAACAATTCTCTGTCCTTGGTGAAACAGTTTTCACATTTCCTCCAAAGTGTACCTATTGTTTTATTGTGCTAATTTTAATAAGCATGTTGTCTGTAAACTTTGAATGTATTGACAATTTGTACAATCCTGTGATAGTATATTAGCTCTTGAAAAATGTGGGTACATTTTATTTGACGGGGTCATAAGATTGACATAATACTGTCATAAACACCTGTTAGGAACATATTAAAAGGTGTCATGAAGTGTCATTTGCTAAGCAATGACACTTTTAATAAGAAGTTGCTTTTAAAGTTGGATTAGAAGTCTATTAAAAGTGCCAACTTTGCATTATTTTGTAAATAATGACACTAATGCAAAGTTGGCATTTTTAATGGACTTTTTATCCAACTTTTAAAGTAATTTTGCTTTAAAAATGTAATTCTTTGCCGAATTACACTTTATAACAACATTCATAAGGACTCCTTAATGTTTATGACAGTGTCATAAACATTGTGTGAAAGCACAATGTAATTAGTTTCACCTGTAAAGTGTGTTGTAATGGATCTTACTGTGTTCTGGTACCTGATGTGTTTTCAGTACTGATGTGTGCATGAAGCATGTAATTTACAAAGTGGCAAAGAATAATAATAAAAGACATTAAGTAACTAAAAGTGTGCTTCATTAGCAATTATAATAAACCAAAAGTGTAATTGTACCATACTGTAATCACACTACTAATATGTTAAATATGTAATGGCAATACACTTGAAATACATTCTAAGTATATTTTAAACGTAATTCAATCAAAATAATAGTACACTCAAAATACACTAATCAAGCACGTTTATATTACATAAAAAGCAATATAATTAAAGTATACTAAATGCAACTTAAGTTTCCCAAAAGAAGTATGTTAAAGTTTGCTTTGTACACTTTAAATCAGTGGTCCCCAATCCCCGGTCCGTGGACCAATTAGTCAGTGGTGGAGAAAGTACTCAAAAAATGTACTTAAGTAAAAGTACAAATACACAGTAAAAAATTTACTCAAGTAAAAGTCAAAGTACCACATTAACATTTTACTTAAGTAAAAGTAAAAAAGTACTGGCTTTTAAAAATACTAGTATTAAAAGTAAAAGCACTTGCTGAATGCATTACCTAATCGCTAATATCATTAAGTGTGCCCATGTCAGAAACCACAACAGAAACATCGCAATTAACGGTAAATAACGTTCAACTGTCCAACGGCGCAACAAGTAACCAAGCAAAAGGAGCACCGTGACTGTTTTCACCCTCCCTCCCATTGCGATGTTTGCCACCATGACAGGAGACGAAATCAATCAATGAGCAATGAGCATGCTCTGTGATCAACTTTTACTTATTCGGCGATTAAATAAATGTGTGTATGTGTGTGTGTATATATATATAGCTACCGCAGTGTACACAAGAACAAAGAACGGCTCTAAGTGAGGCTTCAGTCCTTAGGACTTAGTAAAGATCCGACCAGGAGAATCAGATCGTTCCTGAATGTTATATCACTATATTGCAGACTTTGGTCATAGCGTTGTCCCATATATGCGACACCTCAGTCAACACACAATAATTCAGAGCATGAGACAACTTTTTTTCATCGCGGATGCAACATATGTCTCTGTACAGCTAGCTTTGCTAGCATCACGTCCACATAGCTTACCTTTCTTTAAGCTTTCCTTCCAAGTGATGCTAAAAGTTGGACAAAGTCCCCACCGTCTGTGAAAGCGAAGCTGCTGATTTTACATGTTGCCATACATTATGATTTTTGCAGCTATTATCGATTAGACAGACATCTTCTCCCGCTCAGAGGAAACCACTGCACATGTCTTGGAGCTCAGTGTGCGAGTAAAGGTGGAGCCGATGGGTGACAACAGACACTAAGTCACGTTATTGCTTGGATTTTACGGCGCCACCTTAAGAACCTGAACTTCACATTTTAACGGAAAATACCTCAATGCAACTTGGATATAACGAGTAACGCGAAAGGTTTGTAGAAATGTAGTGAAGTAGAAAGTACAGATACTTACTGTAAAATGTAGTGGAGTAAAAGTAGAAAGTACCCATTATTAAATCTACTTAAGTAAAGTACAGATACACGAAAACTCTACTTAAGTACAGTAACGAAGTACTTGTACTTGTACTTCGTTACGTCCCACCACTGCAATTGATACTGGGCCACGCAAGAAATAGTGAAATATTTCCGTTTTACGTATTATTTGAGTCTGGAGGATCTTTTATTTTGAAAATCCTTTAACCGGATTCTCTCGGTTACTTGCGCGCCAACACTGAGGCCACAAGCAGCAAAATGAGTAGAAACAGATCAGATGTCTTTGGAAAGTTTCTTTGCGAAGGGGAAAAGGCCCAGAGAAGAGACAGGAGAATGGATTTATCCTGGACCGGTAGGTGAGTCCCACATTACAAGCCGCTCTGCGTAACATGCGGCGACCGGCTGCTAATGAGGCAATGAAGCTTCAAGCTGCTTCGCCACGTAGAGACCAAGCAGGCTGTGGATATAAGCAACACTTCAGGTGTCATTGTCTCCCATCACTCCCTGATGGACCGTCTGGTTGCAGAGAAACAAGCTCAGGGCTCCGTTAGTCATTATCGTGAGTTAAAATTTTCACAAAAGTAAAATGTTCGTTTTTGTGGCGCTTCTGTATCTTATTTTGAAGGGATATATAAACGTTACCATAGCGACCAGAGTCAGAGCGTTTGGGCTGTGGTTGTGAGTCTTAAGTCTGGTTTAGACAGAAAGATTTAAGAATGTCGGCCGATTCTCCAAACCTCTGTGACCACAGAGCTGATAAAAGTCCAACAGGTTCGATCGGTTCGTGTGTCCAAGGCAGGAGCAACACGAACCGATTCCAGTCAGAACATCCTGATTCCAGAGGATAATCCAGTAAAACCCCCAACATAGCAAACGGGAATTTAGAATAACCAAACACGGATGAAGATGTAGAAGCAATAGTGATAGTTTGTGGAGTCATTTTAAGAGATAAAAGACGTAACAAAAAGAAAAGGAGGTGGATAAAAGACGACGGGAGCAGCCGCTCTATTTGCTGCACTAGGATTTGGAGGTGAATATTTTTTCATAGTTAACATTTTTAACTGAATAAACATAATAATGACCTTTAGATTTAATAATAAACATTTCCACATATCATCTCCGATATCCACCGGACAGCTGTTTGGGATTCCCCTCTGTTCTGACGTCACCGCGCTTTCTGATTGGCTACCTGTCACATTCAGCAGGTTGGATTCTCATTCCAACTCAGGGAAAAACCCACAGGTTGTGATAAAAACTCCAAGACAACCCAAATTGGGTATATTCAGGATTTAGCGGGAACACCAACACCGCCCCCCAATTAACCTGATAGTCATGTTTTTGGACTGTGGGAGGAAACCAGAGTACCTGGAGAAAACCCACCATGCACAGGGAGATCATGCAAACTCCATGCAGAAAGACCGGGGCCAGGAATCGAACCCAGAACCTTCTTGCTGCAAAGCAACAGCTCTACCAACTGCGCCACTGTGCAGCCTGTAAACTAAAACTAATAAATAAAATTTAAGCAGCTTATTTGCATACTGTATGCAAGTATACATACAATATGCATTTTACTGTTGCATGTAAAATTCACTAGCAGTAAATATTGTGCTATTATCAGTATTGGACCAAAGAAAACAAGGCAGATGCAAGCCTTTAAAATTGCGACGCTTTTGATGAATGAAATAGAATTAAAAAAATGTAACAGCAGCTACGCGGGGGGGCAATCTAATGTTTTGTCATGGGGCCCAAGATTCCTAGTGGCGCCACTGGACCGGTGTTGAAGTTGCTGAAGGCTTATTAATCTGTATTTTAATACTGTATACACCAAATATTCAGTACATATTTATTAAGGATGTTACAGAAAATGTGTTGAATAAGACTGTGTTTATGTTTATGACACAATTTGATTCTATCATTTTAGATGTTTTTCAATACATATGATCTATAATCATAAGTGAAATTTAATGCATCATGAGGTGATGATCAAATGCTGTAAAGAAGTGCAGCAGCCTGATAACAGGGACAAAGTGCTTTGTAAGACATATACTGTATTAATAGTAGACACTCACCAGTGTTACATTACAGCTCTAACAGAATTAGCAGAATTTATTGTAGACAATCTTCAGCTCCTCAGTTTCCGTTAACATAAGCTCTCTTAACAGAAACCAATAAAAACACTCTCTTCTGAACGAGAACAGTGATTGTTACCTTATTACATGTACCAATGAGAGACATCTAGAACCTTACAATGTAGTAAGACTAACTGTACCTTTATGACCCTACCAGACACTGCATGCCTGTTCTAGCAGAAGTTGCAGGCGAATATTATTTTGATTTATTGGTTTCATTTTTCTTTTCTACCTGTACCCCCTACCAGATCCCTTGCTGTTTATTGGTCCATATAGCCAATAATGAATTTTCACAGTTTAATGCAGGCTGGATGTTCTCTTCAAACTGAATTACAGCCAGGACCCAGCAGTAACAATAACATATAATATGATTTGAGAGACCTCTGAAGCCTTTTGAACCATTTTTTCTTGGAAAGTTTCTGTCGTTCTTTCATAGACACCCAAGCCACATACACACTCACAAAACAAAGATTCATATGTTCACAACCAGCAGGTCAGACAGACTGTCACATTTATCTTCACCATGACACAAGCATCAGTAAGCCACAAGCCTGTGGTATTGTTTTTAGCTCCAGGGACAGTTCATAACCTCAGCTTGCTCTACAGAGACAAGAGCTCCAGATGAAAAGTGGAAAAAGTAGCATGCACTCCACCTTAACTACATACACAAACATTGGAACACACACACACACACACACACACACACACACACACACACACACACACGCACGCACGCACGCACGCACACACACACACACACACACAGTAATTTTGGCTGAAAGACACAATCTCTCCAGATAAATTCCATTTAAAAAATATCAAAATATCAACTTTTTCCCCTCTAGGTCAAAATTCAGGTGAAGTGTTCAGAAAAACTCAGAAACTAACTTCACACACATCCAAAAGCTGGGATAAGTCAGTGAATAGAGTGACAAAGTCTGGCACCTCAGCCAATAGGTTTCACCAAATTTAAACTTTTTGTAAAAATTCTACACTTATCACACACTGTACTGAATGTCAACCACTTTGCTTAATAGCTCATACAGACTTATGAGAAAAAGCAAACATATATTTAACTCTATTTAACTGTCAGTCCGAAAATAAATTCATCAACACATCTGCTAATACTGAACTTTTATTCACGCAACGTGCTGCAAGTCAGTCAACATGAAAGTATGTTCCACTGTTCTTACTGCTCTAAACATCTATGCTGATAAAAGTATAAAAGTTAATTCTCAAGTGATCTTACAGTATTTAGGAACATTTACATAATGTACAGTGGTACAATAAGGTGAATGATCAACGGCTAATCAGTCCAGCTTTCCTCAGCATCTCTGCATGTTTTTTGATGAGATTGATTATTGTTGCACAGATTACATTTGATGAAGTTGATACTCTTCTTCCTTTTCCACGTTCTATGTACATATCAAGTCTTCCTCTACATATTCCTTTACTTCTGCTTTCTTTTTTCTTTTCTTCTTTTCCTCTGTGCACTCCCCCTATCGTCTTCTATGAAATTGGCAGTGCATAATTAATAAATTGAGATGGAAAATAAAAAGGGGGAATCTGATAATACTTCAATGGAATTAAAGGCAGCTTTCCAAGTAGGACGGGCAAGACTGAATCCCCTTCAGTTTAGTTGAAAAACAAAAAACATCAAGGATATTTGAAGGAGGAAGAGAATGTGTAGAGTGTGAATATTCCTTTTGTAGAAGCTTTTTGTCCCAGATTTCTTATATTTTCACAAAACCACTTTTTGTTCATAGTAGATGAACTAACATTACTGTGGTGTTCTTACCTGTTGTGTGTTTTAAATGAACTTTTTGCATGTTTGGACACCATCTGGGTGTATCGAATGATCTGGTTGAATGCTTCCGGAGTGGCTCAGTCCAGAAACATGGCACATTGCCGCAGGCTAACTGACCAGGGACATCATGCATAAAGCGGCATGCGCACAAAAAATGTGCAGTCCCATATTTTACGCAAAAGTCGGCATGTGTAAAGATTTACTTTGCGTCAAGGTTTGGGTAAATATACGCACACTTTTCTGCTGGCGTGAAAATGTGCAGCAGCCATGCAAACTTTTTCTGTGGACAACATCAAACTACAAAGCGTCAAAACTCACCTAAATACACTGAAATCTGATGACATTCAATGCTATTTAGACCAAGAAGCACCAAACCTGATGTTCTTTCATGATTTTAATATCGTATTGTTTAAACTTAAACGATGAAACTGAACTGCATTTATCCTCAGACAATAACATAGCAACCAGACAAAATAAAGAAAATAAAAATAAAAGGACGTGAACTGCATCTATAGGGTAATTTCATTCACATTAAAAAAAGAAAACAGGGTTGGATCAGCAGATTAACTCCAAACAGGTTTGATTATTTTAAGGTGATCAAGGTGTGTATACAATCACATGTACATAAGTAGCTGCGCAAAGGGGCAAACCTTTGCACTGCACCACAATTACGCAGCACAATGTAATTGTGGCACAGTGCTTTGGCTGTGGTGGAGAACATCCCCAATGGAAGGATTCAGAGGGGGAGATTGATCAGAGATCATATTGATCTGTTGGGAAATGTTGATGATGGTTTATTAGCATTTAGATTAATCCAGACTGATCATCCTGGAGCTCTGAGCAGAACTTAAAGAAGGAGCCGTGTGGTACCGGTACCAGTACCGGTGCAACTGCAGTCATCCTTCAGTGGAGCCGCCCGGTTTGTGAATGCACCTTTATGGACAGAAATCATCTCTATTCTGTAAATGTACAACTTCTGCACATGATTCTACTATAAATGTCCACATTCCCACTCAAAGGACTCTCTGACCCGCTGTGTATCTTTAAGTCCCAGCTGGACGTTCTACGTTTCTAACAGGCATTTGCACAGTCTCTTTATTTATTTTTTTAATTAGGATTTTTTTTCTTTAAAATGTATTATTATTGTTTTTGTGAGGTAACCTTGTGCTCTGAAAGCACATTTTACATAAAATATAGAATTATTATTATTATTATAAATACTCATACTGCTACAAAAAAGGACATCACGTTCCCATGGTTACTGCTTCACATGGTGACAGACTTCTGGGTATTTATACTAATTTACATATGTATTTATGGGTGGCGACAGGCGAACCAGCAGCTGCGCTCTATTTCCAGCAAATTAGGATTTATAAAGGAAAGGTGCATGACCATGTGCGTGCGGATAGATTAATGCATCCCATTTCTTTTTGTACGCCGCACTTTTCTAAACTTTTCCGTACACCAGGTTTTAGTGTCAAAACTGCACACTCTTTCATGCATGAGGCCCCAGGTCCCCAAACTGCTAACCCAGCAACTAACGACTTCTGACAACTCACCATGTTTGCTCACAATTTCCGAAAGTCGCAAGCTCATCTCATCGTCCATCAGCGACGTTGTTGACAGTAGATGTGGTTCCTGTCTTCTCTACACAGTGAAATTAATAAGAACCTAGCTTGGTTAATTGGAGAAGAATAAACAATGCAATATAAGATTCACTTCAAAGTTTTACACATTTATCCTACGAAAAAATATTTAAAAAATGTAAGCATCCATTCATCCATCCATTCATTTTCTTCCGCTTATCTGGGATCGGGTCGCAGGGGTTGCAGCATAAGAAGGGAGGCCCAGACTTCCCTCTCCTCAGCCATTTCTTCCAGCTCCTCTGGGGGAATCCCAGGCGTTCCCAGGCCAGCCAAGAGACATAGTCCCTCCAGCGTGTCCTGGGTCTTCCCCGAGGCCTCCTCCCAGTGGGACGTGCCCGGAACTCCTCACCAGGGAGGCGTCGAGGAGGCATCCTGACCAGATGCCCGAGCCTCAACTGGCTCCTCTCGACGTGGAGGAGCAGCGGCTCTACTCTGAGTCCCTCCCGGATGACCGAGCTTCTCATCCTATCTCTAAGGGAGATCCCAGCCACCCTGCGGAGGAAACCCATTTCGGCCGCTTGTATCCGTGATCTCGTTCTTTCGGTCATGACCCAAAGCTCATGACCATAGATGAGGGAGGGAACCTAGATAGACCGATAAATCGAGAGCTTCACTTTTAGACTCAGCTCTCTCTTCACCACAACGGACCGGTAAAGCGCCCGCTTCACGGCAGACTCTGTCCCAATCCGCCTGTCGATCTCCCGCTCCCTTCTTCCCTCATTCATGAACAAGATCCCCAGATACTTAAACTCCTCCACTTGAGGCAGGTCGACCCCCCTGACCCGGAGAAGGCACTCTACCCTTTTCCGGCTCAAGACCATGGCCTCGGATTTGGAGGCACTGAGCCTCATCCCGGTCGCTTCACACTCGGCTGCGAACCGCTCCAGTCAGAGCTGCAAGTCACGACTTGATGAAGCCAACAGGACCACATCATCCGCAAAAAGCAGAGATGCGATCCTAAGGCCACAAAAACGGATCCACTCAACACCTCCGCTGCGCCTAGAAATTCTGTCCATTAAAGTAATGAACAGAATCGGTGACAAAGGGCAGCCTTGGCGGAGTCCAACTTTCACCGGAAACGAGCCCGACTTACTGCCGGCAAAGCGGACCAGTCTCTGAAACCGGTCAGCCAGTATCAAAGGGCCCGGTACCCCATACTCCCGGAGGACCCCCCACAAGGCCCCACTAGGGACACGGTCGAACGCCTTCTCCAAGTCCACAAAACACATGTAAACTGGTTCAGCAAACTCCCAGAACCCTCCAGGACCCTGCTGAGGGTGTGGAGCTGGTCCAGTGTTCCACGACCAGGACAAAAACCACACTGCTCTTCCTGAATCCCGAGGTTTAACTATCCAATGTCCCTCCTCTCCAGGAGCCCTGAATAGACCTTACCACGGAGGCTTAAGAGTGTGACCCCCCTGTAATTTGAGCACACACTTCTATCCCCCTTTTTAAACAGAGGGACCATCACCCCAGTCTGGCAATCCAGGGAAACTGCCCCTGATGTCCATGCAATGCTGCAGAGTTGCGTCAGCCAACACAACCCTACAACATTCAGAGCCTTAGGAAACTCATCCACCCCCGGGGCCCTGCCACCATGGAGCTTTCGACCAGAGATTGCTCAACACCAGGCCTCATACCCAGAGATTGGAGAGCCCAACCCAGAGTCCCCAAGCTCAGCTTCCTCAACAGAAGGCATGTTGGTGGGATTCCTCACGTAGGACCCGTCTGCCTTGGGTGACCATACCAGGGGAATGAGGTCTTCAAAGTATTCTGCCCACCAGCCCACAATGTCCAGAGTTGAGGTCAGCAGCACACCATCCCCACTATAAACAGTGTTGGTACTGCACTGCTTCCCCCTCCTGAGATTCTGGTCTGGATGTTGGACCAGAATCGCCTCGAAGTCATACAGAAGTCTTTCTCCATGGCCTCTCCCAACTCCTCCCACGCCCAAGTTTTTCCCTCAGCAACCACCCGGGCCGCATGCCGCTTCACCTGTCAGTACCCATCAGTTGCTTCAGGGGTCCCACAGGCCAAAAAGGCCAGATAGGACTCTTTCTTCATTCTGACAGCATCCCTCACTGAAGATCTCCACCAACGGGTTCGAGGGTTGCCGTCACGACAGGCACCGACAACCTTGCGGCCACAGTTCCGATAAGCTTCCTTGACATTGGAGGTACCGACTGCCAGGATCTCATCGTTCTCTCAGTCTCTGATACTCTTTGTCTGTTGCTAATAAGAATGATCAATCAGCCATTGTTATCATCGAAATCCTCACTGCGCAGCGGATTCCGGCCGGGGTTTTTTCCTCTTCGTCTTCCTACTCAAAACACAGCGCCGCTGCGCGCCTGCTGTGGATGTTATCAACCCATGTTCATTCTTCAGGTAATTCTTTATGTACAGAACAGAAACCGCTAAGCTAAAAACTAATTATGAAAATGTTAGAGATTTTTTGGTATTATCATTTTGTTATTACTTTAGTTCATATTCAGTCTAATGTTCAATTTAAAGTGTTCTTTTCATTCTGTGTGCATAAACTGACCTGGAGTCCCCATCTGCCTGTGTCTTCATGTGAAACAGTTAACTGTGATTTTCTCAGACCTTAAATTACGTTTCCACAGGTGCCTTCTTAACAACCGGAATACTCCCTATTTTAGAAACTGCCTGTGTGCAGTAATAAATTGTCTCTTACCTATCCTCCCTGTTTCTGCTTGATAATAAAAGACAAGCTGTAACCAAAGGTCTTCAGAACGCTCAGTGAACGGCTTGGAGGAGCAGATTGCTGAGTCTTCTCCTTTTGCAAAAGCTTGGTCATAAAATTCATATACGTTGTCTGTGGTTCTTTTAATGAAGGTTTGAGAAAAATACCTATCATTATTTGGTGCCGAAACCCGGGATGTCTCATACCGACCGCTGTCAGGCAGAGGAAGACGCGCTGAATCCATGCATGGCCAGAAGTCATTTGGACCTGGAAAGAAAGACCCAGGAAGTAAATTATTTGCTGGGCCAGCGACATAGGTCCGACTTTGTCTGCCAATGGCGGAGTAACGAGATCCAACTGGACAACCTGAAAACTACAGAAACGTAGGTGAATTTAAAATTGATAAAGGTTAGAGTCCTTGTTAAACAGAGTTTTAACTAAAGGTTTAAGGGTTAGAGTCCCAGTTGACAGAGTTTCAACTAAAGGCAAAAGGTAAGACTCTTAGAGCCCCCTTATTTTCGAGGAGACCTCTTGAGGGCAAGTCCTCATGCGGATAGGAAGCTTGTTATTACTGTGCTGATATTGATGATTTTACTGCTGCTTTGTTGGTGTGTGTGCATGAAGTAGTGAATGGTGCTTCTCTCTCTGAGAGTAAAACTCTGTCTTCGGAATTAGAATCCAAAGTGAAGAACCGCTTGGAAGCTAGGCCCCAAGTAGAAGCCTGTTCTTCAGAAGGCACTGAGCGCTGACCTACAGCACTTTCTCTGAGAGAGCACATAATACAAAAATTCCAAAGCTAAAATTTCAAGAGTTTTAAATAATGAGAAACACAAAGTCTTGTAATTCCTCACTCGCTGAGGGCCCCGACGGGGATGAGAAGTACATGTTGTCCAGATTTTCTGGTAGCACTGTACACATGAAAAAATGGAGAAAGAAATATAAAATAGATGGAAAGCTAAAAATTGATCAATGGCAAATAATTGTGGGAATTTTGGAGAGCAGTGTAGCAAGAAAAACAGGGATAAAAAAGGGTAAAAAGGAGGATGAGCTGAAGTGTGCTAAATTATGGTTAAAAGCAGCCACAGACCGGAAAGAATAAATTAAAAGGGTTAAAGACAAAAAAATTTGTAGAAGCAAATAACTTATTTGTAGAAACGTAAGATGATAAAGTCATTCCAAGCACACGGAATGCTGTAGAGGTGCAGGGAGCGCAAGCTCCTTCAGCCACCCCTCCCCCTGCCGCTGCAGCAGCTCGTCTGCCCCAGTATCAGCCGCTGCAGTCCTAGCAGCACAACTGTACCCCTCACTAGAGGAAGGTGCACAAAACGTATATATTTTTAGACCCTGGACCTTAGAAGAGGTCAGGAAGGCTGTGAAAGGATCAGATGTTTTTCACCTGGATGAATTTGGAGGTTTAGATACCACTGCCTTTTCCAAAGGCCGGACGAAAGGCCGCGGAAGAAACGGAGGCAGAGGAGGTCACAATAGGCGACGACTCCAAAATAACACCTCCACACCATTTAACCATCAGTGGATGCAAAATAATTTTTAATGTTACTAAAAATGAGGTTTAAACCTCACAAGTGAGAAATTATTTGTTTTAAGAAATACTGGTGTTTGTTTTGTTTTGTTTTTCTCTTTGAGCTTTCCTACCTTTTCAAAGAAAAGCCAGTTAAGAGACATCTCACTGAAATAAAAAACAAAAAAAAACATAACTTCTTTGTATGCTAAAAGTGGAATCATGACTTTTCTCAAGGAGGAGAAGCTGGAAAATAAAACTAAATAATAAAATTCTCCTCAGCATGTTTAATGTATTGTGTCGTAATCAGATTATAACACCAACTTGGTGAAATGATCTTTTGGCTGTCTATCTGGAGGGGTCAGCGGTCAGAGTAAGGTACCGACCTTAGGCCTTGAGAGGAGGGCTGCCCGCTGACTTCACAGTCTGCAGCACTGAGATCAACAAATTTAGAGCAATCCATTGTTCTCTGGTGAGACGTGTCTTAGACGAAGTTAACATTAACTTACATTCTACATTTTATAGGTTAATATTGTACAGGATAAAAGAGACTACAGTTTTTAACGTTTCATGTTTATATGTGTTTAAATAAGGAAATGATTTATGATTTCTTAAAATGCTGGGTAATAAGCGGCTAAAAAACTATACGATGAAAAAGAGAAGTTATATGGAAAATGTTTGTGTAAAAAGAAAAAAAACAGAAAGACAAGCAAACCCTAATTGAATCTTATTTGTGTCATGATGTCAGTTCTTTTGGGTTTATTTCTGTATTCTCATTCTATGTTTAGGGGTTTATTCTGTGTTTCTGTGTTTATTCTGGTCATTTACCCTCTGTTGATTGATAATCTCGTTCACCTGTTCCCCTGGTAATTTAAGTCGGCGTGCACCATTGTGTGGCGCTGGATCGTCGTCAGAACCGTCAGAGAAGAAAGGTACCTCCGAGTTTAGTTTAGTTTTTGAGGAAGACTCCGCAAGTTGTACTCTTGTATCTGACCTCAGTCATCTGTGTACGATGAAGAATAAACGCAGATCTACTCACCGTCGGCTCCCTGAGCGTTCGTTCCCAGTACCTCCAACCTCCCTCATGACAGAACGATCCAGCCATACTCCGCGCTCATGTTCTCCTCCACGGCTGGGGGAGGATGAGTTGTGGGGATTTTTCTACGGGGACCGAGAGGACTTTTTTCCGTGGGGTGTCCCCTGGTCGTCTGAAGGAGGACGGACACGATCTGTTCGTCGACCTGAGCCGACACCTCACGCTGCAGGGTCTCTCCCCCGAGGGGCCGCTGCGGCCTCGAGTTTCCCTGCCCGGGCCGCCGGGTTGAGGGTTCCAGAGTACAACTTACCTGAGCCGCTTGCCACCTCATCACTGGCTCCAGTCTCATCGAGTGGGTTGGGACTGAATACCTACCCCGACGCTTCGCACCACTTCCGCGAAGGTGGGGGAGACGAGCCCTCCTGTAATGAAGATGGTGGGAGGCTCCTGGTGGGTTTTCTCTATGGGGTCCTATTGGAACTGTTCCAGTCTGAGTCGGAGACGATTGAGAATCCTGCTCCGGAGTTCCCAGCAGTTCCAGAGTTCCAGTCTGTGTCGGAGAGGATTGAGAATCCTGCTCCGGAGTTTCCAGCAGTTCCAGAGTTCCAGTCTGAGTCGGAGAGGATTGAGAATCCTGCTCCGGAGTTTCCAGCAGTTCCAGAGTTCCAGTCTGAGTCGGAGAGGATTGAGAATCCTGCTCCGGAGTTTCCAGCAGTTCCAGTAGTTCCAGAGTTCCAGTCTGAGTCGGAGAGGATTGAGAATCCTGCTCCGGAGTTTCCAGCAGTTCCAGAGTTCCAGTCTGAGTCGGAGAGGATTGAGAATCCTGCTCCGGAGTTTCCAGTAGTTCCAGAGTTCCAGTCTGAGTCGGAGAGGATTGAGAATCCTGCTCCGGAGTTTCCAGCAGTTCCAGAGTTCCAGTCTGAGTCGGAGAGGATTGAGAATCCTGCTCCGGAGTTTCCAGTAGTTCCAGAGTTCCAGTCTGAGTCGGAGAGGATTGAGAATCCTGCTCCGGAGTTTCCAGCAGTTCCAGAGTTCCAGTCTGTGTCGGAGAGGATTGTGAATCCTGCTCCGGAGTTTCCAGTAGTTCCAGAGTTCCAGTCTGTGTCGGAGAGGATTGAGAATCCTGCTCCGGAGTTTCCAGTAGTTCCAGAGTTCCAGTCTGAGTCGGAGAGGATTGAGAATCCTGCTCCGGAGTTTCCAGCAGCTCCAGAGTTCCAGTCTGTGTCGGAGAGGATTGAGAATCCTGCTCCGGAGTTTCCTATAGTTCCAGTGTTCCAGTCTGTGCCGGAGTTTCCTATAGTTCCAGTGTTCCAGTCTGTGCCGGAGTTTCCTACAGTTCCAGTGTTCCAGTCTGTGCCGGAGTTTCCTACAGTTCCAGTGTTCCAGTTTGTGCCGGAGGGGATTGAGAATCCTGCCCCAGCATTTCCGGTATTCGAGACCGTTCCTGAGCTGCTCCTAAATCCTGATCTGGAGTTTCGATCGGATTTGGCGTTCTTACCTGCGCCGAGGGAGTTCCGTGACCCTGTTCCAGAGTTGACGGTGGTTCCTGAGCTTCTCCCTGTGCCAGAGGAGTTCAGAGATCCTGATCCTAAGTTTCTGGGTCTCCTGGAGCCCTTACCTGTTCCAGTGGGGTCCTGCGATCCTGTTCCGGAACTCCTGGATGTTCCAAGTTCCCGGTCATCTTCCTTGGAGAACTGTGGCCCTGAGCCTGAGACCTCGAGTCGTCCCGAGGGTCCACAGGCTCCGGAGTTCTCTGACGTTCTAGCTCCGGGATTTCAAGTGATCCCCAGATTCTTGCCATCCGGTTCGAGGAGGCAAGTTTCGGGGCCAGTGGACATTGCAGCTTTAGATGACCGCATTGAGCCCGCACGGGCGAGGGTGGGTCGTGGTCCTCAAACGGCTTGGAGACGCCGTCTGCTCTATGGATTTCGCTGTGCAGTACGCGGTCGGACCTCACGTCGACTGCCGGGCTGGTCGCCTGAGGTTAGGCGAATCTGGCGTCGACGTCTGGGTCGACCACCGGAAGGACTTTGGACATCACGATGGCGGCCAGGCCGCCCGCCTGACCTGAGACGGACTAATGCCCGGGTCCGCGTTTTAGTTCTGTGGAGTCAACATGTTGATTTTCCGGTTCACGGACTCTTGGGGGGTTTTCTTAGGTCTGTCTCTGTGACAGTGTTTTTTGTTTTTTGCTCTGCCCCACGTCAGTTTTGGGTCGCTTTGGACTTGGTTCTTTCTTCCAATTAGTGGGGTTCGGATGATCATTGTTTGTTTCTTTTGTTTGGGCGTCTGGTATCCGCCCTTAAGGGGGGGATTCTGTCATGATGTCAGTTCTTTTGGGTTTATTTCTGTATTCTCATTCTATGTTTAGGGGTTTATTCTGTGTTTCTGTGTTTATTCTGGTCATTTACCCTCTGTTGATTGATAATCTCGTTCACCTGTTCCCCTGGTAATTTAAGTCGGCGTGCACCATTGTGTGGCGCTGGATCGTCGTCAGAACCGTCAGAGAAGAAAGGTACCTCCGAGTTTAGTTTAGTTTTTGAGGAAGACTCCGCAAGTTGTACTCTTGTATCTGACCTCAGTCATCTGTGTACGATGAAGAATAAACGCAGATCTACTCACCGTCGGCTCCCTGAGCGTTCGTTCCCAGTACCTCCAACCTCCCTCATGACAATTTGCTTCTTTCCTTTTCCTGTCTGAGCCTCGCTGCGGTGCGTCTGACCTCTGACCTTAGCTTAGACCTCTCCTGCCGATCAGATGACGTCCCTCCCTCATCACCAGCCAAGGACAGTTGATAACGAAGCAAAAAAGGACAGGACGATTTCTACCACCTGGACACTGAAGGCACTAAAGTGTCCACTGATCCCATTTCCTGGAAATCTGGGAACTGCCAGGCAGCAGATTACTGTATGAAGTTCTGCTGGACGTTTGGACTGGAACTGTACCTCTGTGTTTGGCTGCAATTGAACCCTTACAACCCCGCTGGTTTACTCTTTGGCATCAGCGTAGAGAAGGGAAATAATGTGTTTTAAAGACAAAGAAAGCAAACTGAACTGTTGCCGCTTGTTTCATTGGTGGACTACGGGACGGTCTGGACAACTTATAAAAGAATCCAACACAAGAGCCAGTTGGACTGACAGGGAGCTGGAGGGAGAGACGGAGGGAGGACCAGCTGCAGCGACGCCAGCAGCAGGAGGGGGAAACGAGAAGCGAGACAGAAAGGAGAAATCCGAGATAAGTTATACACACTGCTGTGATAGAGAATGTGCTCACTAATCCTGTTTGCATATAGGAATTATCTATTTAGAAAAGAACATTTTGAAGGTTTTTAGGTACAATGTTAGATAAAATCGTTCATTTTGTACCCGTTAACTCAGTCCTTAACAGAAGGACCAGTGATCCTCTTAGGGCCCCCGAGCCATATATTGGGAAACTGTGAAGGAGAAAACTGCACTTTAAGCTCAAGCTGAAAGTGAGACTGAGGGAGGCGGAGTCTTGCTGCTACGCTGTAACAAACTAGACGTTAAAAAGAGCTAAAACGCTATGGACCCCTACGGTTTAACGGATCAATACTTGCGGATGAAAAATCAATACTTTATTTATAATAGGTAAGTCACCAGTCTTCCACCCGGGAGACCCGGGTTCGAGGGCAGGCTGGGGGCTGGGGCAAAAAGTTACAACGGTGACATTGAGCTGTCAGTGTGGGTCCTTAGGCAAGACCCTTGGAGCTATATAGCCTACCTCATACCATGAGAGACACAAATAAGCATGACATGCCGGCTCAGACGTCGCCCGGTCAAACAAGGTCTGCGTCAGGTGCTGGGGGACCAGAGCACCCTGATGAAAAGTGGGCTACTGGAACAAGACGGAAATGGGCGAGAGGTGAAAACATGGATCTGTTGGAATGCTACTACTCAAGTAATCCTAGTCAGAGGGGCTACATGCAAAGACTGTGGGAGGAATGGTTAGCTCGACATCCCCAGTCAACACTAACTGCCAAACAACTAGTAGCTCAGTGTTCCAACATCCGCAAACGGCAACTGCTGTCACAACTTGAGATTGACGAGGTACGACAAGTGCTACGGCAAGGAGCCAGGATGCCAGGTCAGAAGGGAGTCAACTACAACTCCCCGCCCAGAGACTGGGTATGTAGCCCCAGTAATGAACGAACCATCTGAGCTGAACGAGGCAGCAACTGACTTGAGAGAGAAAATCATGGCCCGAATGAACACCAGACGACCCCGACGGCAATTACAACGGCTGAGTGAAGTACCATCAGAAAGTCTCATTGAAGATGTGAATGCAGCATTGAGAACGATCCCTACTAACACCATAACAGAAACCAATGAGCTGATATACAACTCAGCATCAGTGATCCTTGAGATGCTTGGTTATAAGAGCAACCATGAGACCCAATACCCACCATGGAAAAGACGGTTAGAGGCTAAGATCAAGATAACAAGGAGGGAAGTGAGTCAACTGTCAGAGCTCCAAAGGGGTGCAATGAAAAGATCAGTACCCAAGAAGTACAGCCAGATGCCCATACCTGAAGCACTCGAAACTGCCAAACAAAGGCTCCAAGCCTTGGCCAGCCGCCTAAAGAGATACACGAGAGAGAATGAAGCCAGGAGGATTAACCGGCTCATCGCCACCCAACCAGCTAAAGTGTACTCTCAATGGCAGGGTAATAACAACAGAGCAGACCCACCCAGGCTGGAGACTGAACAATACTGGAAAGGCATTTGGGAAAGGGAGGCGTCCCACAACAGCAATGCACAGGGAGCTGTGGTACAGCAACCTCCCTGAACAAGCCCCGGTAACCATCACTGTGGCAGATGTCCAAGACAGAGTCTCGGGTATGAAAAACTGGACAGCACCAGGACCTGACATGATCCATGCCTACTGGCTTAAGAAACTCACTGCCCTCCATGAGCGACTGGCAGCTCAACTGAACCAGCTGCTACAAAATGGGACTCACCCTGAATGGTTAACTGAAGGGCGCACAATCCTGATACAGAAGGAACCCTCGAAGGGTTCAGTCCCATCCAACTATCGGCCAATAACCTGTCTCTCTACAACATGGAAGCTCATGTCAGGCATCATAGCGGCTAAGATAAGCGGGCACATGGATAAATACATGAGCACGGCACAGAAGGGCATAGGCATAAATAGCAGAGGAGCCAAACACCAACTCCTTGTAGACCACACAGTCGCCCGAGACTGCAAAACCCGACACACCAACCTGTGTACCGCTTGGATTGATTACAAGAAAGCCTATGACTCAATGCCACACACTTGGATCATTGAATGCTTAGAGATGTACAACATCAATAGGACTCTAAGAGCCTTCATTGCAAACTCGATGGGGCTGTGGAAAACCACCCTTGAAGCCAACTGCAAACCACTTGCACAAGTGTCCATCAAATGTGGCATATACCAAGGAGATGCTCTGTCCCCACTGCTGTGCTGCATAGGCCTGAACCCTCTCAGCCAAATCATCAACAAGACTGGCTACGGATACCGACTCAAGAATGGGGCCACGATCAGTCACCTCCTCTACATAGATGACATCAAGCTGTACGCCAAGAGCGAGCGAGACATCAACTCACTGATCCACACCACCAGGATCTACATCACTGACATTGGGATGTCATTCGGACTAGAGAAGTGTGGTCGGATGGTTACAAAGAGAGGGAAGGTCGCCCACACAGAAGGGGTCTCACTCCCAGAAGGAACAATAGCAGACATAGAGCACAGCTACAAGTACCTGGGAATACCACAAGCAAATGGCAACCTCGATGAGGCCACAAGGAAAGGAGCCACAGCCAAATACCTCCAACGAATAAGGCAAGTCCTGAGAAGCCAGCTCAATGGCAAGAACAAGATCCGTGCAATAAACAGCTACGCCTTACCAGTAATCAGATACCCTGCCGGAATAATTAGCTGGCCAATGGAAGAGATAAAGGCCACGGATGTTAAGACTAGGAAGCTACTAACCATGCATGGAGGATTCCACCCCAAATCCAGCACCCTGAGACTGTACACGAGCCGTAAGGAAGGAGGCAGAGGACTAGTGAGTGTGAGAGCCACTGTCCAGGATGAAACATCCAAGATCCATAAATACATCAAGGACAAAGCCTCAACGGATGATGTGCTCAGCGAATGTCTCAAGCAATGGGGAACAGAAGACAAGGTGCTGGAGGTACCATCATGGGAGGACAAGCCCCTACATGGGATGTACCACCGACAAATAACTGAAGTTGCTGATGTCAGGAAAACCTACCAATGGCTGGAGAAAGCTGGACTCAAGGACAGCACAGAGGCTCTCATCCTGGCCGCCCAGGAACAGGCCCTAAACACCAGAGCAATAGAGGCTCAGATCTACCACACCAGACAAGACCCAAGGTGTAGGTTGTGCAAGGAGGCCCCTGAGACAGTCCAGCACATAATAGCAGGGTGCAAGATGCTGGCAGGGAAAGCGTACATGGAACGACATAACCAAGTGGCGGGCATAGTGTACAGGAACATCTGTGCAGAATATGGACTGGAAGCAAAGTGGGGAACACCCCCAAAGGTGGTGGAGAATGACCGAGCTAAGATCCTGTGGGACTTCCAGGTCCAGACAGACAAGATGGTGATGGAGAACCAACCGGACATTGTGGTGGTGGATAAAGAACAGAGGAAAGCCATTGTGGTGGATGTAGCAATACCAAGTGACTACAACATCAGGAAAAAGGAGCATGAGAAATTGGAGAAATACCAGGGCCTCAGGGAGGAACTGGAAAAGACCTGGAAGGTGAAGACCACAGTGGTGCCTGTGGTCATCGGGGCCCTCGGGGCAGTCACCCCCAAACTGGAGCAGTGGCTAAAACAGATCCCAGGAACAACATCAGACATCTCAGTCCAGAAATGTGCAGTTCTAGGCACAGCCAAGATACTGCGCAGAACCCTCAAGCTCCCAGGCCTCTGGTAGAGGACCTGAGCTCAGAGGATGAAACAGACCACCCGCGGAGGGTGAGAAGGGAATTTTATATATATCAGCCCTGAACATCATGGCATGGATTGCATCCGTTTTCCATGTCTGGCATATAACCATTCATTTTAGCTTTTAAACTGGTTCTATTGGTCCTGTGTCCAGACAGAGGGATAATCAGTAGCCTAGCATCACGACCTGTTTGTTCTGAAGATGCTGCAGCTTTCACTTCTCTTCCTAACATGGCGCCTCCTCACCCTGACTCTCATACTGACAGGAGGAACCACAGAGCTCTGTTAGGTTAAAGCTCATCGTCTGAAGTTGGGATATTTTTCCTCCAACAGGTTCCAGAGAATCACCTCAAACCAGATGTTGGACTGGATTTTATTTCAATGTCATTTGTGAATGTTAGCTCCTCATTTTCAACAGTGGAGCTATAAAGGTTGAAAAAGGTTATTATTTTGGAGAAAATCTCATCAACATCAATATTTCCACTAAATAAGAGGCAAAAAAAAAGTTTGATAAAGGAAAAGCCTCTCAGACTCTGAGCCCGACAGCACCAAACTATTTTTTATATTAGACAATTCATTTAATTTCACACAATTATCGCAGAGCCATTTGTTTGTTAAATACTTAATGAAACATATTTACTGTATTTGATGTTTGTTGTATTCACAAAGAACGAGGTAATTAGTCCAAGTTTGTCGTTTATTTAATGTTCAGAAACTACAGCGGCTGTAATGAGCCACAGCAAAGGTAAAACAACCTGAACAGGTGATCAACTCTAAGCCACTCGCACCTTTTTACTCTCCGTCTCTCTCTGTCGTTTAAGCACACCCGTTGCCATAGCAACCGCCTGAGCTCCACAAGCCGACCAGAGATTACGTTAAAAACATAACATTCAGTCCGTTACGATATTAGGTTTACAGGCTTGATATTTATTTTGTCATCATTAATAAACCTCTCATGAACACAGCGGTGGTTGATTAGTTAATTTTAAACTCCTGCTCTGCTAGTTATTTTGGTAATGGAACCGAAACCCACAGAATTGCGCAACACCTTGTTGAAACAATCACTGAGATTATTATTTTTGTTGTTGGGTCATTAATTTGAACACGTTTTGTTGATTTTTGTTGTTTTTCTTTAATAAAGTTCTGAACGTTTTGATAAGCCAGTCAGAGGACGTGTTGGTCTCATCGTCCTGACGGCGTTCAGTTTGTCACGTAATGCTGAGATCGACTCAAAACCTTCCACGATCGACGTATTGCACCGCTGCTCTAGTAAAGCACGAAGAGTTCAGAAATGATATAAAATGGGAAAAAAGTTATTTATTAACTGATTTTGTCTGTTTTAGATTGTTCTTGAAAAACTAATCAGTCGCGGCTGCACAGTTTAACCCACTGATTTTTTACAGCAGACAGCCGCTCCTCTCTCTTGCAGGTACTGAATACCCCAAATAAATCTTTTAAGGGGAAGGAATTCCCTGCCATACCCCCTTACTCTCACCCCTGGTCTTACTTGTAAATCGATGTTTCTTCTCTTGGACATTTTGATGTTAGCTTGTCGAAGTCTCAGTTTTATTCGCTGGGAAAATCAATAAGCAACTTGAGTTGACTCTGATGCTCTCTAGTGGCGAGAAGCCGCAATGTTGTTTGGTAACAATCGGAATGCATTATGGGAGATGTAGTTTGTAGTCAATTCGTGCTCAAAACCTATTTTAAGTCAATCATGGGCCTATACAACGCTGGGGCGGGGGCACATAAAATGACATGGCGGGCCACATGTGGCCCGCGGGCCTTGAGTTTGACACATGTGCTCTAAACCAAACATTGGGTACTTCCTCCAAGAACTTTTAACTATGACTCAAATTTTAAATACATCCCCAACAAGAAAGCTATGTACATGAAGATGATTCTTGACAAATTCAAGATTTATGACCTTTCTACTCGACAACTTCTAAAAATAACTGCCTAGTGTCACCGCTGGCACTTTGTTTGTATTATTGTTGTTGATGACTGGTTAACAACCAGATGTTTTGTATGTCTTTTAACTTAAAAAAAAGAAAGAAAAAGAAGTGTGGTACCTGGGCACTGGGCAGAAATAATAGCTTAGGATGAACTTTTTAAGTATTTTGTGTATTTTTAAGGTGTGTAGAACTGCTCCAAATGGAGCAGGCAAGGCATCGTATAATCTAATATTCACTTGACATTGTTTTAATATTCATTGCATTTGTCAGACTGTAAGCTCTTAAATCTTTGAAAGTACAAAAAGTTTTAAAGTGATAATTATGCTGTATTTATGCAACATTATTCAATTTAGAATAAATTAAATGTTCAAAAAGCATTAACATTTTAAATTTATAGAGCTTGTGACTTGTTAAGACAGACTTTTCTAAGATGTAATTAAATTTGTTATCTACCAGATGCCAATGTTGTACTGGATTAATTTCTAGGTCAAAACAATCCAAATATCTGGAGTTATCCAAATATCTGGATAACTCCAGATATCTGGAGGATAACTCCAGATATCAGTGTTGTAATTTAATAATTTTTAGACTGTGCAATAGTCAAAGTCTATCCTAAATCTCTTTCCATTTGCTCAGAGATCAGATCATGATCTCTGTCCAACTGAATCCAGTAAAAAAACACCTGGTAGGCGGGAGGACTGTAGAATGTGGGGCACCACTCCAGGCGGCAAATATCCCCCAACACACAGCTGGTCTCAATGGGACGGTGTGCATCCAGGTAATTTCTAGTTTTGAAATGATTCGAACTCATAGAAACAGAAAAAAATGGGAAAAAAAGACGAAAAAAATACATGCCACACTTTTCAGTTGCACAGAGTTGAAATTGATTATCCTGGCGTTAAAGCTGCTTTGAAGACATGCTAAATTTCACCTGCTGTATGGCCTTTCATGGCAACAAATCAAATTTAAGCAAAGATTTGACTAGATCAACATCACATAGCAATTAATGTATTAAAATTACCCATGTTTTTTTACAAGGACACCACATCAATCGCAACAACGCAGATGAATGCAGACTAGGCCCACTCTGGATAATTTTAGAAAGCCAAAATGAGAAACAGAATGGAAGGCTGGTAAAATGAAAAACAAGTTAATCCAGTGGTACATTCTTACAACATGCCTTATTAGGAAATTCCTATACCTTCAATGGAAGCCAAGATAGGAAAATATGAGTGAATCAATGCTGAAACAACGTTCGGCAGAAACATTGAATCCACATTGAAACCTGACAGTGAAACGGTATAGAAAGTGGTCGGTGACGTTGAATCAACTTTAGGGCTTCATCATAACTGGCACTATATCAATGTTGATTCAACCATCATCTGAATGTGGATCTACACATTTGTGTTGATTTTATATTGAATCAAAGTTAAGGAATAAATATTGATTCATGTACATGTTTTGGTCTGATAGTTCTACATCATAACGTACCATTACAAGTTTCTTCATTGGTGTTAAACATGCAATTTTGTTGGTAGGCTATGGGTATTATGTCGATCAAAATGATCTTACAATACCATATTTCTAAAAGTGTGTCTACACAAACAAAATTGCATTAATATTACATTTAATATTCCAGTTCCCTTTTCCATCTCTTTACTTTAATCAATCACAAGATATTCACCTTTTATATTTCCCCTGTATAGTTCTCTTAGAATCTGGCCTTTTATTAGATAATAACTAACTCAACCATCGTCTGTTCTTTTTATGAAACTAATTTATATTTTCATTAATTTTCCCAACTTTGAATCTGCAATTTGGTCATTTTAAATTTATCCCAAAGGTACAAATTGTCTGATGTTCTCATTTCTTTTACGGAAAATGTCCTAAATTATAGTAAAATAGTTTCAAGGCAGACATAATGTTTCATTGCCACAATGGATTCCATAATCACTATTTTGAAATTTGGAAAAATAGCCATTTGAAAGTCATTTATGGTGGAGTAAAAATCGATGGGATAATGCTATCTTTGTTAAAATGTAAAAGTCCCATAAAATCAGTAGCATTTTTTAATTCCTTTTGGATGGCAAATATTTGCAATGAGGATTGGTGTTGCTGACAATAATTATGAGATGTCTAGATTATTCTCCTAAGATTAATCTAATTCAAGTCACTTTCTTTATATAATGCCAAATCACAACAAATGCCATCTCAAGGCACTTTACAAAAATAATTTAAATTCAGTCACACATACATTCCAAACTTGAAACAAATTAGCAAACAGTGTAGTATGCTCAATTAATTATTCAAAGTAATTTAGAAAGTCTATCTAAGCAGATTGCACTGAATCATTGACATGCAGCATTGACATTATGACAAAAAAATCTTTAACAAATTATTTATTTATACATGCAATAATCTCCCAATATACATTTAATAAATTTCATCTGACACAGCACAGTTTCAGATGGAAACAAGGACAGAAAAAGATGCACAATGTCTAAGCATTGTGCATCTTTGCAAAACAAAAAACATGCAAAAGTAGGGTGATATAATCTTTTCTTTTTGGACATATAAACATAGTTTTATTCAAATCTTGTGTGCAGAATACATCAAACATTTCATAAACATATATTTTAATTATTCACAAAGTGGAAATATTGTAGTTAATCCTTATTGACATGTATTTGTTTTAAACTAGAGCCTGTGACTTCAATCATCCCAGCAGTAATGGGAATCCCATCATGTCTTACTTGATGCCTTTACTTCTCAGTACTTTACTCAATGTCGTCAGGTAGTTTGCATCAGGGTAGCCATCACTGAAAAAACATCATAAGGACACTGTTAATGCATGTTTTTGCTGTATGCACACATTCAATAAATCACAAATGTGATGATGTTTTTCCAGCTGCTGAATAATTAAAAACAACGTTGCTACATCACAGACTAAACTTTGGTAACTTTACTTTTCAGAACTGAATAGATCTAGTGTGACAGATTACCATGTTTTTATATCACATTAGCTTTATGAGAGATAATATAGATTTGAAACAAAATTTTTACATGTAATTTATATAAAACCAAAACTTTCTAATATTTTTAGAAATACCTCAATATTTTTTTGAATTGAAATTCAGAAGTTTCCTTTTCTTAGAAATGAATTTTAGACTGTGTAGTTTCGAGCTTCCTTTCACAAGCTTCTCCCAACAGTTTGCTGGGATTTTGGTTCTTTCCTCCTAACAAAACTGGGTGGAACTGAGTTTGCGTTGCTTACACACAGCTTGATGTCAGACACATTTACTGGAAGATATATTTCTGATGCCATCTATGCTGTGAAGTATAGCAGTTCTTTTAGCAGAATAACACCAACATGATGATGTACACTGCATACTCAATACTTCACAAGTACAATGACCTGAATGCATCTCCTCCAAGTATAACAAATGCCATTGTGGTCAAACACACAGTTTTGTGAGACAACAGTCCAATAATTAAGGGGTTGATTCAAACATTTCACATAAAATTGCATTCATCTCCAGGACACAGAACCTGTCTCCTTCCTTTGGTTTGATGGTTGGATACTCTCATGGTGCTTCCCTTGCATTTAACTATATGAACATATAGTTAGAGGCAGTGCCATAGTTAATATGGATCTCCATCATCTAGAAATTGGTCCCCAACATTGTCTGATATCAACTCAATAATGTTAACTTACATTATGCTTCCTTCTTCTTCATGTTGTATTTTTAGTGGAACAGAGGCTGGTGTGATAACATCTTCTCCACTTTCATTGGTAGCAATGGTAAACAAAAGCTGCTGGTTGAAGGCCTTCTCCAGCAAAGTGACGACAGTCCGCCCCTCATGGTTTTCAGGGAGGTATGTACACACCTGTTTCTGTGCATATGGCTGGCCAGGGTGGGGATGTTTCTCCTTGAGTTAGAACAAACAAGGTTTTAGTGGTAAAATAAACACATTATCTACAATAAACCTTTATAGCTATTAGTGATGGTTGAATTATTTAGATATGTTTTCCAACAAAATCACTTAGTTGCACTAAATGTTTTATATTGTAGATTTTCATTTGTGTAAAGATTAATCTTATCAAAGGTTTTATTAATAAAATATTTTCTCACTCAATACGGAGAGTAAAAGAACAAAATTAAGTATGCCCAAAATGTTTTGTGTTGGCAAGAAATGGATCATGTTTGGTCTGTTGAACTGTTTTTTTTGCTTTGTACAGATAACTGGGTCCTATTCCCCTCATAACGCTCAGCCTTTCAGTGGGGTTTGAGGTACTAGTGAGCATGGACTGCTGTCTACTTTTCTTTTATATTAAGGAATTAGTGTAATCTGCAGGCCTTTAGCATAATCAAGTAAATAGTTACGTCAGTTCTTATAAAAAATTTTGTATATATTAAATATGACTTAAAAGAAATTTTACTTTATTATTTAACACCTTTAATTTGTTCCTTTGTCTCTGAAACTCTTGCATGTTCTAAAACTCCAACTTCAGGAAGTCATCACATAAAAACTTCTCTGTCAAACTTTAAAAAATGTTTTATACCAGTGTTTCATGGCGAAGTAGCTTATCTTGAGTTCAGTGGATGTCAAGTTCCACCAGGTGTTTGCTAATTGCTGATGGCTAGTCTGAAGAATCTGAGTGGGGGAGTTACTCCATTGTGACAGTTTACAAGGTTTATTTTTTTAAAGAGGTGTCAGCAGGGGCGCCGTATAGGGGGGAAAGTCATGACAATTATAAGGGCCTCTGACCAACAGGGGGCCCTCCGCAACTTATTTATTTCCTCTTTTTTTCTGTTCATAGAAATAAAAATAAATGGGGCCCTGTCAATTACAAAATTTATTATATTGTGTTTTCTAAAATTGTTTTAAGCAGTAAAAATTGAATGTTTCCACTCCCAGACCAAAAAGCACATATTTGCCCTGAACCCCCTGGATCTGCATGAAATGTTCGTTCTTGCTTAGCGCTTGACGGTGACGCTGTTCAGCAGCAGTCAGTAGAAGACAAGAACGACTGTGGCAGTTACTATGCTACTAAAAAAATGAAAAAATCAGGTTTTCAGAAAAAGAGAGAGGGAGATAGAATAAGGTAAGAGTGTGAATTTGTAACACAGTTTTTCTCCAAGAGAGGTGGGTAGGCTGTGAGATTATCAACCATTTAGCATAATTAGCTTAGCTACAGACTACTGTTTGCCTCGATTTCTCTAGCATTTAATGAATTAAGGAAAGAAATTACCAACATATTCATATATTCAACTTGTCCCTTGTACCTTTTACCACTTAACAAAAGATGAATGAGTCAGCAACAGCTCTAACCCACGTCCCTCCTAACCTTCCCTCTACTAAGTGAAATTAAAGCTACAGTATGTAACTTTTATTAAAAAATTTTTTTTTTTACATATTTGTTAAAACTATCACTATCGTATTTTCTGCACTATAAGGCGCACTGGATTATAAAGTGCACCTTCAATGAATGGCCTATTTTAAAACTTTTTTCATACAATATAAGGCGCAGCAGATTATAAGGCGCACTGTCGGCTTTTGAGGAAATTGAAGGTTTTTATTTGCGCCTTATAGTGTGGAAAATATGGTGTATTGTGACAGTATGGCATGAGAGATAATCTGTGAAAAAATTATTTCATCTGCTTTCTCCCAGCGCTAGAAACAACCAGTCAGTGGCAGGAGAGTTTTAGAGCTGTCAATCACAATCTCATGTGGTGCTGCTCATCCTCCCTCAGCCTCGCTCTGTGCTATGCTATACCAATGATGGTAGATAAACATTTTTACTGTAACGATAAGTTGTTTCTCCACCATTAGCACATTTAGCAGTGAATGAATGAGGTTGATTGACAGCACTAATAGCGTCCTACTGGTTCTGATTGGTTGTTTTTGGTCAGAACGTTGCATTACTTTAGATAGTAATAGTAGTTCAGGGAGGAGGTGGAGGAGATTGATCTATTCACAGATTATCTGTCTCATAACAAACTGGCACAGCATGGTGACAGCTTTAATAAATATGGAGAAAACATTTCTTATTAAAGTTATGTACTACAGCTTGAATAAAATGCAACTACATAACATTGTTTGAGAAGTCTGGATTGCTTCATGTATATTTTGCATGTTGCCTGTAACTGTTGTTCATAGGGAGAGACATTTCACTAAGCTAAAACTAATAAATAAAATTTAAGCAACTTATTTGCATACTGCATGCAGGTATACATATGTTGCAGCATAAATGGTACGCTGCCACTTTTAGGCCAATTTCAGCTGCTGCACATAAGCAAGCCTTCACCTGTCATGAGGCTGCTTGTGTCGTAACTTCAACTCAATCTGCTTCCTTTGTTTGCACTATTCTGGGTAAGCGTGACTGTTTTATCATTTTTGTCGGCTTTAATAGTAGTTAATGCTAATTGGTCCATCTGCTTAGCCTCCTTTGCTGCACTTCCAATGTCTGGACCAATCTGTCCATTCATTTGTTTACTGACACGAAGGTAAGGGCTAGCGTGGCTAGGTAACATCTACCCCATGTAAACAAAACCTTCACATAGCGTTTTCTTACAGTTGCACTGCATCTAGACGGAATTGGGGATCTGGTTATTTGGCAGTGCAGTAATTTATCAGGTCACATGTAAGCAGCTGCTGCAAGTTATGTTTTTGTTAGCAGTTGTATTAATTATTTGCTCTATTCTTTTTAACCTTCTGATGACTCATCAGCATTGTACCTGGAGTGACACTCGCTGCTGTTTTGCCTTCCTATAAATTGTTTTAAAAGACAAATCCTAACTTTCCCTTCTGCCGGGACCATTGATGGCACTACTAAGGGGATAAAGTGCAACATTGTAATGCTATTGCACCACTGTTTTACTCATATTGTTTCATTTTTTTTTCTTTCTTTTAGGGACTAAGGCTTCTGTGGTGGCAGTGTCTTGTCTTGTGTATTGTTGGAGCACCTTTTCCTTTCTTTGTTTGCTGTGTTTTTGTAGTGTCCAGGGTGGTCCCTCTTTCTGGACTGGATGTTCCTCCCTCCGCCTACGGATGGGGGGACAGGTTCTGACTGTTGTCTGTGCTTACGGGCCGAACAACAGTTCAGATTACCCACTGATAGGACTCCATCTTCAGCTTGACAGCATCCCTCACCGAAGGGATGCTGGGGGACTTCAACGCTCACGTGGGCAATGACAGTGAGACCTGGAGGGACGTGGTTGGGAGGAACGGCCCCCCCGATCTGAACTCGAGTGGTGTTCTGTTATTGGACTTCTGTGCTCGTCACGGATTGTCCATAACGAACACCATGTTCAAGCATAAGGGTGTCCATATGTGCACTTGGCACCAGGACACCCTAGGCTGCAGGTCGATGATCAATTTTGTCATCGGATCTGCGGCTGTATGTCTTGGACACTCGGGTGAAGAGAGGTGCGGAGCTGTCCACTGACCACTATCTGGTGGTGAGTTGGCTCCGGTGGCGGGGGAGGAAGACGGTCAGACCTGGCAGGCCCAAACGTGTAGTGAGGGTCTGCTGGGAACCTCTGGCGGAGTCCCCTATGAGACGGAGCTTTAACTCCCATCTCTTGGAGAACTTCGAACACGTTCCGGGGGAGGTGGGGGACATTGAGTCTGAGTGGACCATGTTCCATGCCTCCATTGCCGAGGCGGCCTATCGGAGCTGCGGCCGCAAGGTTGTTGTGCCTGTTGCGGCGGCAACCCTCGAACCCGTTGGTGGACACCTTCGGTGAGGGATGCTGTCAAGCTGAAGAAGGAGTCCTATCGGGCCTTTTTGGCCTGTGGGACTCCAGAAGCAGCTGATAGGTACCGGTGGGTGAAGCGGCATGCGGCTCGGGTTGTCGCTGAGGCAAAAACTCGGGCGTGGGAGGAGTTTGGACAGGCCATGGAGACAGACTTCCGTACGGCTTCGAGGCGATTCTGGTCCACCATCCGGCGTCTCAGGAAGGGGAATCAGTGCAGCACCAACACTGTTTATAGTGGGCATGGTGCGCTGCTGACCTCAACTCGGGACGTTGTAAGCCGGTGGGCGGAGTAATTCGAAGACCTCCTCAATCCCACCAACATGCCTTCTGTTGAGGAAGCTGAGCCTGGGGACTCTGGGTTGGGCTCTCCAATCTCTGGGGACGAGGTCGCCGAGGTGGTCAAAAAGCTCCTCGGTGGCAGGGTCCTGGGGGTGGATGAGATCCGCCCGGAGTTCCTAAAGGCTCTGGATGTTGTAGGGTTGTGTTGGCTCACGCGACTCTGCAATATTGCATGGACATCGGGGGCAGTTCCCCTGGACTGGCAGACTGGGGTGGTGGTCCCCCTGTTTAAAAAGGGGGACCAGAGGGTGTGCTCCAATTACAGGGGGGTCACACGCTTAAGCCTCCCTGGTAAGGTCTATTTAGGGGTCCTGGAGAGGAGGGTCTGTCGGATAGTTGAACCTCGGATTCAGGAAGAGCAGTGTGGTTTTCGTCCTGGTCGTGGAACACTGGACCAGCTCTACACCCTCAGCAGGGTCCTGGAGGGTGCATGGGAGTTCACCCAACCAGTCTAGATGTTTTTTGTGGACTTGGAGAAGGCGTTCGACCGTGTCCCTCGGGGGGCCCTGTGGGGGGTACTCCGGGAGTATGGGGTACCGGGCCCTTTGATACGGGCTGTCAGGTCCCTGTATGACCGGTGTCAGAGTCTGGTCTGCATTGCTGGCAGTAAGTCGGGCTCGTTTCCGGTGAAAGTTGGACTCCGCCAAGGCTGCCCTTTGTCACCGATTCTGTTCATTACTTTCATGGACAGAATTTCTAGGCGCAGCCGAGGTGTTGAGTGGATCCGTTTTTGCGAATGATGTGGTCCTGTTGGCTTCATCAAGTCGTGACTTGCAGCTCTGACTGGAGCGATGAGGCTCAATGGTCTTGAGCCGGAAAAGGGTAGAGTGCCTTCTCCGGGTCAGGGGGGTCGTCCTGCCTCAAGTGGAGGAGTTTAAGTATCTGGGGATCTTGTTCACGAATGAGGGAAGAAGGGAGCAGGAGATCGACAGGCGGATTGGGACAGTGTCATGTATTTTAGATTCATTGCACATCAACTGAAATATTTCAGGTCTTTTATTGTTTTAATACTGATGATTTTGGCATACAGCTCATGAAAACCCAAAATCCCTGTCTCAAAAAATTAGCATATCATGAAAAGGTTCTCTGAACGAGCCGTTAACCTCATCATCTGAATCAACAAAGTAACTCTAAACACCTGCAAAAGATTCCCGAGGCTTTTAAAAACTCCCAGCCTGGTTCATTACTCAAAACCGCAATCATGGGTAAGACTGCAGACCTTACTGCTGTCCAGAAGGCCATTATTGACGCCCTCAAGCAAAAGGGTAAGACACAGAAAGAAATTTCTGAACAAATAGACTGTTCGCAGAGTGCTGTATCAAGGCACCTCAGTGGGAAGGAAAAAGTGTGGCAGAAAACGCTGCACAACGAGAAGAGGTGACCGGACCCTGAGGAAGATTGTGGAGAAGGGCTTATTCCAGACCTTGGGGGAAGCATTGGGCAGAGCCACCGTGCACAGGCGTGTGCAGGAAATGGGCTACAGGTGCTGCATTCCCCAGGTCAAAGATCAAGACACTTTTGAACCAGAAACAGAGGCAGAAGCGTCTGACCTGGGCTACAGAGAAGCAGCACTGGACTGATGCTCAGTGGTCCAAAGTACTTTTTTCGGATGAAAGCAAATTTGCATGTCATTCAGAAATTAAGGTGCCAGAGTCTGGAGGAAAACTGGAGAGAAGGAAATGCTAAAATGCCAGAAGTCCAGTGTCCAGTACCCACAGTCAGTGATGGTCTGGGGAGCCATGTCAGCTGCTGGTGTTGGTCCACTGTGTTTTATCAAGGGCAGGTCAATGCAGGAGGTTTTGGAGCACTTCATGCTTCCATCTGCTGAAAAACTGTATGGAGATGAAGATTTAATTTTTCAGCACAACCTGGCACCTGCTCACAGTGCCAAAACCACTGGTATTACTGACCATGGTGTTACTGTGTTCAATTGGCCTGCCAGCTCTCCTGACCTGAACCTCATAGAGAATCTGTGGGATATTGTGAAGAGAAAGTTAAGAGAAGCAAGACCCAAAACTCTGGATGAGCTTAAGGCAGGGGTGTCAAACTCCAGTCCTGAAGGGCCGCTGTCCTGCAGTTTTTAGATGTGCCACAGGTACAAAACACCTGAATCAAATGGCTTAATTACCTCCTCAGTTCTCCAGAGCCTTGCTAATGACCTAATTATTCTATTCAGGTGTGGTGCAGCAGAGGCACTTCTAAAAGTTGCAGGACACCGGCCCTCGAGGACTGGAGTTTGACACCCCTGGCTTAAGGCCATCGAAGCATCCTGAGCTCCATAACACCTCAGCAGAGCCACAGGCTGATTGCCTCCATGCCGCATTGAAGGCTGCAAAAGGATTCCTGACCAAGTATTGAGTGCATAACTGAACATAATTATTTGAAGGTTGACTTTTTTGGTATTAAAACACTTTTCTTTTATTGGTCGGATGAAATATGCTCATTTTTTGAGACAGGGATTTTGGGTTTTCATGAGCTGTTCGTTCAGCTATTAAAACAATAAAAGACCTGAAATATTTCAGTTGATGTGCAATGAATCTAAAATATATGACAGTTTAATTTTTATCATTACATTATGGAAAATAATTAACTTCATCACAATATGCAAAATTTTTGAGAAGGACCTGTATAAGGCGCACCGGATTATAAGGCACACTCTGCTTTTGAGGAAATTTGAGGTTTTTAGGTGCGCCTTATAGTGCAGAAAATACGGTAAAAAGAAAAACAAGTTGTATAAGGATTTCATTAAGTGCCCAACTCAGGAAAAAGACAAATATAAAAAATATAAATATAGGTCAACAACAGTGCTGAGGAAACAAAAACAGAATTATTATGATAAGCTACTGCAAAAATGCAGCAATGATATTAAGGGTACTTGGAATACAATTGATAGTATTATTAAAAATAATAGAGATTTTCCAATATGTATTAAACATAACATGACATAACTGCGGATATTGTTGAAGTCTTTAATAAGTACTTTGTTAATATTGGTCGTAATTTAGTAAATGAATTGCCAAAGGTTAAAGATGGAAAACATAATTATAAATTTAATAATATTGATAATATTAATACAATGTTTCTGAGAATAGTGAATGAAAGTGATGTAATACAATGTTTCCCAACCCTGGTCCTCAAGGCACACTGACCTGCATGTTTTAGATGTTCCCCTGCTTCAGCACACATGATTTCAATTGTTGGCTGATTAACAGGGTTCTGCTGAATTGCAATCATCTGAATAGGGTGTGTTGAAGTAGGAGATCATCTAAAACATGTGTCAAACTCAAGTCCCACGGGCCACATGTGGCCCGCCATGTCATTTTATGTGCCCCCCCCCCAACGTTTTATAGGTTTTGAGCACGAATTGACTACAAACCATGAATAAAACTGAGACTTCGACAAGCTAACATCAAAATGTCCAAGAAAAGAAACATCGATTTACAAGTAAGACTGTGAATGAAGATGTGTGTGAGTTGGTGTCAGGGCGGCAGGTCGCTGTAGACTTTTTTTGACATCAGTTATATTGACCGACAACATAAAACTATGTACTATTTTTATCTGTGAAATTACAATCACAATCATCGGCTATTTAGCCGCATTTTATGCGGTTTAGCTAATATTCACCGTGAATCCAGATCCCATCACAAATTAAGCAGATAAATGCATCTACCCTTTTCTCCGTAGAGACAAAAACCACTGACTGAGGCTCCAATGACTTTTAATAAATTAAATTAAGCGACTTCATTTAAATGGACCTTACCAAGCTCCTCCCAGAAACGCCCCTCGAAAGTCCCACGTGACTTCATGTCTCACATTAACCTCCTCGCAGAGCTTAGGCTCTATGGGATTTTTCGTTTCGACTGACTCTGCAGAGTATTTCTGAGTCGATTAGTTTAGCATTTCTGCCGGATTTTCACAAAATATCAGCCACGACAATGGACAAGGGAACCAACGAGTTCATGTCATCTCTTTTGGACGACATCAGATGTTTTAGCCACGCGATGCCTCTAACATTGTGCGAGTTGCAACTAAATGCTACCAGTCAATGAGGAAAACAGCGTATCCTCAGACCCTCAGCATAAATATATCTGTGGACAAGATCACTGATGGATGTTGTTCTTGCAAGGCTGGGTAAGTCGGGCATTCAAGGTTTTGAGGGTTCGAATGTGCCTACGCCTGATACAGGGTACTCGGTGCTAGCATGGCTAACACGATTACAGTTTAGTAAAAAACCTTTTCAGGTCAAATAAAATCTTTAATGTATGTCAGATGCGGTACACATTGCATATTGATCTGTTCAGCTAACGTAAGGCTGTAACAAACAGGCTTCAGGATGTAGAAGTTGTATCGGTACTGCCATTATGCTGTACTTGGCTAAAAGGTTTTCATAATGCATGTGTTTATTATTGACTTTATTTTTTTCATTCACTAAACACAAAGAAAGCAAAGCAATAATACTTACACCAGCAGACACTTTGTTCTTATTGATCCTACGACGGTTGAGCTGCAAATGTGGTCGTGCACAAGCTTTGATCCAAGCAAGACTTTCCGTTTTAGAAATCTGTGAATTTTAGTTCCACAAATACGATCAGGATACCTGACATAGCCTGTACAGATACCCCACTGACGGAAAACCTTTTTTTTTTCCGAGTCCTTACACAAAAACTTTCTGTCAGTCTGGTAGTCCACAATGTACATTAGCATGAGATTGTGAGCCGGTAACCCACATGATAGCTGTGCTGTGACGTAAAATGGGCATTAGCCAATGAAAGGCGGGCCCTGTGGTAAGGTCCATTACCAGCACTTCACCCGCTGGGGTCTGAACGCACTTCCTCCTGGTTCCCATCTGCAGAAAAATCTGCGCTAATTCACCAGTCAGTTGGATCTGTCTTCTTTAATTCTTCGCAGCGGCGTGGCCGCGTCCGCAGTGGTTGAGCAGCAGACTGCGCATGTTACAGTCTAATTAACTCTGCATCGTCATTTATTTCCTCAAGATAAACTGTCGGCTCCTCAAATGGATTAACACAACATTTCATTCTCTTTAGTTTTCTCTGGTCTGTAATGGAGACTTGAATTTAAGCCATTTCAACCAAAGGTTTTGAATGAGCTTCCTAACCAGACGCTCCAAAGCCTCCGGTCCATAACTCTTCAACACGCTGTCAGCTCCCGGTCAGAAAGACGCATTTAGTTCAGAGTCCATGAGATGATATTCAGAAAGGATTTTTTAATTTGATTTCAGTTGCCTCTGAGATTAAATCTTTGTGTAAAGTCTATAATGTCTGCCCATGTGCACCAATCAAGGGTGTTAATTAGAACCTGTCAAATGACCGACGGGCTTTAAATTTTCTGGTCGTTTAAAAAAATAACCGGTCAAATACAGAAAATATTCGGTTAACGTACCTCTGTGTCGGGGTGAAGAGGGATCAGCTTTGCGTTCAAGGCCAGGCAAACATCACCTAATTGTTTTATTATGTGAAATACATGTCGGTTGTGTAATAAAAAAAGTTTTGTGAATGAAGTTGAGAGTTAACATCAAAACTTGTTTTTATTATTTGTTTGCTTACCTTTAAACACTGAATTAAATATTGTAATTTTTAAACTGAGCAGTAATTTTACATCCATACAAACTCAAATGTAATATTTAAAACTTCAATACATAAAATCAGTTATTTAACAATATGAGGTGTTTAATTTATTTTTCACATTGTATTTTCATACTTTTATGCTAGGGCTGCCCAAGTCTAGTTTTCCAGAGCTACCATCTGCAACTTTAGATGTGTTCCTTCTCTAACACACCTGGATCATTGACTCATTATAAGCCTCTACAGAACTGAGTTGCTGTTAATGAGGGAAGTCAACCTTTTGTCTGGTGTGTTTTAGCAGGGATGGATCTAAAAGTTGCAGTCAGGAGGACTGAACCTGGGCTCTCCTGATTTGTACCGTCAATGTGGCCAGTTGAGGGCCAATATGCTGAAGTGGCCCTCGGTGAAATTGAGTTTGACACCCCTGATCTACAACATGCAAGTCAGTGTGCCTTGAGGACCAGGGTTGGGAAACACTGATATAATAGACATAGTTAAAACATTTAAAAATAAGAAATCCAAAGATTGTAATGATCTTGATATGGCTATTGTGAAAGAGGTCATTTATAGTATTACTAAACCTCTCACTTATATTTGTAACAGATCATTTTTAACTGGAACTTTTCCTGACAAAATTAAGATAGCAAAGGTTTTTCCAATCAATAAAAGTGATGACAAGCAAATATGAACAGATTACAGGCCGATATCATTGCTACCGTAATTTTCAAAAATTTTGGAAAAATTATTCATAAAAAGGTTGGACTCCTTTCTTAATAAAAATAATATATTGAATGAGCAGCAGCACGGCTTCAGGAACAACAGCTCCACAACTTTAGCTGGGATGGATGGATGGATGGATGGATGGATGGATGGATGGATGGATGGATGGATGGATGGATGGATGGATGGATGGATGGATGTTGACACTATTGACCATGCAAAACTGTTAGGCAAATATGAACTGTATGGCCTACGGGGGGTTGCATATCAGTGGTTCAAGAGTTATTTGAATAACAGATTACAATATGTACAAATTAACAACACAGTCACAGACTGAAATAGTTAAACGTGGTGTTCCTCAAGGCTCAGTCTTAAGACCTAAATTATTTATACTTTACTTAAATTATATTTCCAAAAAGTATCCAATATTTTGAAGTTTATAATGTTTGCTGATAATACAAATATGGCTGAAATAATAAAAACAGTAGAGAAAGTAGCTGAGTTAAAAACATGGTTTGATTATAATAAGTTGTCATTAAATGAAGGACAAACTAAATCTATGGTATTCTCTGGTAATCAGATCCATAAGAATGTAAAGTTATGCATACATGGAGTTGAAAGAGTTTATGAGACAAATTTTAGGAATTATTATAGACAATAAACTTGGTTGGAAGCCTCACATAGAATATATTAGAAATAAAGTTGCAAAAACTATTGGAATATTGTTTAAAATAAAAGATTTAGTAAATGTTAAAGGCCTGCATATTATATATTCCTCTTTGGTTTTGCCTTATTTGTCTTATTGTTCAGAAATCTGGGGAAATGCAAGTAAAAGAAACATTGATGTATTAATAAGTTGCAAAAAAAGCTATAAGGCTTATTAATAACTGATGGACTCTTCTTTCAAAGTAATATATTAAAATTTAAAGATATTGTTTATTATAAAAATACTGGAAATAATGTATAAAGCATTGAACAAAAGTCTACCTTCTGGCATTCAGAAATTATTTAAGAGAGAATAAATATAATTTGCGAGGTTTGTTTATATTTCAGTGTGCAAAAGAGCTAGATAAAGTTTAGATGTGTTTCAGTTATTGGTGTGAAACTGCGGAATCAATTGAATGATGATTTTAAGTTATGTCCTTTCTCGGTGAGCTTCAAAAGAGCTCTAAAATGTAAAATGATAACATCTTACACTGTTATGTAGATTTACAAATGGGTTGTGAAAGATATGTTGGTAGGTTGTTGTATAAAATAGGGTACTCCTTCATTGGAGTCCAGCTGTGTTTAATTAAACTGACTGGACTTGATTAGGAATGGCACAGCCTGTCTACATAAGACCTCACAGCTCACAGTGCAGGTCAGAGCAAATGAGAATCATAAGGTGGAAGGAACTGCCCAAGGAGCTCAGAGACAGAATTGTGACAAGGTTACAGATCTGGCATAGGGTGCAAAAAATTCTGCATCATTCAAGGTTCTTAAGAGCACAGTGGCCTCCATGATCCTTAAATGGAAGACGTTTGGGATGACCAGAGCTCTTCTTAGACCTGGCCATCCAGCCTAACTGAGCAATCGAGAGAGAAGAACCCAAAGATCACTGTGACTGAGCTCCAGAGATGCAGTAGGGAGATGGGAGAAAGTTTCACAAAGTCAACTATCACTGCAGCCCTCCAGCAGTCGGGCTTTATGGCAGAGTGGCCCGATGGAAGCCTCTCCTCAGTGCAAGACATATGAAAGCCCTCATAGAGTTTGCCAAAAAAACGCATGAAAGACTCTCAGACTATAAGATTCTCTGGCCTGATGAGACGAAGATTGAACCTTCTGGTGTTAATTCTAAGCAGGTGTGGAGAAAACCAGGCACTGCTTGTCACCTGCCCAATACAATTAAAATTTTTCTTTAATACATTTGCAAAAATGTCTACATTTTGTTTTTCTGTCAAGATTGAATGCAGAGTGTACATTCATGAGTTATATAAACTTTTTGATTTTGGCAAATGGCTGCAATGAAACGAAGTATGAGAAATTTGAAGGTGTCTCATCACATTTCATACCCACTGTATCTTGGCAAACTAAGGCCAGTCGTGTTGCTGCTGATCCCACCCACCCAGGACACAAACTGTCTGTACCTCTGCTGTCTGGGAAACAGTAAAAGTACATAAAGACCACAATCACACAACTATGGAACAGGTTTTCATTTCCCAAGAGCTGCGAATCCAATTTCCATCTTCAAACCCCTCTGCAGACATCCTCGCACGCATTAGCTGTGTCCTAAGAACTGATTGAGACTTTAGCAACAGACATGTATGGGTTTTATTATGTTTCATTGAGGATACCACTGCAATTTTATGTTCTATTGACATAATGACAACAATAAAAAGGGTAATGTTTCATGATATTTGTAAAATATGTGGGCTGATGTTAGACACTTACTGTCTGTATGCCATTAGCAAAACTGTAAGTAATCTTCAGTGTGTTGGCATCAGGAAAACCTGGCATTTTTTTGTGGAGAATCTCCAAACTCATTTTGGCTTCAGGTTGATAAACATTTGATGATGTGATCCTCCAACTCATCCCGTCATTTACTGAACAAAAACAATAATATTGTCAAAAGTAATCAGAAGCCAATATTGGAAACAATAACATAAACCAATGATTAATGAGGTGACTGACCTCGTTGTGCCAGTGATTGAGGACCCTGTCCTTTCAGGTAGCGATTACAATGGAGTGTGTCACTGCTGTGATTGGAACCCATTCTGAAAACAATTGAACACAAACATGGAAAAAGATCCATTTTCCTGTTTTGATGCTGCAAAATGCTCAGTAATTCTTTAGTAAGTTTGTACATTTTGTTTATATTGCAACTTCAGCAAATAAAAACAAAGTGCTTCACAAAAATATAAAAATTAAACCACGATAAAAAAAGACAAATGATAAAAATTGTTTTAAAAATATTTCTTAAAGAGCTGAAGGTATGTTTCTGTTTTTTTATTATTATTTTCCTTATGTTTTCTGTCTTGGCAGTTTAGTCGTACCATGTTTCCAAAGCCATGAAATCCTTACCCGAGTTTTCCCAGTTCTGACTTCAGTATTGAAGTCTGAATTCTAATTCAGGCCCTGTTTACACGACAATGATCCAATGAAAATGGAATTTTTGTTTTGTTTCTGTTAACACATTTACATGAAGACGTTCTAATTACAATCATTGTTTACACAGTAACAGTGCACATCAAAAAGGTGTGATGCTCTCGCCACGCCACTAGTAAGTGCTAGTCCTTTGAAACTAAGTGCGCATGTGTTAAAAAAAAAAAGATCTACTTGAAAGCACGTCGATTCACGTTTCCCCATCAGATACCGTTCCCCCAGATATTGGAGGAAAACGCGCACTGTGTGTGTCTGATTAGGGCGCAGTTGGAAAAAAAAAGTGGGATAACTTTGCTGAAACACATTGGTTGAGCTTTCCCTGTGTCCATAGTTCTCCAGATAAGAGCGCTGAACAAGTACACATGTATTTTGCTACCTGGGTGGTGCGGAGCGGTGAAGAGACTCTGAGGGAACCGTATCTGATGGAGAAACACAAATTGTAGTAACACCGGCATTGAGTTATTTCTTCTTCTTCTGTGGATTGTAGGAAGAAGCTATGTTTTGAGTCATACTATGCATGAGCTGGGGATTCTGGAAGAAAAGATCAATTTTCTGTTTACACAATGGACATCGGTACGTTTCAGAAACATCGCACTCTGGAACCCGTTTTCAATCTGTACCGTTATCAGAGAAAACATTCGGTGGTTTTGTGTAAATGTACAGTACAAACGCATCAAAACTCTTCCGTTTTCACCTGAAATTGTTGTCGTGCAAACGGGGCCTTAGTCTCAGCCAGAATAAATAGCCAAACATTTTTAGGTGTATTCCAATTATGTTGGTGGTATAGGAAAACTTCTCAGAACTGTTTCTTCCTTATCATCCATCGATGCATCCATCTTCTTCCACTTATCTGGAGTCAGGCAATTAGGGAGGCCCAGACTTCCCTCTCCCCAGCCACTTGGGCCAGCTCCTCCAGTGGAATCCTTCGTTGTTATAGGATTTGTAAACCTGCACTTTATCCACACTGCAGCAATCCCAAATTGTCCCCCTGATTTGACCTGAGTGATTTGAGTTTTCAGACTAGATTTAGACTTTTTTTTATTTTATTTTTTTTATCAATGACCCTAATCTTCTTCCATACTTGAACTGTAGTGGAATAATTACTGCCATGTTTATCACAGCAGGAGCTAAATATGATAGCCTGGATTTGAACATGAGGGCTCTGTGGACCATATTTAACTGTAATAGGAAGTGGTGAGCACAAATTAAAGCTGACTTTGCCAAGGAAAGAACCAAATGTATAACACAAATTTAGGGGGACATTAAGGTTCACGTGGGCAACGACGGTAAGACCTGAAAGGGTGTGGTTGGGAGGAACGGCCCCGCTAATCTGAACTCTGTTGTCTGACTTCTGTAATCATCATGGATTGTCCATAACAAAGATGTTCAAGCATCAGGATGTCTATATATGCTCTTGGTATCAGGATGCCCTAGGTTGCAGTTTGATGCTCGACTTTGTTGTTGTCTCATCTGATCTGCCACATGTCTTGGACACTGGCTCTGATGGTGGAGGAGGATGTCGGTCAGACCTGGCAGGGCCAAATGTATTGTGACGGTCTGCTGGGAACATCTGGCAGAGTCTCCTGTGAGACAGAGCTTTAACTTCCACCTCCAGGAGTGCTTTGAACATGTTCCAGTGGAGGACACTGAGTCCAAGTGGGCAAAACGATCACAAGTGAGTGATCATCTTGCTCTTGCTGACCAGTAATACACAGCCTCTTTGAAGCCACCTTGGCTCCAAAGTAAGGTGCGGTCTGATGTCTGTGTATGTGGTGACAGCAGGGTATCAAACATTTGGAATGTGGGAGGGACAAACTGGTTAGGGCAGAAGTGACTTCTGCAAGTGACTTGACTGGTCTGTCAAGCTTCTCATTTTAACAGCAGTTTGTGGACTATTTCTTTTATCTTTTATTTTTAAAAATATCAACTTCCTCCTATGTTCGACTTCTTTTCCGGTCTGAAGTTCAATCATCCCTATTGCAGTTGCTTCAACTGATCCACTTGCACAGATAAACCAGAATTCTATATCATCAAGACATTATAATCACCTATGCTCTCAGTAAATACTAACGTTTGCTGCATTGACCTTGTTCACATAACATCACTATCTTCAGATAGTGATGGATGCAAAAACAACTCAATTGTCAAACAGCTAGTTGATAGCCTGATATTGCTTTTATTTAGCTGATTTTACTGCAAGAATTGTTATAAGGGGGGCGCAGGGGTTAAACACAACCCACATAAGGAGGCCGTAGTCCTCAACGCGGCCGTCACAGGCTCAATTCCCGGCCTTGTGACTTTTGCTGCATGTCTTCCCTCTCTCTCTTTACCTACTTTCCTGTCTTAGCACTTTCAAATAAAGGCCATTAGAGCCCAAAAAATGGTTATAAGGTCTTGCGTGGTTAGTTGCACTAACAGACAAGGTTGACAACCAAGCTTGTCATTTTATTGTAAACCTTTTGATGAAAGATGAAGTGCTTAAGGACTGAATGAATAAATTTCAACTTAAATTAGGGCAGTATCGATAGCTTCTCTATTCTAGAAATTACTGCATGACACTAATTAGTGGTAATCATAGCGTTGCCGGATTGATTACCTGGAAACTCCCTACTGACAAATTCAGAAAAAAATATAAGAACTTTCGTAAATTCTCCAAACTGTTCTTCAGTTAAAGTTGTTCATCTTAAACGTCAGTTTCAACATTAAGTACAAAGATTGATTACCTTTAATCTTGTATAAAACAATAGACCAAAAAGAGCTAATGCTTTGGCCCTACTTTTTCTTCATTATATAATCTCTTACTTAAGAACACAGAGCATAAGAAAACATCTTTTTATACAAACATTAAAAGCAGACATATTAAAACTGATTTCAAAAGGGTTAGTTCTGATGACACTGGTACAACAAATCTAGTATAACTGACAAAGTTTCAGATAATGAAAAGCCGTAGCACTATCCCTCCTTTTATCATTACAATAAATCTGTAAACTGAGTGTGCTTTGTTCATAATGTTATCAGTACCTGTTGAAATGTTCTTCTTATCCACACATTAGTAAAGTCTTCTTTTTTCTTGAGTCACACTGGAGTTTAGGGGTTTAGTTTGATGCTGGTCTGAAACACCGACGACAGAAAGTAAAAACAAGGAGAGGGAGTGGGAGAGATGGGCGTGTCCACCTGCTGGATTTTGTGAAAGCATTTTTACTTGTTTAACTGGTCTTACTGCTTTGAGAGACAGCTGGGTAGGTGTGTGTGTGCATGTGCATGCGCGTGTGTAAGAGAGAGAGAAATAGTACAAAAGTATGAAATTTGCTCATTTGTAAGATTAGAAGGAATCTTCATTTCACCTGGGTTCAGAAGAAATGCTTATTTCTGCCACATTTGAACTGAATTAACATCCTTCCACATATTAAAACATTTCAATCTGGAGAGACTCAGACGGACAAAAGGGAACAATTAAAAGATTTAATGACAGGAATGAATAACAGTTCTTTGGCGCTTGGACCCCAGCAACATAAACTAAAGCTATGGACAGCATAAAGAGAAACTAAGATTCGAAATGAGGATAAAAGAAACGGGAGACATATAGAAAATAAAATTACAGAGCAAGACCTGAGATGGAACATGAAATGAGCGATTCCATCTAATAGCTGAACTGAACTGAGCAGAGGTGGAGAGAGACGGCTCATCAACAATAGAGTCAAAATGATCAGGGGTGAAACGAGCAGAGATAAGATTAAAGTCGGTTGATGACATGAAACGGAGTGGTGAAGGTTCAGCTTTATGGTAACACACGACTGATGAGAGCGACGACTTGGGATTGCTTGCGGAGATAGCCACTCAGGAAACAGGTTACGGCCAGGGAACAATTTTGTAAAAGCTGGAAACTTGAGCTGTTGAAGGTGAAGCTGAACCAACTATAGGAGGTCCCCCCCAAAAAGGGCCATGCCCGACGGGCTGAATTTAAAATGGGAAATAGAAAGGAAATGCCATCTTAGACTCGTCGAAAAGCTTTGATGTGTTGAGACGTGACATGCGATTGAAGTCCACTGGACCCGGCAGTGGGGTTGGGAGTTCAGACTCTAGGTGGGGCTGTGAGCTTTAGGATACCTGCAAGTGCTGATTGCCGTAGTGACAGACCCACAAGAATGACTGGTAAGTGTCTAATGTCTATTGGCCTAGAAGCGAGACTGGAATGAGTACATTTGAGTGTGGGACCAGGGTAAGCAAGAGAACTGACTGCGTAACCTGAAAGTGGCAGGACGGCCTGGGAAATAATCTGCTGATTTCGGGAGATCTTGAGATAAGAACTGAGAAGCAACCAATGGGACTTGAACTGAACACATCAGAATATGGGACAGATCGGTTGATAGCGGTGAAGCAAGTAGACCAGGAATATCCTGAAGTTGAAACTACTAAGAAAAATCTAAAACTTAAAACTACGAAAAGAATCACTTGTTGATCACCTGCTGGAATAGTGACTGCCAGGCCATTTAAATCCTCTGGATTGTTCTGTACTGTGCTGTGCTACCTGAATAAAATATGAAACACCACTATACATTGTGCGTCTGGAAAAAGTTTCTATAAATCAGATGCTAAAAACATGTTTTACATTGAGAATAAACCAGATTCTATTTAAGGTCGCTTTTGATAAGTAGTGAATGGACACTGAGCAATTTTTTATTTTTTATTTTTTGAACAATGATTGGAGAAAGACCCTCATCAATAGGAATTTAAGGCTGATTAATAATTAGAAAAAGCGCTGGACGGGCTCAACCGAACCAAAGAGGAATTATTAGCCAACTTCATGTTACGTTGGCAAGCCCCTCTACTGCACGTATCGCCGTCGCAACGGAGCAAAAATTCACAATTAGGTAAATGATAATTCATGCCTCAAGCCGCTGATATGTGAAGGCCAGCCGAGACGCGAACCCCTGCTCCAGACGAGATTAACTGATTGAATCGGCTGTTTAGGTCATGATAAGAAATAAATTTAAAATATGCTAGTTTTAAAACTTGTCACGTCTTGATTGGAAAGCCCAATTATACTTTTCAGATTAATAACTTATTCTGCCCCATTAACCTTTATGTTACCAGCAGGTTGTTTGCTAAGATCTTTTGAACTGCCCTTTGTGTGGGAAACCATCAGAAGTTCCAGCTTCACACGAACTGTTAAAAGTCGTGAAACAGCAGGAGTCCTGGCCAGTAGAGGAGAGGTTCTGCTTCCGCTTTAAGATAATTGACAATAGGTGCTAGATCTTGAAAACAAAGTGCAGGGAGTGACTAACTTTAAAGAGGGTCAGAGACAGCTCCTGGATGGATGAGCAAGGATACACCTTATTTGAAGAAATAGAAGACTAGAATACGCCTTTACTATAAAACCTTGTACACGGGAGTAACTACTCGGATTGACTCTTGCAATTCTCCAAAGACGTCTAAGCACATCTTTGCCTTCTTTCCATTTGTCTCAGGTAAATTAATGCGTGTCTCTGTTCTGCAGTTTCGGGTGTAATTTCATGTCTTCTTTTGGATTAAAGTCAATAATTCTGTGACGTCTACGATCGTTTTCTGTGTGGTTTCACTTCGGCCCACCGGGAGAACCTGGGATCCGTGAGCAGAAGATGGAGCCAGAAATTTTCCAAAAATATAGTACAACCTAGAATCTTCAACAGGCAGAATGAATCTACGTAGCTGAACATACACAACGACAATAGCCACGGGCGTCTTGTTAACAAGCAATGGTGTGAATGTCTCTGGGCTCACGTTGCGTTTGTAGGCGGTTTGAAAAATAGAATACGATGTGTTAACGGCACATAAAACTGTTTTAATTGCGGAATGAGGTTGCAGAGGACACGGTAAGGGAAGTGGAGGAAACTCCGGTGCCAAGTCGGTGCAGGACTATCAAAGAATTGGCCATGTAGGTAAAACACGGGGCTTGCAGACAGCCGGGACACGATTAACTGAAGCCGGCAATGCACCCAGATGTCCGCCCTTGCTGCCGGCATGGGTAGCATGAGTTATCATATATCTCAGGTGCGCTGACTAGCAACAAATAACTAATGTGAAGGATATAGATAACTGCGGTGATCAAACGACCTATTAAAGATGGGCTGCACTGCTCTGCAGTTAAATGCACATGCGTCTGCTATTTATGCAGAAGATATCCCTCCATGTCTGTCTGGATTCAGACATACACCTTGCGGCTCTTATGCAACAGCTGGTCACCTACTGAACTAATGTTATGTTTAAAGGCGCCTCGGAGAAAAAAAGTGACGACGACTTAACTTAGTCGATGTTTGGGTAAAAGTCAGTAGATATTAGAACTCGAGTGGCGCATGAATATATGGTCAACGTGTTCGGGAGGGGACAAACTAATGACAGGTATCTGCGTTATGAAGTATTGCGAGACTTGAATGAGACATGAGAATGCTACGTCTTACCCTGGTGGCCTGAAACAGGCGTAGTGAGGGAAAACCAGAGGTGTTGCTGAGCGGACTGACAGCGGCCATGCTGGAGAGGGAAACCGTAGGCATTGCTGATCCATAGCGTGGCACTGGTGTGAAGGAGCTGAGGCGAAGAAAGACGGTGCGGGTTGAAACAGTGGGATCACGTGTCCGCTTGCCAGAGGTGGACCGTGGAGTAGGTGGTGAGGGAGCGGGAGATGGAGAAATCCCAGTCGGGCGAGAGAAAGGGGAAAGACGCTACTTGAAATCATCGAGGAATCTCTTGCATCTGAGGAGCGTCCTGACAGCCCGAGACGGGCGTAGGGGGGAAATCCGGAAAGATGCTGACCATACCGGCATGCGGAAGTGAGAGAAGCTTGGCAGGCGGAGGAAGACAGCCTTTTGCTGCTTCCATCAGATCCTCTTTGATTCTGTCATCAGGCCGTCACCTCCACGTAGAGCTCCGCAGTTGATTACCTTGTCTCACAGACTGTGCGGGAGGTAATGCGTCGTGCGTCACTGGCCGAAGGTCAAAGTTAACAAGGTGACCGGAGGGTTTTTTTTTTTGAAGGTGGATCGTGGAGTAAGTGAAACCCCAGACAGGTGAGAGATAGGCGGGAGAAGCTACTTCAAATGATTGAGGCTGGGGCCAGGAGAAATATCTTGCATCCAAGGAGCGTCTGAGTGGAAAAGAGAGGGCCAATGCAAGATGCGAGGTCGAAGGACGGGGAATCACGAGGCTGTGGAGAAGCTGAGACGTGCGATGAACGGATTGAACGCAGCTGGGAATCAGCTGACAGCTTGGGTGTGGATCCTTTTATGCAGAACCTGATTGCTGATTGAACGCGCCGGGTGAGGTCCAGCGCTGAGGTCGGAGATGAGCATGACGTCGATGGGCGAACGAAGGGGGTGGAGTCTTCCAGCTTGAACTTTCGCTAAAGCTTCCATTAGGACTGGGCATTGCAATGACGCAGGACTGATGCAGGCGACCCATATACGGAGGCCTCAGACCTCGACGCAGTCGTCACAGGTTCGGGTGCCACATGTCTTCCCTCTCTCTCACAACCCAGGTTCCTGTCATGTCAAATAAAGGCCAGTAGAGTGAAAAAAAGTCTAAAAGTTATTAGAGCAGATTGATATGTATAAAATTACATTTTCAATACAGTAAATTTAGATTTTTTTTGTTGAATGCAATTCTGTCCTTTTCATATTTTCATGCATTAACTTGTATACAGTACGTAGTGAGAGTTGGCGCTGTAGACTCAGTGAGCCATGTTTTTTTCTTCTTCTAAAGGATGAGACACAAAGCACACGTGAGGAATAAAGCTTAACAAAAGAAAAGTGCAGAGCATAATTTGGCTTTTCTCAGTTTGCTTTTCTTGTCTGGATTAGTAGAGTGAGCCAGTTAGGATTTAGGATAGAAGACAATTATTCCACTGGCCACCTCTCTTCTTGCTATCTTTAGTGTCCCCCAGACTTCACAGCTTAAGGTGGATTACTTTGCTCTGCTCCAGAACACACAAGGTAGCTAAAAGAAGCCAGACTTTTGTGTCACAAATCCCCCAAATTTTTAATGAAATGCGTTCTATTTCTATTTTAGAGAACAGAGTCTTTTGTTGTCATCTTTCACAATTTCACACATGCTTTAGTTTGACCTTTTAGTCACTATAAAAAATTGTAATTTATAGCAAACCATCAGTCAATTATTTTCCTGGACCAATTTAAATATCCTCAATGTATACAGTGCGCTCCTAAACCACTGCACGGTGTATAATTAAATTTGCATTCAGTTTCCCTTTGGGATCAATAAAGTATTTTTGAATTGAACTTGAATTTTGAAATAATTTGCTCGTAGGTGTGGACACTCTAGTCTCCTGTTTGCTAACTTCATATCGGCTTCATGTACATAAAGAAGGGCTGCAATAGACCCAGCAACATTAGTTCAATTCTCATCTTGGCCTTGTTTCTATGTAAAACATTATTGGATTACAATATATTTTTTCTGCCTTCATTTATTCACTGGATTGTGAAATCAAAGACAACAGAGAGCTGACATGTCTGCCTGGTTCTCTCTATATACGCGATTCATTTTATGTATTGATTGAATTATGTATAATCTTATTTAATAAATGAGAATATACAGTACATGTAACCAATTTGTGTAACTCACAGAGGTTCAAAAAGGAGGATAATGAGCACAAACAATCATATCATCAAGGAAAATGAACAGACTGTTTAATACAAAATTAAATGAAATATTACTGTACACTTTTTTGGGTTTTTACAGAAAGTGTCCACTCTTATCACATCAGGTAGTGCAATGGTCCCCAGCATTTTTATTATCGCGGACCGGTCAAGACTTGGAAATTTTATTGCGGCCCAGGGGAGAGGAGAAGGAAGGATGAACAGTCAGATAAGGCTTCTGCATGTTGGTGTTCCCACTAAAGCCTGAATATACCCAATTTGGGTTGTCTTGATCTTTATTATTGCAGCCTGTGGGGTTTTCCCTGACTGGGAACGAGAATACAACCTGTTGAATGTGACAGGTAGCCAATCAGAAAGCGCGGTGATGTAAGAACAGAGGGGAATCCCAAACAGCTGACATATCGCGCAACTGAGTCTGGTGGATATCGGAGATGATATGTGGAAATGTTTATTATTATATGTAAAGGTCATTATTATATTTTTTTATGTTTATTCAGTTAAAAATGTTAACTATGAAAAAACATAGTCACCTCCAAATCATAGTGCAGCAAATAGAGCGGCTGCTCCCGTCGTCTTTTATCCACCTCCTTTTCTTTTTGTTAAGTCTTTTATCTCTTAAAATGACTCCACAAACTATCACTATTGCTTCTACATTGTCATCCGTGTTTTGTTATTCTACATTCCCGTTTGCTATGTTGGGGGTTTTACTGGATTATCCTCTGGAATCAGGATGTTTGTAACTGGAATCGGTTCGTGTTGCTCCTGCCTTGGACACACGAACCGATCGAACCTGTTGGACTTTTATCAGCTCTGTGGTCACAGAGGTTTGGAGAATCAGCTGACAATTCTTAAATCTTGCCGTCTAAACCAGACTTAAGACTCACAAGCTCTACTCATCTCCTCTCGACCACAGCCCAAATGATCTCTGACTCTGGTCGCTATGGTAACGTTTACATATCCCTTCAAAATAATATACAGATGCGCCACAAAAATGAACATTTTACTTTCGTGAAAATTTTAACTCACGATAATGACTAACGGAGCCCTGAGCTTGTTTCTCTGCAACGAGACGGTCCTATCAGGGGGTGATGGGAGATAATGACACCCAAAGTGTTGCTTATATCCACAGCTTACTTGGTCTCTATGTGGCAAAGCAGTTTGAAGCTTCATTGCCTCATTAGCAGCCGGTCGCCGCATGTTACACAGAGCGGGCTTGTAATGTGGGAGTCGCATTACAAGCCCACAGAGGGAGTGTGTTTTCTTTTAGTCCGGTTTTTTTTTTTTTAATTAAGTTCTTTTCTTTAGTTCAGTGTTCAAAATTTAAGTCAGTCAGTCAAGTTTTTGTCAAGTTCAATGGCCATGTGTTTCCTTGGATCTAAAATCTTATCTTAATCCAGGACAAGGCAGGCCCAGGTCTTGGGTTGAAACTTGGAGCTCAGCGCATCCAATCCAGGCCTGCGGAGGTGTGCAGCTAGACAATGTTCCAAGATGAATGTAGTTCTAAAAAAAAAAAACCTGCATATATATATATATCTAAAGAACTTAATTAACTCTTAAAGTCCAAAAGTATGCAGGAGCAATAAATCCCATTTATCACAAAAAATTTTAACTAATGGCAAGCTTCCAGAACATCTCACACTGTATGTAAACCATAAATTTTTACATAACAAAAATGCAATACAGTGAAAATCATTCTAATATGTCACACATTTCTTCGATTGGTTTTATGTTTTGATTTTTTTTTCTTGTCGGAACATACTAATGCCTGTGATGTCATGTAGCATTAGCTTCTTTTCAGGTTGCAAAAATACATCACAACACTCACCGGAAAAAAAACCTCAGCAGAAATGTGTTTAACTGCAAGGATCAGGTCACTTATCTTGCCTTCTGTCAACTGTTACCAGAGTTCATCAGAATGTATCATAAAACATGCTTTCTTTTTTCTCTCGGCGTGCCATAGCTCAGCACAACGTGCTTACGGTTTTTTCTTCTTCTCTTACTTTCTCTGGTGTCTAAACCAGAGTGTAAACTCACAAGCCACCTACTGGCGTTTTCTGGTAGCAAATTAGAAGACAATACAATAGAAACAAAATATAAAATACTACTAACAATAATATATACGTGTACACATATATGGGGTTACATACATTTGGATATTATGTTACATTTTACTGTGGTTAAATCTTCAGGGAAACCAGGGTTAAGGGATGTACAGAAGGAGGCAAGTGGAGAGAAAGAAGGGCAAAAACCTTCCATCCGATTTTTTTTTCTTCCTTAAAAATTACTTCTGTGTTGACAGGCCCCAACTCTGATAAAAATATACCATCAGACAAATAAAAAACATTAATAATACAGAAATGTGAACTTACTGAGAATTTAGTTTACCGTCTTAAATACATCTGATGTATGAACTCTATATTTACAAATAATGGAACAAAATTGAGTTATAATAAAGAAATAAGACAAATAACCATGATGGGTTCTCTCCATGGAAACATTTCCTTCAGCAAGAGCCTATTTTTAAATTCTGTCAATATTAGAATTAAACTAGTAGGACAAGCTTTGGGACATCTTGGGACACATTTTGACTGAAAACACACATACGTTTCCCAAACTGTGTCGAACCTGTGTTGCTTTGACACTTACAGTGACATCTGCTGGATTTACAAAGTCATTGCAGGCAAACTCAAAGACAAGAGTGTTAATCGGTTCCTCCACTCATGCCGGGCAGGTTGCTGCCTCAGCATTGTGGAAGTGATCTGGTTACAGTAAGATGAAACTTGGGAAGAAATCCTACATTTTCACCTACAATATAAATAAAAGTTAATCCATGTAAACTAACTCAAATATGCCATGGAAAGGAATTTGAATAATCCGAAAGAAAAGTGAAAATGAGAACAGAATAATAATTATTTTCTGTGATAAGATCAAAATGATCCCACACGGGAGAAAACTTCCTCTTCCTCTGTCCATGCTGGTGTTCAAATATGAGCCAAAAACCCGTTGGTGGACACCTTTGGTGATGAATGCTGTCAAGCTGAAGGAGTCCTATCGGGCCTTTTTGGCCTGTGGGACTCCAGAAGCAGCTGATGGGTACCGGCGGGCGAAGCGGCATGCGGCTCGGGTTGTCGCTGAGGCAAAAACTCGGGCGTGGGAGGAGTTTGGAGAGGCCATGGAGACAGACTTCCGTACGGCTTTGAGGCGATTCTGGTCCACCATCCGGCGTCTCAGGAGGGGGAAGCAGTGCAGCACCAACACTGTTTATAGTGGGGATGGTGCGCTGCTGACCTCAACTCGAGACATTGTGGGCCGGTGGGCGGAATACGTCGAAGACCTCCTCAATCCCACCAACATGCCTTCTGTTGAGGAAGCTGAGCCTGGGGACTCTGGCAGAATTTCTAGGCGCAGCCGAGGTGTTGAGGGGATCCGATTTGGTGGCCTTAGGATCGCATCTCTGCTTTTTGCGGATGATGTGGTCCTGTTGGCTTCACCGGAACGTGATCTGCAGCTCTCACTGGAGCGGTTCGCGGCCGAGTGTGAAGCGGCCGGGATGAGGCTCAGTGCCTCCAAATCCGAGGCCATGGTCTTGAGCCGGAAAAGGGTAGAGTGCCTTCTCCGGGTCAGGGGGGTCGTCCTGCCTCAAGTGGAGGAGTTTAAGTATCTGGGGATCTTGTTCATGAATGAGGGAAGAAGGGAGCGGGAGATCGACAGGCGGATTGGGGCAGCGTCTGCCGTGAAGCGGGCGCTGTACCGGTCCGTCGTGGTGAAGAGAGAGCTGAGCCAAAAAGCAAAGCTCTTGATTTACCGGTCGATCTACATTCCCACCCTCATCTATGGTCATGAGCTTTGGGTCATGACCAAAAGAACGAGGTCACGGGTACAAGCGGCCGAAATGAGTTTCCTCCGCAGGGTGGCTGGGCTCTCCCTTAGAGATAGGGTGAGAAGCTCGGTCATCCGGGAGGGACTCAGAGTAGAGCCGCTGCTCCTCCATGTCAAGAGGAGCCAGTTGAGGCTCGGGCATCTGGTAAGGATGCCTCCTGGTCGCCTCCCTGGTGAGGAGTTCATGTCCCACCGGGAGGAGGCCTCGGGGAAGACAACAGGACACGCTGGAGGGACTATGTCTCTCAGTTGGCCTGGGAACGCCTTAGGATTCCCCCGGAGGAGCTGGAAGAAGTGGCTGGGGAGAAGGATGTCTGGACCTCCCTTCTGAAGCTGCTGCCTCCGCGACCCGACCCCGGATAAGCGGAAGAAAATGGATGGATGGATTAATGATTTATTGACCAGTCGATTTCCTTAATTTTGGGATTAAGGAAATCGGCGCCAGTAACGAGTTGCAAAGTATTGCGTTACTGACGTCGGACCACTTTTTTCAGTAATGAGTGATTACTCATTACTGAAAAAAGTGGTCCGACGTCAGTAACGCAATTGATATTTCAAATAATTTTAGTTTTAGTTTTAATGAATAATAAAGCTCATAAACAGTCCAGGAACAGGCAGCACGGCAGACAGACAAGCACACAGCTAATCGCCGGTAGCACTGAAAAACAAAAGACTGAATAACTGGAGCTGACGCCGACACAGGACTTAACCAGTACTACTGGGACGACGGACAGACAGACGCAGACAGCTAACGCTTGACAATAGACAACAGATGATACTAAATACACACGGGGCAATCACGGGAACGAGACACACCAGGGAATCAATCAACGCAGAGGAAAGACGCAGAGACAGGACTAACAGGGAACAGGATCACACAGAAACTCAAAAATGAACACATAGAAACACGGATCACGACAGGTTTTCATTAGTCTTGCTTGTGTAAGCTGAGAGAAGAGTCACCAGGTGTCATTTGCAAGTCTCAGGACTAGAGTTAAAGATCACCTAGAGCACATGTGTCAAACTCGAGGCTCCTTGGCCAAATCTGGCCCGCTATAGCTTTTTATGTGGCCCTCTAGATTCTAGACTGAGCATTTAGTGTGCTTAAATATTATGTTATCAATCAAATCAGTGCAGTTTTTTTCATTTACTGCCAAATTATATCAATCAGTCCCTCCAGTTTCTTGAGAATTGTCATGGAAATTCACGTAAAATCAACAAATTCTTGCACCTTTTTGCACTAAGATATAATTGGGGGTTTACTGCAGATTTTCGTCAGAAATTGTCAAAAACTTTCTTGTACTAAACACCTGCATCAGCCTTAATTGATGTCAGATTATAGTCCATGATCTATACAGTAAGTAATAAAAATTCACATTTGCTGTCATAAATTAGAGCAAATATCACAAATATTTCCAAATTAGTATCACAAACACTTTAATTTTTATTGCAAAAAATCACAAAAAGTGTGGCAAAATCTGAAAAGATGTTCAATATGATTTAATTTTAAGAGTTCATTAATATTTTGTGAGTTTGTGAACAGGTTTTATCAATACGTTCTGGCACAACTGGCCCCTTGAGAGCATTCATGATCTTAATTTGGCCCAAAACGAAGATGAGTTTGACACCCCTGACCTAGAGGGAAACCCTAGGGGGGTTTATCAAATGTTGGCCACATAAAACAATTTATGAAGAACTTTTTACATTAATTTGTTTTAAAATATCTACTCAAGTTGGGATAGAGAAATGTATGTATTTTTGTTCCGTTTCTAGTTGTTCATGACCTCACAGTTAATAACTATAAATAATTGAGCATTTACACCTTAGTGAATTTATCCTTAGCAGTGATTTGAAATATCTCCTTATAATGATGTCAAAGTCACATGAAGCAGGTTACTCATTTCTTAAAATCATGTGAAAGACATTCTCACTCAATGATAAACCACAGTTAAACCATAATAAAGGCATCATGGGTATAATGCTTTGGGAAACAGGTTTTTTATGCTTTTGTTTTCAGGTCAAAGTCTTAAAAGTAAGTATTAGACTGCTGACACACAGGATGCCTCAGTAAAGCTGTTCAGAGTCACCATCCAAGAAATCCCGTCTTGATGGCTGGGACACTGCAGCCTTCATGGCTGCTACTCTGTCTTGTCTTTCTGTTGTATGGACTGCCGGGAGAGCCAATGGACAACTCACAATTGACACAGTAAGTGTGAATCGAAGAGATCAAAGAAAGATTTAAAGAGATTAAATAAAATGTGTGAAAAACTCTATTATTTGGTTTCCTTGTTTTGCCTTATCCTAAATAATTAGGGTTTTGAAATCATGTAGATGATATCTGGAACAAGATTGGGTAAATTTGCACTTTACTGGATTGCTTTAAAACCTGAATGTTTTTTTTTGTAGGCCTCGTATGCTATCAGAAAATGGTCACCTGGTGTTTAAAACAGGTGACAACAAAGAGATCCGCTTCGAGCCTTCGTCATCAGGCCGGGTAAAAGTGGGCAACGAAGACCTCACACAGCTTCTAAGCCAGGTAAACTCAGGTTTCAGTTCATGTCTATGTATAAAAATGTCATCTGATACTGCAAATTTACTGTGGTTTTAAATTAATAAAAGCTTCCAAACAGAGGCCATTTCACTGATGGAGAGCAAATTCAACACAAGGAAAAAAACAGGTACTTATTGTTCCAAACAGAAAACTACAAAGATAAAAATGATATGACATATGTCATCAAAACGCTGAATTAAAGAGGCCACATTATCTTCTAGACATCACAAAGTTACAAATATTCTGAAGTTCACAGTTATAACACTGCAGCAACGTCTTCACAGATAAATCAATCCTCCAGCTGCAGCTGATCCAGAAGCTGCTGCTCGCATTCCCACTAAAACCAGGAAGATGGAGACATAACACCAGTTTTAAAGTCCCTACACTGGCTCCCTGTAGCCAAGAGAATAGACTTTAAAATACTGTTGTTAGTTTATAAATCACTGAATGGTTTAGCACCACAATACATTAAAGATCTGTTATTGCTGTACCAAACTTCCAGACCCCTGAGGTTCTGGTTCTGCTCTTTATCAACAAAACCAGATCCAAATGAGGAGAAGCAGCATTCAGCTTCTATGCACCACAAATCTGGAACAAACTTCCAGAAACTGTAAAACTCAGCTGTTTAGAATTGCACAGGTCCTTCTAAAAAAATTAGCATATTGTGATAAAGTTCATTATTTTCCATAATGTAATGATAAAAATTAAACTGTCATATATTTTAGATTCATCGGACACCAACTGAAATATTTCAGGTTTTTTATTGTTTTAATACTGATGATTTTGGCATACAGCTCATGAAAACCCAAAATCCCTGTCTCAAAAAATGAGCATATCATGAAAAGGTTCTCTGAACGAGCCGTTAACCTCATCATCTGAATCAACAAAGTAACTCTAAACACCTGCAAAGGATTCCTGAGGCTTTTAAAAACTCCCAGCCTGGTTCATTACTCAAAACCGCAATCATGGGTAAGACTGCAGACCTTACTGCTGTCCAGAAGGCCATCACTGACGCCCTCAAGCAAAAGGGTAAGACAGAAATTTCTGAATGAATAGGCTGTTCCCAGAGTGCTGTATCAAGGCACCTCAGTGGGAAGGAAAAAGTGTGGCAGAAAACGCTGCACAACGAGAAGAGGTGACCGGACCCTGAGGAAGATGGTGGAGAAGGACCGATTCCAGACCTTGGGGGAAGCAGTGGACTGAGTCTGGAGTAGAAACATCCAGAACCACCGTGCACAGGCGTGTGCAGGAACTGGGCTGCAGGTGCTGCATTCCCCAGGTCAAAGGTCAAGACACTTTTGAACCAGAAACAGAGGCAGAAGCGTCTGACCTGGGCTACAGAGAAGCAGCACTGGACTGATGCTCAGTGGTCCAAAGTAATTTTTTCGGATGAAAGCAAATTTTGCATGTCATTTGGAAATCAAGGTGCCAGAGTCTGGAGGAAGACTGGAGAGAAGGAAATGCTAAAATGCCAGAAGTCCAGTGTCAAGTACCCACAGTCAGTGATGGTCTGGGAGCCATGTCAGCTGCTGGTGTTGGTCCACTGTGTTTTATCAAGGGCAGGTCAATGCAGCAGCTATCAGGAGGTTTTGGAGCACTTCATGCTTCCATCTGCTGAAAAACTTTATGGAGATGAAGATTTCATTTTTCAGCACAACCTGCTCAGTGCCAAAACCACTGGTATTACTGACCATGGTGTTACTGAGCTCAATTGGCCTGCCAACTCTCCTGACCTGAACCCCATTGAGAATCTGTGGGATATTGTGAAGAGAAAGTTAAGAGAAGCAAGACCCAAAACTCTGGATGAGCTTAAGGCCATCGAAGCATCCTGGGCTCCATAACACCTCAGCAGAGCCACAGGCTGATGGCCTCCATGCCGCATTGAAGGCTGCAAAAGGATTCCTGACCAAGTATTGAGTTCATAACTGAACATAATTATTTGAAGGTTGACTTTTGGTATTAAAACACATTTCTTTTATTGGTCGGATGAAATATGCTCATTTTTTGAGACAGGGATTTTGGGTTTTCATGAGCTGTTCGTTCAGCTATTAAAACAATAAAAGACCTGAAATATTTCAGTTGGTGTGCAATGAATCTAAAATATGACAGTTTAATTTTTATCATTATATTATGGAAAATAATGAACTTTATCACAATATGCTAATTTTTTTTAAAAGGACCTGTATTTGATGAAAATAAACAAAAAAAGAAAAAAAACATGAACGATCTGTGCGCTGGATTTTTACCTTAGAATGGCCAACTTTCTGTTATTCCTCTGTCAATTTGATACAGTAGGGGCTTCCACACTTCCCATATCTGTGTCCTCTGTCACTTTTATCAGCAGTTAAAACTGTTTAATCCGTTGTTAACAAGTGGTAACCTGTTTTTCCGAGCCACCTTCAAATGCATCATGAGCGCTACGACAGTCGCAGTGGGTTTACACCTGTGCAGCAGTGAAGGAGACCTGCTGCTGCTGCTGTGCAGAGCTATGCAAGTGTGTTAGAATCATGGCAGCAAACCAGCAAAACGCAAAGAACTTTTCACAGTTTTTCCCCCAAACTAACAGACTGTAAAGCTGTTAGCTAAAAGATGACTAGCTAATATCAATACAGCATGTCTATATTCAGCTATGCACATTAATTTTGCCCCCCCAAAAAGGCGATTCCTAAATTATGACAGAATTTAAAAAATGGAAAAATATACAGATTAGTGATTAATGAATCACATTAACCCAATAAGAGGTCAAATTTGAAAAATACATTTAATAACCAGAAGTTATCCATTTCTGGTTGCAGTCTATTGCCTGTTAACAGGCAATAGAAGTAACTTTACTTGAAATGAAAACCAAAAATGGTTGCAAACTGCATAGGTGTTCCTAAACACTATTGCCCTAGAAATGAATACTTTATTTATTTTTATTTATTTAATTGTTTATTTATTTTGAACAGGATAGAAGTATTAAATCACACACATGAACAAGGACTTTCTTCAGAACATCAGCACACATGGCCAATCTTGGCTTTCCCAGAGTCAAAATCTTCTGGACTAAAAAAAATCAAAAGTGCCAGTTTTTAGCAGGAAAATGATGAGGAATAAGTTCTGCAAACTTCTCAAAGGGTCTTCCAACAACTGGCACCATTATTATGAACTAAAGAATACCAAAGCCACACCAATTACCAGAAGATGGGCCACTGTGAAAAGAAGGAAGCATTTTAGCTAACTGTCACAAAGTGGTTTGACGATAATCCTGTGGTGATGGCCTCCACCATTTATGGGAAATATCTAAATGATATTTCAGTCGATGGTCAAACAAAGAAAAAACTTGTGTCCGGTACGACAACCAGAAGTGATGGAGGGTGGCGTAGACCTTAATGACCAAATGTTGAGCTTTCATCGAATGTCAACCAGAGCCAAGAAATGGACATTCCCATCACAAATGCCTGGCTATAGACAAACAAACAAATTAATCCTGGCCCACCTAGCACGGCACCTTTCCTGGCTCTAATGGTGCGTTCACACCAAACGTGTTTTGAATGTCAGGCCCATCTGGTTTACATTCAAAGTCTGTGTGGAGGCACATTGAGGGCCGTGGAGGAGCGTTCCGAGTGTCTAGCGTGGCACAATTTGAACCGTTTGGACCGTTTTTATGACATTCCACATAGACTGTGAAAGTAAACCAGACGCACCTGATGCTTAAAACGCTTTTGGTATGAACGCACCAAAAGTGCACACGTGTCAAACTTGAAGCGTCAAATGCACTTTGACATGCATGATGCGTTTGGTGTGAATGCACCATGAGTCTGTCTCTTCATCAGATTGTCCTGGATCTGATGAAGTCCCCTATCATAAGCTGATATTTATCCTCATCTTCATCTGACAACTCCAGATCTGAATCTTCCTCTACTATCTTGTGTTTCACATCTTTCCCCTACAACAATGTGGAGTCATTACTGAAATGGTCCTGATGTCCACTGCAATTGACATTCGTAAAAGGTCTGTTATTTCTAAACAGAAATTATTAAATTGTTTTAACTGGTCAAAATATTATTGGTATTTAATTAACAAGAATACCAATAATTATCATAACAAAAATAACAAAAGTTAAATATTTGACTCATCTACCCTCTTTCCATAAAATGTGGGTGCTGGCAGGTCGGCCATTTTGATTTAGGAAAAAAAGGGACTTCTAGGTATGTAAACCTATCACATGACACATCACTGGAAAGCCCAGGATGTCCTCTAATCTAAAGAGTGCTGTAGGGCTAGAAAGGGTAACTCGAAGTATAAACAAAAAATAAGCTTCAACAAAATGTCCACTATAATGGACATCAGTGTATGGGCCGGGCCTCAGGAGGATATAACATTAGAATAAAATTTCAAGCTGAAATCTGAACCTTCATTCTAGTGATGAACTGTAATCTGGGCAAAATTCTTTGTGTGAGATCCGGTGTTTTAATCTGTCTTTATTATGTCTGACTTCATGTAGGAAACAATGACCATAAGTTTATTCTTTGCACATAACCATCAGTTACAGAGCAGACTAATTAGTCTATGTAAACAAGCAGACATGTATTATAAACCTTGTGTAAGTATCTGACCTTATTATATTTTACACACATAAAAGGCTGTTCCTGCTCATACAAGTCAGGGAAAGATTAACAAGTTTAGACTTCCACACAGTAAGATCAAAGGTCAAGTGGTCCGAGGTCTGCAGTCTATTGATTCAGAATGTAAATTCTGTGCAGTAAGTATTTTAATGCAATGCATTAAAACATAGCCCTGTAAAAATATTAATCATATTAAAATATGTTCTCTGGAAAAAAAAGTATGTATTATTTGTTAAAATGGTTTTTAACTGTCAGTAACTTAACTCACTGCTTCTCACCTCATACCTCGTTTCAAAATGCCTTTTTCTGAAAAGAACCCGATTAGGAAGTCATGTGGTCACTGTAGTATTAGTCTGACTCATTAAAATCCATCTGTTTTATTTTTGATCATGTTGTATATTTTTGTTTTAAAACTTTGTGTTAATCCCTGATCCCATGGAACAACTTTTTTTAATAATATTGTGAGAATGTCTTTGTGGACACCTTCTAACAGCATCCTAACAACATGCTGCAGAGCTTGGCATCAGAGTCTTGACATGCTGCTTCCAAATAAAGCCAGACTGCTCCACATCATTATGCCATCAGCTACTAAACAGATGCTTTTCTTCTATGAACTTATTTTAGCCATTGGTCTTGTTTTATGATTTGAAGTGGCTAAAGAATCGGTCCTGTTCTGTAGCAGACTGCTTGATTGATGATAGCTTAATTGGTTTAGAACTTGAAGTCTTGCATGATAATTTCTACCATGTAAAATTGCACAAACTTTTATAAGTTATTTAGAATGTTTATCAGCCAAACATATGACTTTGTTGCACTCATTTTTTAGTGAAACTTGCAATATTTTTGATAAACTGGTGAATATAGTGCCCAAACTAAGAATGAAAACTGTTTTCATTCTTATTTTAGATCAAAGCTAATAAAGAAGACATTGATGACATCAAGACTCATGGAGGAGCAATTCCCCCTGAAATATCCAACAACCTCAACCAACTTAATACCAAGGTAACAGAAATCTAATACATTTTGTGTGAGGAAGATGATCATTACTAGAAGTAATCAGTAATACATATTGAAGATTAGATATATGGAATTTAGAAGTTCCTGACTGTTAAAAAGGTGCCACATCAAAGGAAACTTGGGTTATGTCAGGGACAACCACTACAACAGCTAGAGGATGTCTTTGTTGTTAAGGAGCCACTGCTCCTACCAATGGAAACACACTAAATTACATTTGAAATGGTTCACTCTTCCACTTCTTCTTGTGAAGTAAGAAGATTCATATCTAAAGCAGTGCTCACCTCAACAGAATCCTTTGAAGCTGACACCTTGAAGCTGTTGTGGCTTGGTCTTAAAAGCAGACTAACAGAACCACATGGCATTTACTAACAACCTCACAGCTATATTTTCTAACAGCAAATAAATGTTTGTCTGATTTTATTTAACAGTTTGCACATGTTTATTTGAATTTAACTCTCAAATTATTTTCATTGGTGCAACACTATAAAGGTATCAAGAATGTGTACCACATTTCCACAACAAAACTGACTTTCCATGGTTCTTTCAGGTGACAACACTGGGTAACCAAGTAACAGAACTTCAACAGGTGAGACTTGGAAGTGTGTGATCATGCTTCAGAACTAGAAACTATGTAGGAAGTTCTGGTTTCCTGCTTATTTTCTTCCAGACAGTCCAGAGAGTGTCTTGCAGCAGTAATCCTTGCCATAATGGAGGAACATGTCTGAACTTATTGAACTCCTATCATTGTCTGTGTCCAAGCAACTGGGCTGTGAGTTCTATGCTGTTTAAGAAATAAAAATACATAGTTTATATATCGGTTTCAGCTTATGACATGCTAGAATGTGGTTGTGATGCTACCGTCTGTGTTTTATGTACTTAATGTATGTGTGTTGTGTGTTAGGGTCCTAACTGTGCCAGTGATGTAAATGAATGCCAGGCATTTGCAGGAACACCACAGGGTTGTCAGAATGGGGCAAGCTGTGTCAACAGCCCTGGATCGTTTACGTAAGTCTTTAGCTTTCAAGTGCTATTAAACTATACTTCTTGGTACAAAAATGCACAAAATGTTTTATAGTTTAAAATACTGTCGGCATATACCTTTATGGTAACATTTAATGTCATGTCAAAGTACATAATCATATATTTATTACAGTGATAAAATCTAGGCATCCGAAAATTGCTACTCTTGCTAGTCAAAGACTTGAAGCAGAAAAAATCTATGATGCAAATGTCAGCTACAAATTAGCCAAATCAGCTGCGTAAAGTCTGGTCAAAGATTTGCTGATCTAAGTGCAGTACAAAGTTCAGCATATAAAACTACTGAGTCAGCAAGTGACACGAAACTGCTACATAAAAAAAATGATTCAAATACACAAAACTGCTGATTTTCTCACAAGTTTGGTAGAGACAGTGTCGGATAAAACTTCAGATTAACTTTGCAAACATTTTTAAAGGATCTGATTTTGAAAGTAAAAATGTGATATTGTTAGTTCATCTTTTTAATGGTTGCTCTATTTGTTCTTCAGTGTGAATTTAACCCACATATCATTTAACATGTCCACTCTAACTATTATTAAAAATCAATGACATCAAACCTGAAACACATTTATCTTTCATTAATAATACTCTGACAAAAATAGAGCATTTATTAAGCTCATAGCTTACTAAATGTTGTTGAGACACGCATCAGCTATAGCACTGGCAGTGAAAAAATACATTGAAAAAGTACAATATTTTTGTCCCTCATTTCAGAATTAACCCTGTGTATTATATAGATTCATTGCACATGAGGAAATTATTTCTTCTTATTTTCCATCCATCCATCCATTTTCTTCCGCTTATCCGGGGTCGGGTCGCGGGGCAGCAGCTTCAGAAGGGAGGTCCAGACTTCCCTCTCCCCAGCCACTTCTTCCAGCTCCTCCGGGGGAATCCCAAGGCGTTCCCAGGCCAGCCGAGAGACATAGTCCCTCCAGCGTGTCCTGGGTCTTCCCCGAGGCCTCCTCCCGGTGGGACGTGCCCTGAACACCTCACCAGGGAGGCGTCCAGGAGGCATCCTGACCAGATGCCTGAGCCACCTCAACTGGCTCCTCTCGACGTGGAGGAGCAGCGGCTCTACTCTGAGTCCCTCCCGGATGACTGAGCTTCTCACCCTATCTCTAAGGGAGAGCCCAGCCACATTGCGGAGGAAACCCATTTCAGCCGATGTATCCGTGATCTCGTTCTTTCGGTCATGACCCAAAGCTCATGACCATAGATGAGGGTGGGAACGTAGATCGACCGGTAAATCAAGAGCTTCGCTTTTTGACTCGGCTCTCTCTTCACCACGACGGACCGGTACAGCGCCCGCTTCACAGCAGACGCTGCCCCAATCCGCCTGTCGATCACCCGCTCCCTTCTTCCCTCATTTGTGAACAAGATCCCCAGATACTTAAACTCCTCCACTTGAAGCAGGACGACCCCCCTGACCCGGAGAAGGCACTCACCCTTTTCCGGCTCAAGACCATGGCCTCGGATTAGGAGGCACTGAGCCTCATCCCGGCCGCTTCACACTCGGCCGCGAACCGCTCCAGTGAGAGCTGCAGATCACGTTCCGATGAAGCCAACAGAACCACATCATCCGCAAAAAGCAGAGATGCGATCCTAAGGCCACCAAAACGGATCCCCTCAACACCTCGGCTGCGCCTAGAAATTCTGTCCATAAAAGTATTGAACAGAATCGGTGACAAAGGGCAGCCTTGGCGGAGTCCAACTCTCACCGGAAACAAGCCCTACTTACTGCCGGCAATGCGAACCAGACTCAGACTCCGGTCATACAGGGTCACGGTCGAACGCCTTCTCCAACTCCACAAAACACATGTAGACTGGTTGGGTGAACTCCCATGCACCCTCCAGGACCTTGCTGAGGGTATAGAGCTGGTCCAGTGTTCCACGACCACGACAAAAACCACACTGCTCTTCCTGAATCCGAGGTTCGACTATCCGACGGACCCTCCTCTCCAGGACCCCTGAATAGACCTTACAAGGGAGGCTTAAGAGTGTGACCCCCCTGTAATTGGAGCACACCCTCCGGTCCCCCTTTTTATACAGGGGGACCACCACCCCAGTCTGCCAATCCAGGGGAACTGCCCCCGATGTCCATGCGATATTGCAGAGTCGCGTTAGCCAACACAACCCCGCAACATCCAGAGCCTTAAAGAACTCCGGGAGGATCTCATCCACCCCCAGGGCCCTGCCACCGAGGAGCTTTTTGACCACCTCAGCGACCTCGTCCCCAGAGACTGGAGAGCCCAACCCAGAGTCCCCATGCTCAGCTTCCTCAACAGAAGGCATGTTGGTGGGATTGAGGAGGTCTTCGAAGTACTCCACCCACCGGCCCACAACGTCCCTAGTTCAGGTCAGCAGCGCACCATCCTCACTATAAACAGTGTTGGTGCTGCACTGCTTCCCCCTCCCGAGACGCCGGATGGTGGACCAGAATCGCCTCAAAGCCGTACAGAAGTCTGTCTCCACGGCCTCTCCAAACTCCTCCCACGCCCGAGTTTTTGCCTCAGCGACAACCCGAGCCGCATGCCGTTTCGCCCGCCGGTACCCATCAGCTGCTTCTGGAGTCCCACAGGCCAAAAAGGCCCGTGGGCCTTTTTGGGCTGTGGGACTCCTTCTTCAGCTTGACAGCATCCCTCACCGAAGGTGTCCACCAACGGGTTCGAGGGTTGCCGCCGCGACAGGCACCAACAACCTTGCTGCCGCAGCTCCGATAGGCCGCCTCGGCAATGGAGGTACGGAACATGGTCCACTCAGACTCAATGTCCCCCACCTCTCCCGGAACGTGTTCGAAGTTCTGCCGGAGATGAGAGTTGAAGCTCCGTCTCACAGGGGACTCCGCCAGACGTTCCCAGCAGACCCTCACTACACATTTGGGCCTGCCAGGTCTGACCGGCTTCCTCCCCCACCACCGGAGCCAACTCATCACCAGGAAGTGGTCAGTGGAAAGCTCCGCACCTCTCTTCACCCGAGTGTCCAAGACATATGGCCGCAAATCCGATGAGACGATGACAAAGTCAATCATCGAACTGCGGCCTAGGGCGTCCTGGCGCCAAGTGCACATATGGACGCCCTTATGCCTGAACATGGTGTTCGTGATGGACAATCCGTGACGAGCACAGAAGTCCAACAACAGAACACCGTGTTGGTTCAGATCGGTGGGGCCGTTCCTCCCAACCACGCCTCTCCAGGTCTCACTGTCATTGCCCACGTGAGCGTTGAAGTCCCCCAGTAAAACAAGGGAGTCCCCAGGAGGGGCACTCTCCAGTACCCCTTCTAAAGACTCCAAGAAGGGTGGGTAATCTGATCTGCTGTTTGGTCCGTAAGCACAAACAACAGTCTGAACCCGTCCCCCCTCCTAGGCGGAGGGAGGCTACCCTCTCGTTCACCGGGGTGAACCCCAACGTACAGGCGCCCAAATGGGGGGCAACAAGTATGACCACTCCAGCCCGGCCCCTCTCACCATGGGTAACTCCAGAGTGGAAGTACGTCCAGCCCCTCTCAGGAGACTGGTTCCAGAACCAGAGCCATGTGTCGAGGTGAGGCCCACTATTTCTAGCCGGAACCTCTCAGCCTCGCACACTAGCTCCGGCTCCTTCCCCACCAGAGAGGTGACGTTCCACGTCCCAAGAGCCAGCTTCTGCAGCCGAGGATCAGATCGCCAGGGTCCCCTCCCTCGGCTGCCGCCCATAGCACAATGCACCTGACCCCTTTGACCCCTCGGACAGGTGGTGAGCCCATCGGAAGGGGGACCCACGTCTCCTCTTCGGGCTGAGCCCAGCCGGGCTCCGTGGGTAAAAGCCCGGCCACCAGGCGCTCGCCATCGTGCCCCACCTCCAGGCCTGGCTCCAGAGTGGGGCCCCGGTGACCCGCGTCCGGGCAAGAGAAAACCAGGTCCAAAGTTATTCTCCATCATAAGGGGTCTTCTTATTTTGATCGTTATAATTTACAGATAATGAATGAATCTGAAAATTAAATCCTCATTTTCCTCATGATCTATTCAAGTGTGTTTTGCAAGCCAGAATGACAGGTGGAGACGATGTTTTTTTTGTTTGTTTGTTATTGTTTTTTTTACATTTTTTAAGTTTTAAATATTAATCTGTGCTTTGGTGTCATTACACTCTCCATGGATCCTACATTAGGCTTTTATAATGACGTCATCGAGAGAACGCCACACATTTCTGAAGACAGTTTTCCATGAACAGGGGCATTGCAATTTCAATCAAGAAATTTTCAAAAATAAATATCAACATTAACTCACAAATGATTTTCATTGGTGCAACATTATAAAGGTACTAGAAAAATAGCTATTCCTAGCGAAACAGCCGTGAGAATGCATATTTGCAGAACGTCTGCTGCAGAAATGCAAGAAAAAGTAGAGAAGAGCATAAAAAGTCAAAGAAAGCAGAAGAAATAGAAATAGTTTAAACAGTTGAACAGTGAAACAAATCAAAAAGCATAAATTTAGCAGAAGCGGAAATCAGTACAAAACCAGCAATAGTTGAAACAGTTGGAACAGTGAAACATAGCAACATAGGAAAATGAATAAAATAGGAGAAGCAGAAATTATTACAAAGCCATAAATATTTGAAGAAGTGAAAGATAGCAAAACAAAAAGGCATAAAGGAGCAGTAGAGGCAGAACAGTTTGATATATGATTTACTAAAATTGATTAAAGATTGCAGAAGACCTTAAAAGATAGTAAATCCAGGAGAAGTAGAAGGCATACAGAAAAGTAGATAAGCTAAAAAAAATAGTGAAACCAGTAGAAGTAGAAGGCATTTTCCATTTCAAATGCTTGGAAGCCAAGCCGGTGAGGCAGCAGCGAGTTGAGTCTCACCTCGGATAGCACAACCTCTTGCTAACTACACCGGTCTCTATTTTATGAGAGCATGCTCCTCCCGTCTGTACGTTGCCAATAAAATGGTTAAAAACATTTAATGTATGAAGTAATTTTCCATAATTTAGCTTATGTATTTAATGTAGTGTGTTTTTATTGTCACCAACTGTGTGTGTAATGTGATTAGTGTGCTGAGGAGCGATCAGAAACGCAGAGGCGCTCATTGTGACTCCACAACTGCAGAGTAAGAGACGGTAACAGCGAGCTAGCCATACAGTAGCTGCGCTGATACAGAGAGCGAGAAAGACGTGGTTTTCAGTTGTACTTTAACGGTTTCTCCCTTTGCTGTTAAGAACAGCACGTCAGTGACTAATTACATTATATATATATATATATATATATATATATATATATACACTGCTCAAAAAAATAAAGGGAACAGTCAAATAACACTTCCTAGATCTGAATGAATGAAATATTCTCATTGAATACTTTGTTCTGTACAAATTTGAATGTGCTGACAACAAAATTACACAAAAATCATCAATGGAAATCAAATGTATTAACCAATGGAGGCCTGGATTTGGAGCCACACACAAAATTAAAGTGAAAAAACACACTACAGGCTGATCCAACTTTAATGTAATGTCCTTAAAACAAGTCAAAATGAGGCTCAGTATTGTGTGTGGCCTCCACGTGCCTGTATGACCTCCCTACAACTCCTGGACATGCTCCTGATGAGGTGGCGGATAGTCTCCTGAGGGATCTCCTCCCAGACCTGGACTAAAGCATCCGCCAACTCCTGGACAGTCTGTGGTGCAACGTGACGTTGGTGGATGGAGCGAGACATGATGTCCCAGATGTGCTCAATCGGATTCAGGTCTGGGGAACGGTCGGGCCAGTCCATAGCTTCAATGCCTTCATCTTGCAGGAACTGCTGACACACTCCAGCCACATGAGGTCTAGCATTGTCCTGCATTAGGAGGAACCCAGGGCCAACCGCACCAGCATATGGTCTCACAAGGGGTCTGAGGATCTCATCTTGGTACCTAATGGCAGTCAGGCTACCTCTGGTGAGCACATGGAGGGCTGTGCGGCCCTCCAAAGAAATGCCACCCCACACCATTACTGACCCACTGCCAAACCGGTCATGCTGAAGGATGTTGCAGGCAGCAGACCACTCTCCACGGCATCTCCAGACTGTGTCACATCTGTCACATGTGCTCAGTGTGAACCTGCTTTCATCTGTGAAGAGCACAAGGCGCCAGTGGCGAATTTGCCAATCCTAGTGTTCTCTGGCAAATGCCAAGCGTCCTGCACGGTGTTGGGCTGTGAGCAAAACCCCCATCTGTGGATGTCGGGCCCTCATACCATCCTCATGGAGTCGGTTTCTAACCGTTTGTGCAGACACATGCACATTTGTGGCCTGCTGGAGGTCATTTTGCAGGGCTCTGGCAGTGCTCCTCCTGTTCCTTCTTGCACAAAGGCGGAGGTAGCGGTCCTGCTGCTGGGTTGTTGCCCTCCTACGGCCTCCTCCATGTCTCCTGGTGTACTGGCCTGTCTCCTGGTAGCGCCTCCAGCCTCTGGACACTACGCTGACAGACACAGCAAACCTTCTTGCCACAGCTCGCATTGATGACCCATCCTGGATGAGCTGCACTACCTGAGCCACTTGTGTGGGTTGTAGAGTCCGTCTCATGCTACCACGAGTGTGAAAGCACCACCAACATTCAAAACTGACCAAAACATCAGCCAGACAGCATAGGTACTGAGAAGTGGTCTGTGGTCCCCACCTGCAGAACCACTCCTTTATTGAGTGTGTCTTGCTAATTGCCAATAATTTCCATCCGTTGTATATTCAATTTGCACAACAGCAGGGGAAATTGATTGTCAATCAGTGTTGCTTCCTAAGTGGACAGTTTGATTTCACAGAAGTTTGATTTACTTGGGAGTTATATTGTGTTGTTTAAGTGTTCCCTTTATTTTTTTGAGCAGTATATATATATATATATATATATATATATATATATATATATATATATATATATATATGTATTAGTGAAACTTAGCAAAGGTATACCAGAATTCAGCTGAAGAAGCAGAAGTTTGTGTGCAACCTGAATTATTTGAAAAAGTCAAAAAGTGAAACGGAGCCGAAGAAAGAGAAGAATTAGCACAAGAGGAAATTAGTGCAAAACCAGAAGTACTTGAAACAATTTAACATTGAAACAGCAATAAGCTTAAATTAGCGGAAGCAGAAAAAACAGAAATATTTGAAGGAGTAAAACATAGCTAAACAAAAATCATAAAGGATCAGAAGAAGCAGAACATTTTGATATATGAATTGCTAAAATTGATTAAAGATTGCAGAAGACCTTAAAAGAAAACAGAAAAGTAGACAAGCAGAATGCATAGAAACAGATCAAAACAGAGCACAAGAGAAAAATACATTGAAAGAATAGAAAAAGTATGTCATGGCTGTTCTCCAGAGGAGTTTGACAGAAAACTGTAAGACCTGTAGCAATAATAGTAAAACTTCCATAAAGTAGACACTCGTGGCTACATTTTAATGCATAAATTATTTATCTAGAGTGAAATATGTATGAATAGCATCATTTTGTTTGTTAAAAATCAGAAGAAGTTCAAAAATGGCAGTTACTAATGGCAGTTACTAGAGTGTACACTCTGGTAACGGACGTCAGTTAGTGAACTCCACCATGTATTTCAATGGGGCAAAAAATTTGCACAAAAGGGCAATTATTTCAAAAAGTGCAATAGTGAAGTTTACCAAAAGTCATAGCACCATTCTCCTGAAGAAGCTGAACGTTTTGATATATGAATTAGTACAATTAGTGAAAGATAGCAGTAGTTAACCGACGAAAAACCTACGGAAACTGGAATAACTAGAAAAATAGCTGTTCCTAGCGCAACAGCCATGAGAATGCATATTTGCAGAATCACTGCTGCAGAAATGCCAGAAAAAGTAGAGAAAAGCTTAAGAAGTAGAAGAAAGCAGAAGAAATAGAAATAATTGAATCAGTTGAATAGTGAAAAAAATCAAAAAGCAGAAATTTATAGGATAAATTAGTACACAACCAGAAATATTTGAAGAAGTGAAACATAGCAAAACAAAGCATAATTGAGCAATAGAGGCATATTTGCAGTATGGAGACATGCAAGAAAGATGAGAACCAAGATTAAGATGTAGAAAAAACATAAGAAAGATAAAGTCAAACATTAAGTAATTTAAGTAATTAAATTTAGCAAAGGTATAGCAGAATTCAGCAGAAGAAGTTTGGAGTTTGTGGGCAACTTGAATTATTTGAAAAAACCCAAAAGTGAAACGGACATGAAGAAAACGCATAATTATCACAGGAAGCAGGGGACAGATGTGCAGTCTGTCATCATTGAAAAATATGAATGAAATCATTCATAAAGATATTTTCACCAAGTATCTATCATTTAATTTAACCAAATCTGGTGTGGGTTTTTTTTCATTCAAAATTGCTTAATTTTTCCATTTTCCAATTCAAATGCTTGGAAGCGAAGCCGGTGATGCAGCAGTGAGCTGAGCATCACCTGGGATTGCGCAACTTCTCGCTAACTGCACCGGTTGCTATTCTATCAGAGCATGCTCCGTCTGTCTAAGTCGCCAATAAAATGGTTAAAAACATTTAATGTATGAACTGATTTTCCATAATTTATTCTATGTATTTAATATACTGTTTTTATTGTCACCAGCTGTGTGTGTAACGTGTTTCGTGTGCTGAGGAGTGATCGAAAACGACATATTATTCGAGACGGCAAATGCCATACAGATTTGAGGTGAGGCAGGCAGTTCTCGTGCCTCATTGCTGGGGGTACTCATGAACCCAGATATTGTAACTCCACAAACGAAGAAGGGAGAACGTAACGGCAGAGAACGCCAAGCAGAACGTCAGAGACATTCAGGAGCACTCGGATATTTCCACTTCCACGACTGTGGATTTTACATGCTTGTTAAATCAATACAAGAAAGATTTGGCACCAGTTTTAAGTCTTGTGTACAATTCGTGTTTTAAAACATACCATTTTAAACTTTATTTATTTTTTATTGCCTTAGAATTAATTCTAACATTCAAAATTATATAGACTAATTATGAATTCCCTTCGTTACTCATGCCTTACTGTCACTTTTGTTGAAAGTTCAGAATATATTAGCATAAATTATTAATAAATAACACTGTTTCTTCATCACTGTCATGAACAAAATATTAAATAAAAAATATAAATTTAACTTACTGTGGGAGAGGCTGCAGGAGCTTGCTCCGCTCAGCAAATGCAGGTGACTTCAAAGAACGCCGCTTAAAGCCATTCAACTGCTCATGTCCATAAGGCCGTGCCAGGCATAGACATAATATAAGAATATATTATGGCTATGGTGGAGAGTTTACACGTTCTCAATTGCACACACACAAACTATATATATATATATATATATATATATATATATATATATATATATATATATATATATATATATATATATACACAAAATGTATTAGTGAAACTTAGTGAAGGTATACCAGAATTCAGCTGACGTAGCAGAAGTTTGTGTACAACCTGAATTATTTGGAAAAGGTCAGAAAGTGAAACAGAGTTTAAGAAAGAGCATAATTGAAACAAAAGGAAATTAGTGCAAACCCAGAAATAGTTGAAGCAATTGAATAGTGAATACACTATATTAATAGTTTAATAGTGAATTATATTGTTTATATTGTATACATTATATAATATATAAATTATAGCAGAATTCAGCAGAAGAAGCAGGAGTTTGTGTACAACCTGAATTATTTGAAAAAGTCAAAAAGTGAAACAGAGTTTAAGAAAGAGCATAATTGAAACAAAAGGAAATTAGTGCAAACCCAGAAACAATTGAATAGTGAAACGGCAATAAGCATAAAGAATTAGTGGAAACAGTAAACCAGAAATATTTGAAGGAGTAAAACAGAGCAAAACCAAAAGCAAAAAGGGTCAGAAGAAGCAGAAATGTTTGATATATGAATTTAAAAAATTGATTAAAGATTGTAGAAGATCTTAAAAGATAGTAAAACCAGTAGAACCAGAAGGCAAACAGAAAAGTAGACCAGCAGAATGCATAGAAACACTCCAGAGGAGTTTGACAGAAAACAGTAAAACCTGTAGCAGTGAAAGTAATAATTCACTTGTGGCTACATTTTAATGCATAAATTATTTCTCTACAGTGAAATATGTATGAACAGCATAATTTTGTTTAAAAAAGAGCAGAAAAAGTTCAAAAACGGCAGTTACTAGAGTGGACACTCTAGTAACTGCCGAATTCCACCATGAATTTCAATGGGGCAAAAGATTTGCACAAAAGGGCAATTATTTCAAAAAGTGCAATAGTGAAGTTTACCAAAAGTCATAGTATAAATCTCCAGAAGAAGCTTAACATTTTCATATAGGAATTAGTACAATTAGCAAAAGATTGTAGAAGTAGTAGAACTTTGTAAAACGTATGGAAGACAGAATAATAATAACTAGTAAAATAGCTGTTCCTAGCGAAACAGCCATGAGAATGCATATTTGCAGAATGACGGCTGCAGAAATGCAAGAAAATGTGGAGAAAAGCTTAAGAAGTAGAAGAAAGCATGAGAAATTGAAATAGTTAAAACAGTTGAATAGTGAAACGTAGCAAACTGCAGAAATTAGCTGAAGCTGAAATTAGTACACAAACAGAAATATTTAAAGAAGTGAAACATAACATAAAGGGCCAAATAAGCATATTTGCAGAATGATTGATGGAAAAATATGACACTTGAGAACAAAGAGTAAGAAATTGGAAAAAAGCATAAGAAAGCTAGTCATACATTGTAGAAATCCTTTGCCAAGTAGTGAAACTTAGCAAAAGTGTTGCAGAATTCAGCTGAAGAAGCAGAAGTTTGTGTGCAACATGAATTATTTGAAAAAGTCAAAAAGTGAAACGGAGCGTAAGAAAGAGCACAATTAGCACACGAGGAAATTAGTGCAAACCCAGAAATAGTTGAAACAATTGAACAGTGAAACAGCAATAAGCATACAAAATTAGTGGAAACAGTAAACCAGAAATATTTGAAGGAGTAAAACAGCAAAACCAGAAGCAAAAAGGGTCAGAAGAAGCAGAAATGTTTGATATATGAATTGATAAAATTGATTAAAGATTGTAGAAGATCTTAAAAGATAGTAAAACCAGTAGAACCAGAAGGCAAACAGAAAAGTAGACAAGCAAAATGCATAGAAACATGGAAATAGTTGAAACAATTGAATAGTGAATATACTATATTAATAGTATAAAAGTGAATTAATAGTAAATTAATAGTGAATTATATTGCATAAATTATATAAATTATATAATATATAAATTATAGCAGAAGAAGCAGGAGTTTGTGGGCAACCTGAATTATTTGAAAAAGTCAAAAGTGAAACAGAGCTTAATAAATATGATAATTAGCACAGAAAGTGGAAATTAGTACAAAAGCAGACATATTTTTAAAAAGTTGAACAGTGAAGCATAGCAAAAGCAGAAATTAGTTGTCTGTTACTACCCAATAGTAAGTCTCGCCCACTCCTCACAACTCTTTGGACTCACTACTGCCCAGTTCTCTGTCTAACAGGTCCGGAAAACCCCCAGAAACTCGAGTCTTACCCTAGAGATAGTTTGTGGAGAATTATCTGTTTAAACTGGGGTCGGAAAGGACTCGTCTAGCTCTGACTACCTTCGATCCAGAAGTTATGACCCTTTACAGTTGAGGAACAATCAGCTGAGTAGCCCTCACAGCGGCATAACCCCTACAACCACTCCTGTTAACGGTAGCTCCTCTCCTAAAATAACAGCACTTGTTAACGGCTAGATTAAGTTTAGTGACTTAGATTTAAGTCCCAGGGTCATTATTTTAACACTCACCAGAGGAAAACACAAAGCCATCCATTCTCTAGAATCATGTATGTTAACTTTACCACAATTAGGAGAACCAACAATAATTAAGACTGACACAATTAAACTCACTCTACACACTCCTCATTAGAATTTTAGAATTACAATTTTATTAAGCAAGCTTTAGCAGGGGCATATGACAACAGATTAAACTCCCAAGAATTATAAAAAGCAAAAACCAATATTATAATGAAATCAACTAGGATCAATCCCATCCTATCCTTGTTCTCATGCCTAACCTGTTTCTCTAAATTCACTGAGCAAGGCTTTTGGGGGAAGCTGGTCAACTCATACCCGATGGTTCTTGGTCTCGGCAGCTGTAATCTTTTAGATGTCCTTGGTCAGAGTCTTTGTCCAGCCGGAGCAAAGTCCTCTTTACTGAAGAGAAGCGGAGAGAAGACTCACGCTTTCCATTAAACGTGCAGACTCTTTGTCTTTAAAAGACCTCCGTCTCTTTTCCAAGTCGGCTGCGGTGATTTGGAGAGCGTTGGGTAGATGCAGAGGAGTCGGTCGGATCTGGAACCGGAGGTGGTGGCCGGTGGAACTTGTCCCTTCTTATCGGCGTGAAGTCTTTGAGCTTTTTCCTTGGTTCCGGGCGTGGTCCTCCGCTGGTCTTTAGCCTGCTTCCCTTGCTGACTCCTCTTCTGCGCCTGGGACGAAGAACCCCGTTTCTCTCCTGAGCTTCACATTTTAAAACCCTCTCAACGTAGGGCCACCTTCGGGGCAGGGCTGCGTAACTTTCCCCTTGCGTCTCACTGTCGGTAGAGAGTTCCATCCTCCCCCAACTCCCTCGTGACACATTCCTTCCTTATTACTCGCTTGCTGTTGACCATATGCTTCTGATTAAGCCTCACCCATCACTCCAGACATGCTCAAACATGTCCAATGCTGAAAGAACATGTTCAAACATATTCAATGCTTTACTCTATCATTTTACCTCAGTATGTTCTTTCCTCACTAATCATCTTTATTCCTTAATAATCAATGAGTATCATACAACAATCAAGTTGTTTAAACCTCAATTTCCATAAAGCATTATAACCTTCAACTGATTAAAAGTACAGAGCATACATTATAACATTCTTTGATTAAAAGTACTGAATACATGTTTTGAACATTCATTACAGACATTTCTTCATTGGCATGTGTATTGTCGCCGTATAATCACTTATCACTTATAATCATCATTTAATCATTATACAGGGTATACTGTTATTCTTCAGGCCTTTATTCCATTTTTCTGCGTGCCCTGGACAGATCTCACATACTCCTACCAGATTTCACGACATAGTAAAAAAAAATATATATATTTTAAAAAGTGAAACATAGCAAAACATAGCATAAAGGAGCAAAAGAAGCATATTTGCAGAATAATTGATGGAGAAATGCAAGAAACATGAGAACAAAGAATAAGAAGTGTCTGTCCATCCGTCCGTTATATACAGAAAGGTAGACAAACAATATTTGTATAAAACCTTAAATATTTGAAAAACATATCAAAAGATATATAGCATAGCTCAACAGAAATATTTGACAAAGTGCAACAGCAACATACAACAAAAGATATAGTATAGATTAGCAAAAGCTAAAATAAGTGTAAACCCTGAAATATTTGAAAAAGCTCATAAGGAAAACTATGCAAAAAGCATAAATTAAAAGAGTAGAAATTAGTACAAACCTGAAAGAGTTGAAAGGAAATTATACCAAAAATCAAAAATGGTACAAAGATCTGAATATTCTGATATATGAATTGGTAAAATTGATTAAAGTTTGCAAACAACCTTTGTAGACAGTAAAACCAGTAAAGCAGAAGGCATACACGGAAAAGAAAATAAGCAGAATGCTGACACACAAACAGAAACCGAGCACAGCAGAGAAATACATTGAAGGAATAGAAGGTGTGACATGTCTGTACTTCAGAAGAGTTTGACAGAAAACAGTAAGACCTGTAATAACAGCTGTAAAGTCTTATTTTTAAGAGTTAAAAGAGTTGAAAAAGTAAAACATTGCAAAAAGCATAAATTAGCAGAAGCAGAAATTAGTTCAAAATCAAATATTTGAAGTGAAACATAGCAAAACAAATAGCATAAAGGAGCAAAAGAAGCAGAAATGATTGATATATGAATTGCTAAAATTGATTAGTTTGCAGAAGACCTTTGCAGACAGTAAAACCAGTAGAAGCAGAAGGCATATACAGAAAGGTAGACAAGCAGAATGCAAACACACAGATACAAACAGAACACAAGAGAAAAACACATTGAAAGAAAGGAGAAGGTGTAACATGGCTGTACTCCAGTAGACTTTGACAGAAAACAGTAACAGTGTAGCAATGATAGTAATAGTTCCATAAAGTAGACACGCGTGGCTATGATTTAATGCATAAATTATTTCTCTACAGGGAAATATGTATGAACAGCATCATTTTGTTTGTCAAAAAGCATTAAAAGTTCATGAACAGCAGTTACTAGAGTGTACACTCTAGCAACTGACTACAATTACAGAATTCCACCATCTATTTCAACAGGGCAAAAATTTGCACAAAAGTGCAATAGTGAAGTTTACCAAAAGTCATAGAAATCTCCACAAGAAGCAGAACGATTTGATATATGAATTAGCACAATTAGTGAAAAATAGCTAAAGTAGTTAATAGGGGTTGCACCAATTAGTCGACAAGTCGATTCTTTTCTCTGCAATGACTTTTTTCTGGGCCAGTCGACTAGTCGCAATCAGATGACAAAACAGATTTTTCCAAGGAAATGGAAGAAGGTGGACTAGGTGAGTTCGGAAAGCTCAAATTGTATAAAAATGTAAATAATTTAACAAAGACAAACTGTAAATTACAGCATAGGCTCCCGCAATAGGGGCTTTGCACGGCGCGGTGATTAGCGCGGCGCCCCGCATATAGAGACTTTAGCCCGCAGTAGTCAGGAGTCCGACTCCGGTCCTCCATTCGCTGGGCCCAGGCCTCTCTCCCCCCGCTTCGCTCTCTCTGCCCCCTTACAGTCAGATTGCTGTCAAATAAACTAGTGCCGGAAAAAAAAAAAAACTACAGGAGTAATGCGCGACAACGCGTCATGATGTCAGGCTTTTTTATCCCCCCAACTGATCAGCGTCACCGGTCCGTATTGAAGTTTTTAACCTGGCAGCTTTACGCTCTTATAAAAATATGGTTTGACTACATCTGGAAACTAAGTCCAAGCTTCATCTGGAGGGTCTGATAGAGGCGATCTCGGCCGCAGTCTGCATGTCGGTTCAGAGAGACGCTGCTGAGTCAGCAGAGCGTCCTGCTGCGCATCGGGCGGAAAAGCAGCAGGAAGCTTCGTTGAATTCAACTGTAACCAAACGGAATCCGTTCATAATATGTTTGGTTTGTGATGTTCCAAAAGCGCCATTGTGGTCAGTGTGATAATTTGAATCCTATACGAGTAACTGTCCAGAGATCATCAGTATGAGCCGGTGTTTGGAAAAACGGAAAAAAGTCAGACCCGACTTTGTGCAACAAAAGTTTCTCTGCTGCTCACAAAGAATGATCTGTTTATTGCTCTTTTAATTCTGCATAATAGACTTAGTAAAAGTGGGAGAAGGGGAGGGGGATGTCAATATTTGCCATGAAAATAGCTGATAAAGCCTCCAAGTAGTTGTGAAGGTTTTTTGCGCTTACGTCACTATGACGTCATCGCGACTAGTCGACATCGACTCGACTATTATCACGATGTAGTCGACCTTAAAAAATATGTAGTTGTTCAACCCCTAGTAGTTAACGAACGAAAAATATGAAAAATTAACTATACCAGGTGAATCTCTCTCACATGAGAATGTGAACCTGTACTGGGCTGATTCTGTGCCTTCAAATAATTTTAACAGCTCCTGGAGAAGTTTCATAACTTATAAGTCTGAAACAGGAACAGGTCTGAAAAAAACTGTGTGCTACATTTGATGTATGAAAGATTGATGTCATCACGTCACTGATGATGTCATTGTTACCATAGGAACTGAACATTCTAATGGTGCATTCACACAAACACGTTTGAGCATCAGGCGAGTCTGGTTTACATTCAAAGTCTATGTGAAGCATCCAACGCCACGCTAGTCGCTTGCAACGTGCCGCAAAGGCCCTCGACGCGCCTCCACATAGTCTTTGAAAGTAAACCAGATGCGCCTGATGGTCAAAACGCGTTTGGTGTGAACGAACCATTATATGTACAGTGTCATAATAGTTCCATCATATTAGGACCAAGGCGTGGTCCTAAAATGATGGATTCATTCTTTTGGTTCAGGGATAATGTTTAGAGGTAAGATGTCAATTAAATTTTAGTTAATGTTAGGGTTAGGAATAGACTAGTATTGGGTGGGGTTAGGGTAAATGTAAGGGTTAGGGTCACAGCTACTAAAATGAAGGGAAATGAATGCAAAGTTCTAATATAGGTCGAAATAGTTTTGTTAAAGGTGTATAGAATTTTGTTTTCTAAATCATTCTATAAATAATTACATAATGTTAGGTTGTTTTTCTGGCAATTGCATAGCTGCAGCATACCAGCAGACTAATGCGTTGAATGTGCTGAGACCCATTCAACGCATTAGAAAACTATCAGAACCAAAGGACAAACCTTTGGTTCTGATTGGTTGTTTCTGGACAGAAGCAAAGACAGAGGAATTTTCACAGATTCTCTGTTTCATATTTTATTGTCAGACACTTAACAAATATTCATCCATCCACTTATATGTGTTAAGTCTAACACACTTATCCTTGCACACACACTGTTTTGATTGTGTCTGTTTTGATTTCCTAAATTTGTGTGAAGCGTTGAATTTCCATAATGCCCAGTGTTGGCAAAACCTGGGTTTGCTAACACTCAGGTGGTTAGTTCCACCTGGGTCTGGGTCGGTGTAAAGGGGGAGCCGGGCATAGCTTTTTCTTCATGCGAATGTCAGCATGAAGGCCCCCCATGCAACCAGTGGAGGTTGGTTGCATGGATGCCTGTCTTTCTTCAGACCTCCCTGATTGATTGGAGGTCCATCTTTCCTCGGACCTCCCTGGTTGATTGGAGGTCCATCTTTCCTCGGACCTCCCTGGTTGATTGGAGGTCCATCTTTCCTCGGACCTCCCTGGTTGATTGGAGGTCCATCTTTCCTCGGACCTCCCTGGTTGATTGGAGGTCCGTCTTTCCTCGGACCTCCCTGGTTGATATGAGGTCCGTCTTTCTTCAGACCTCCCGGGTTGATTGGAGGTCCATCTTTCCTCGGACCTCCCTGGTTGATTGGAGGTCCATCTTTCCTCGGACCTCCCTGGTTGATATGAGGTCCGTCTTTCTTCAGACCTCCCTGGTTGATTGGAGGTCCATCTTTCCTCGGACCTCCCTGGTTGATTGGAGGTCTGTCTTTCTTCAGACCTCCCTGGTTGATTTGAGGTCCGTCTTTCTTCAGACCTCCTTGGCTGATTGAAGGTCTGTCTTTCCTTGTTCTCCTCTGTTGGTAGGGAGCCTTCTGTTTGCAGGGGGACCTCTGGTTGGGTGGAAACTCTAGGATGGTTGTTTTCTAGAGTATGTTTCAACTTCAGCTTCAGGTCCGCAACCTGACCCTGCAAAGATTTCACCATTTCCTCCTGCTCTTTGAACTTGGAAGCTTGCTCAGAGTAACTTTTGAGCTGCTCCTCATATTTAAGTCTCAATCTATATTCTTCGACCATTACTTCAATCTGACCTTTATAGCGGGAGGCATATTTTTCAGCCTCCCACTTGAAGTGCTCCAGCTGTCGAAGAATGGTCTTGTCGGTTGAAACTTTAGAAGAGCAAGCAGCCTGTTCACGTTTAGCTTGCAAGTGACGTTCTTTTTCCAACATTTTTTGGAGCTTTTGAATCTCCTCCTGCTGTGATGTGACTTCAGCCTGGTATGCAGTACTTCGATCTCTTTCTTCATGGAGTTCGAAGATCTTACTCTGCAGTTCGGTTTTAAGATCGTCTACCTGCTTTGTCAGATCTCTAACGTGTTGGCTTGTCTCTTCTTCTAAGGGGATGATCTTGAAGTCAGCAGATGGGGTCGTTTCCTGCTTGACCTCCAATGACCTTGGATTCTTCAAGTCACCTGAAGGACTTGATTCCCCCTGGATGTCTGTCGATTCATCTTCCGACTTAATGGAAGATGAATCAACAGATTCAACAGAATCGCTGTCATCTTCTAAAGGGAAAATGATTGCGTCGTAGTCGACTTGGATGTTGAGATCCATTATGTCGACCCATGAAAGCTCAGCTGGAAAAGCTTCAGGTTGACAAACAATCTGTTGTTCCTTCATATTTAAACGGTGGTAAATTCTCGCTTCTTTGAAAGGCGTGTAATATCTGGAATTCGATAAACTTCGTATGTGCTCTGAAGAGGATCTGCCTCGATATAACTGTGGAACAGGTCAGAGAAATACTGTCTGTGAGCTACATTCAGACAGAGATTCCCTTATGATATCATAGAGTTATGACATCAATTCTGATGTCATTGATGCCATTGGAACTGAACATTCTATTGTAGCCTGAAGTAAAAACATTTTGCTAGACAATGTCAATCCATTGAGTTTTAATTTTTGTTATCAAACATTATGAAGCAAAAAAAACAACAACACAGAAATATACAGGGCCAACCTCGAGAATCAACTCAAATCCAGTTTCATACAAATACAAGGATGCTGGCATAAATGTTTAGCTTTGAATGGCAACGTTCTAGGTTGCTATCAAGCTAATTTTGTCTTAGCTAATTGTCTTGTCTCTTCCACAAAGAGACTTGCAAACATACCTTTATCTTAGCTTTTTTCTATTCTTCCTCTTTTTCTCTCTACCTGAAGAATAAGTTCTCTTTTGTGACATTGGTTTGCTTGCTTTTCTTCCACCTGCGCTTTTTTGAGGTTTTAATGTGCATTGAACAGCAGCTCAAATCACAGGGTAACGTTACCGACCATGGCCACCAGGGGGAACCAAAGAGCAATTTTTTTTTTCTTTTTGCCCATATCAAAATTGGTTTCCACATGACTAAATATATATTTAATATTTGGAAGGAATCTGTGAAAGGAGTCTCCTGCCCTGTCATTGAGGTTCAAATTTATAGGACTACTGATTGCTAAATGAAGGAGCAGGTGTGTGCAGTTTTCAACTCCTAATTTCCTCCATGTCTCTTCTCAGATATGTGTTGCATAGCTGAGGAAATCCCCAGGTTACAATTCAATAAAATCGAAACCATCTTTAAGTTTATAATAATGTCTATGTTCAATGTACAATTTACGCTTCATGCATTAGTGTATTTTTGTCTAGTTTTTAGAGCAAATATCATATATAACTAAACATGCAGAGAGTTGAACACTGTCAAGGAATCTAGTAATATAACGTAAAATAATAATAAAATAATGATATGAAACCTGAAATAATTGAAAGAGGTGAAAAGTAAAAAATATAAATTAGAAGAAACAGAAATTAGTAAAAAAAAAAAAGATCTGAACAAAGCATAAGAAGTAGGAAAGAGTGCAAAAAATTCTAGAAAGTGGAAGGAGCATAAAGAAATCAGAAACACAAGCAGAAATGAAATTGAGCAGCAAATATCACATTAAGCAAACAATCAACCAGGGAGGTCACAGAAGAAAGGCCCTGGTGCTGGAGCTAACCTTTGTCGGATTCTATCTATCTATCTATCTATCTATCTATCTATCTATCTATCTATCTATCTATCTATCTATCTATCTATCTATCTATCTATCTATCTATCTATCTATCTATCTATCTATCTATCTATCTATCTATCTATCTATCTATCTATCTATCTATCTATCCAACGAGCCGTCTGTCCATCCATCCATCCACGCACGCACGCACGCACCCACCCACACACATCTATTCAAATGAAAGCTTAAATGTGACAATATTGGTTTACCGCAATCAACAGCTATTGCGGGGACGGATGGCAACTTGAAGAAATCACCGCATTTATAAAATATTTGAAAAAGTACAATAGTAACACATAGCAAAACAAATAGTATAGATTACCAAAAGCAGAAATCGGTATAAAACATGAAATAGTTGAAAAGTGAAAGATAGGAAAATAGCATAAGAAGAAATTAGTACAAAACCAGAAATTGGTGAAAAGAAAACATAACAAAAAGCACAAAATAGCACAGAAAGGTGATAATTTTGATATATGAATTGATAAAATTGATTAAAGTTTGCAGAAAACCTTAGTAGGAAGTTACTGTCTTTGTAGCAGACAATGAGTGATTTAGCAAAGCTACACCTTTGCTAATGAAATTTAGCAAAGGTATAGCAGAAGAAGCAGAAGTTTGTGTGCAACCTAAATTATTTGAAAAAGTCAAAAAGTGAAACAGAGCTTAAGAAGTAGCATAATTAGCGCAAGGAGCAGGATATTAGTACAAAACCAGAAATAGTTGAAACAGCTGAACAGTGAAACATATTAGAAAGTATACATTTGCAGAAGCAGAAATTAGTACAAAATCAGAAATATTTGAAGAAGTGAAACATAGCAAAACAAATAGTATAAAGGAGCAAAAGAAACAGAAATGATTGATGTATGAATTGCTAAACTTGATTAAAGTTTGCAGAAGATCTTTGAAAACAGCAACACCAGTAAAAGCAGAATGCACATACAGAAAGGTAGACAAGCAGAATGCTGAGACACAGATAGAAACAGAGCACAAGAGAAAAATGCATTGAAGGAATAGGAGAAAGTGTTACATGACTATACTATATAATTTGACAGAAAACAGTAAGACTTGTAGTAATGACAGTAATAGTTCTTTAAAGTAAACTTATGTGGCTACAATAAATGCACAAAATTATTCCTCTACAGTGAAATATGCATGAACAGCATCATTTTGTTTGTCAAAAAGCATAAAAAGTAAAAGAATAAAGGCACTTACTAGAGTGTACACTCTAGTAACTGACTACAGTTACAGAATTCCACCATGTATTTCAATGGCGCAAAAAATTTGCACAAAAAAGCAATTATTTCAAAAAGTACAATAGTGAATTTTAGCAAAAGACATTGCACAAATCTCCAGAAGAAGCAGAACATTTTGATATATGAATTAGCACAATTAGTTGAAGTTAGTAGAAGTAATTAACGACCGAAAAATCTGAGCAGGATCTCAATAAGTGAGAATGCGGTAATGCATTCTCACTGATAAAGAAATAATGAAACACTATAAAAGGAAACAGAAACACTGGTAGTGAGAATGCATTCAATGCATTCTCACTGATTAAGAATGTGTACCACATTTCCACAACAAAACTGACTTTTCATGTTCCTTTCAGGTGACAACACTGGGTAACCAAGTAACAGAACTTGGTTACCCAAGTGCTGTTGGGTAACCAATGCACAAGTTCTGTGTGCATTTCTGCATTTTTTGCCGAAGTGCACACATTTCCTCAAAAATCACAGCCACAAATTTATGATTAATCACAACCTTGGCACAGCTGTAGCTTTTTCACACATTTGCAGTGTTTCCAAAGTGCTCAAACTGCATTTTGGAAATCTTGCATAATGAGAAGCTCATGTCAAGCTTAGACTTCATGGGAACTTTGTAAAAAATAAAATAATGTTTGCCTTCAATGAAGAAAAAATCGATTGAATCTTTCTCATATTTTCTGTTTATTGTGGTGCTTTCTGTGCATGTGTACATTCCATAACAGGCTGCAGGAGATGACAATAGTTAGAACATGGAGGCTGGCAGATGGCAGATTTTTTTCAGTGACTATGTGATACTTTGCCTGTTTAGGCAGCAAACTGGCTAATCATGCAGAAGGAGACTCAATCAAGTACATGAACATTTCTTTAATGATCTTCTGTAAAATTCAAATTTTCTAAGACACTAAATTAGGTTTTTTATTGTCTTTAAGCCTTATTCTGGGCCTTTATTAAAATGTCATCAAAATGAGAACTAAGGCCTGAAATATTTCATTCTATGTGGAATTAATCTATGAGTTTCACATGTATATTTATGACATGCAGCTGATAGCTAGATTGTTCTGGATTGTTTTCTTTAAAAGAGATTGCTCACAACTTACTGAATGCAGTTGAAACACACATTAGCTTTAGCACTGGCAGTGACATAGACAGCTAAGAAGCTGTCTTTGGTAGTCTCAACAAGGGACATGAAAAATTCCTAAACGACACGGCCAGAGTTTCTTTATATGGCCAGGATTCAGTGCAGATTCTCCAAACGTATTCTTAGAAATTGCTTGTTTGTTGCAGTTGCCAGTGTTCTCCAGAGTGGTCCGGGAATCTCTGCACTGTGCGTTATGATGATTGCAGGAATGGCGGACAGGACTTGTGTGTACATGGCTTATGCATTGATTCAGACCGGGTGGTAACTGGACAGGTAACTTGTTCTTAATATTTTTACCAATGTAATATTTTATAGTGGCAAATGTAAATAGTTTTCAAATAAATTTGATAAAAACAAAATATATATGTATGTATGTACCACCCAGATAGGAAAATATGAGTGAATCAATGCTGAAACAACGTTCGGCAGAAACATTGAATCCACATTGAAACCGGACAGTGAAACGATATAGAAAGTGGTCGGTGACGTTGAATCAACTTTAGGGCTTCATCATAACTGGCACTATATCAATGTTGATTCAACCATCATCTGAATGTGGATCTACACATTTGTGTTGATTTTATATTGAATCAAACTTAAAGGAATAAATATTGATTCATGTACATGTTTTGGTCTGATAGTTCTACATCATAACGTACCATTACAAGTTTCTTCATTGGTGTTAAACATGCAATTTTGCTGGTAGGCTATGGGTATTATGTCGATCAAAATGATCTTACAATACCATATTTCCAAAAATGTGTCTACACAAACTTAAAAAAATGACAACATGGCAATAATATTACATTTTATTTATGAAAACAGGCCTACATCTGTAAACATACTCACCGGCCACTTTATTAGGTACACCTGTTCAACTGCTCATTAACACAAATGTTGAATCACATGGCAGCAACTCAATGTATCCATGGCCAAGACGATCTGCTGCAGCTCAAACCGAAAGGACGAGAAAGGTGATTTAAGTGACTTTGAACGTGGCATGCTTGTTTGTGCCAGATGAGCTGATCTGAGCATTTCAGAAACTACTGATCTACTAGGATATTCATACACAAACATCTCTAGGGTTTACAGAGAAAGGTCTGAAAAAGACAAAATATTCACTGAGTGACAGCTCTGTTGGTGCAAATGCTTTGTTGATGCCAGAGGTCAGAGGAGAATGGCCAGACTGGTCTGAGCTGATAGAACAGCAACAGAAACTCAAATAACCAGTTGTTACAACCGAGGTATGTAGAAGAGCATCTCTGAACGCACATGTCGAACCTTGAGGCGGATGAGCTACAGCAGCAGCAGACCACAATGGGTGCCACTCCTAAAAATAGGAAACTGAGGCCACAATTCGCACATGCTCACCAAAATTGGACATTAGTACCAACAGAGCATCATGTCAATGCCACAGCCTACCGGACTATTGCTGCTGACCATGTCTATCCCTTTATGTCTGTCATCCTGCTGGAAGCCATACTTCCAGCGGGATAATGCACCAGGTTATAAAGCCTGATTCATCTCAGACTGATTTCTTGAACACAACAATGAGTTCACTGAACTCCACAGTCACCAGATCTCAATCCAGTAGAGAACCTTTGGGGTGTGGTGGAACGGGAGATTTTCATCATGGATGTGCAGCCGACAAATCTGCAGCAACTGCTTGATGCTATCTTGTCAATATGGACCAGACTCTCTGAGGAATGTTTCCAGTACCTTGTTGAATCTATGGCAAAAAGGATTAAGTCAGTTCTGAAGGCAAAAGGGGGTCCAACTCGATACTAGCAAGATGTACCTAATAAAGTGGCCAGTGAGTGTATTTGTCCCATTTTGACTGTCAGAACAACATTCCATTGTCCATGGAATAACAACGTTCATGAGGTTTAAGTATTGTACTGAACGAACCAGGGACACAGTACAAGTTGGGGTAACCCAAGTTTGACTCTGCTTTGCGACACTTTGGTTCCTTGATGCCTTCCTCTCATTGTGTTGTGTAACAAAGTCACTTTTTGACATCACTGTAGTGCATGTCTGTCAGCTTGGAGTCAAACTGCTGAGCAGCAGCTGAAAAACAAAAATAAGAGTGAGGATGTCACCAGTTTGGGCCTGTTAGAAGGATAATAAACATTGAAAAGTTTTGAAACACATTGAAATATTAAAAGTGTTCAGAGTAGAATTCAATTCAGAAGCCGGTTGCAAACAAGCCAGCAGCAAAGGGGCTGTGTGGTTGGGACAAACCACTGGTGTAAAAAAAGGTTTTGTGGACCACTCCACTTCTTGTAGTAACTTGTAAATGTTTTGTAATATGTAATGTTTTGTATGTGTAATATGTCAACATATTACACATAAACAGCCAACAATAATATTTACAGACAAGTAAGAAAATGTACCAAAAAGGAATCACAACCCACTGTCCTCAACACAACAGTGCAGAGAAGAAGAGGTGCGACAGACAGCATACATTTATACAACATTGATCAGACATTGGCATTTCAACCATTAGAATTCAACCCCAAACAGCATTGATTCAATGACATCTCTTCAACATTACTAATTGACTAGATTTGGATGATTGTTTGATGGTTGATCCACCATCAGCCATCGATCTGAACCTAAAGTCAACATTTTTGACCATAATTCCACATTGAATTAGCATTGCTTGCTATCTGGGCAGTAACTATATGCAGTATGAATGACCATACTTGCTTCGTGATTGATTGATTAATACTTTCCTATTCTTTGTAACATTTCTATGTGTTTCTAAGTGTTTTTTATGTGTTAAATATTTGTATAATATGGATTTATGTAGAGTAATCCTATCTAGATACATATGCTTTGCCACTTAAATCACATTATGATGCTTTGGTTTATTATTTTTAACACAGCTCTATCTTTGAGCAAAATTTTTTGCTGACTTTAGTTATTTGACAATGATTACTTTACACACCTATTGGTTATACTTTAACTTATGTGGAACTTTTGGCATCATGAGTCTCAGTTTGACTATTTGCTTCAATAAACAGCCCAAATACCAATGCATCTGTGAGAGTGGATGGGAAGCTCCAGCTGGAAACCCAGCATGTGTGTCTGATGTTGATGAGTGTAACCTGCCCACCAAACCCTGCTCATCCAACCCTCCTGTTCCATGTTACAACACTCAGGGTTCTTTCTACTGTGGAGCCTGTCCTGCAGGTAACACTCAAAATACTAACTCGCCGTTTTCTCTGTTGGTGAACCTCTTTTGTGGTAGTGACATAAAAAAATGACCAACATTTTAGATGTTTACCTTTATACTGCACTTTCAAACGCAAATTGGACTGAAAATGGTGAACTAAAGAAGAAATCCAAGAGCAAACTAAGAAGAATGAAGAATACTGGTAATACAGATAAAATGTTTCAAATTCATGGAATTAAACAGAAGAAAATGACATTATTTAAAAATAAATTCAACCAAGAATCACATAAGCAAGTTAATTTAGAGTTTTATGCAGTTATTGAAAACCACTGAGAAAATCCCCATGTTTTACACAGTGCATACGTATTAACATGTGACCTAAATTGAAGAAAAGTTGGGACCTTTATAAAGTTGAATAAAATGAAAACCAAGTGACTTTTAAATGATATTTTATTCACAGAGTACAGACAACATAAATGTTTAAATTGAGGGCTTTAGACTTTAATGCTAAAAATAAGCACATTTCAGATTTGATGTTTGATATGGTTCTCATCGTAGTCGGGATAAGTTTATATTTGCTCTGATGTAACGTTTCCTCTTTTTTTAAAAAAAAAACACTTTAACGAAGGGGTACACTGATTTATGGGTCAGTTGATTTATCTTTAATTTTGGGGGACTGATGATTGGCCGATACTTGCATGTGAAGCTAATCTTATTCCTTGATCTTATCTACCTCAGCATAGGTCTAAAAATCAGCCACTGTCCTCTTCTGCTCTCCCATGTGCAAATATCAAAATGTTCTTTGTATCTTGTCAATATTTAATATAGCTGACACAAAAATGTACTCAAATATAATGATGTGCTTCTTTTTTTAAATTCAGCATATAAAATATTTAGCCCTTCAGTCATTGAAAGACAGTTGACCCTCTTGGTGCAAGAGAAAACTCAGGTTTTTAAGAAAACAGCCAACAAGATAGCAACATATGAGTGAATCAACGTTGAAACAACGTTAGGCAGAAACATTGAATCCAATTAATGTCAGTGTTACATTTTATTTAGGAAAATAGGCATACATCTGTAAACATATTTGACTCCTTTTTGAACAACATTCCATTGTCCATGGAATAACAACGTTCATGAGGTTAAGTCTTGTACTGAACAAACCAGGGACACAGTACAAGTTGGGGTAACCCAAGTTTGACTCTACTTGGCGACACTTTGGTTCCTTGATGCCTTCCTCTCGTTCTGTTGTGTAACAAAGTCACATTTTGACGGTATCGCTGTAGTCCATGTCTGTCAGCTTGAAGTCCAACTGTGGAGCAGCAGCTGAAAAGCAAAAATAAGAGTGAGGATGTCACCAGATTGGGCCTGTTAGAAGGATAATAAACATTTGAAAAGTTTTGAAACACATTGAAAAATTAAATAGTGTATTGGTTAGGTATGAGAATAAACACCAAAAATGTGCGGTTCCCTTGTACGCTGACAGTTAAATTAATAAGGACACACTAATGCAGAGGTTCCCAAACTGTGGGACGCGCCCTCAAGGGGGGGGCGTCGCGCCATTGCAGAAGGGGGCGCGGGAAGCCGTCTGGATGAAAAAAACAAAACAAAACATGAACGCTGTATGCGCTGGATTTTTACCTTAGAATGGCCAACTTTCTGTTATTCCTGTCAATTTGATACAGTAGGGGCTTCCACACTTCCCATATCTGTGACCTCTGCCCCTTTTATCAGCAGTTAAAACTGTTTAATCTGTTGTTAATATGTGATGACCTGTTTTTCCGAGCCGCCTTTAAACGCATCATGAGCGCTACAACACTCGTTCTGGGTTTACATCTGTGCAGCAGTGAAGGAGACCTGCTGCTGCTGCTGTGCAGAGCTACGCAGGTGTGTTAGAATCATGGCAGCAAACCAGCAAAACGCAAAGAACTTTTCATAGTCTTTCCACCAAACTAACCGACTGAGTTGAGTGAAGCTGTTGGATGCAGGTAATGCTTTCTTGCTAAAAACCATGTGACTGACAATAAACGATGCCTTCCATTGCTTGGGTCACGTGACTGCTTCATTTTGCGTGTCGGTTTTCAAAATAAAAGCATGATGAGCCGTGCCGGTGTTATGCCCAGAAACGCATGCCTGCCCAAATTTGCATCCCCTGTCATGGGAGCTCACATCGCTCTAAGCTCTCTCATATTAACGAGAAAATGGACTGAAATATTACCAAAGAGGAAATTTTAAAGATTTTTGTAACATTATCACGTTTCTTAGCCATGTAATCCCTAAAACGGTGGGTTTTATTTAGCTAAAAACTTTAAATAAATACGGTTTTTACACCTTTATTGACACATAATGAGCCAAACCTTTTTAGTCCGTGTCTGTTGTAAACATTCTCCGCAAATGGTTTGAAATTCTCTGTTTAGTCTTTTGATACCATAATAGCTTAAAAGCATTACAACAGAGACCCGTTATGTAGAAATTTTATATCATGCCTTCCATTGCGTGGGTCACGTGATCCATGCAATAGAGGGTCACGTGACCCACCATTGCGTGGGTTAATGACCCTCTTGCATCAAGAGGGTCATTAACCCTCTTGATGGTTAATGACCATCAAGAGGGTGGTCATTAACCACATCTGTGGTCATTAACCACAGTTAATGACCCTCTTGCATCAAGAGGGTCATTAAACTGACTACATTAACTAGTCAGTTAATGTAGGAGGGAATGCATTTTAATTTATGAGCCTGAAAATATTTGCATCCATCTTGTGATATAAAACTTATAGCATTAACTCAGAAAACAGGTGTCATTACGTAGAAAAGGTGAAATCCTTTCAGGTTTTTAAATCCCCCAATTAGTACAGGCATGCATTTTTTGACAATATGGATTTCCAGCCTGCCACAACATGCATCCTCTCTCTATTCTCCTCAAATATTATCCTAGTGATTTAAAACTTGTACCAGCAGTTCATGGAACTATTCTGGTTAGGTAGAAAAAGTTATTTCACTCTTAACCCTTTATTTCTCAAAGTTAGCACAGGGATGCTTTTTTGGGCAATATGCATTTCCAGCCTATACACACACATATATATATATATATATATATATATATATATATATATATATATGTGTGTGTTTTGTGTGTAGGGGTGTGTGTGTTTGTATGTTGGTGTGTTTGAATACATACATATATATATATATATATATATATATAAGTTTCTTCCATGATATTTCTAATCATTTTCTTGTATAAAATTTTTTGTACACACTTTATACATATTATCCATTAAATTCAATGTTTTTCCTTTCGTATTACAATGATTTTTTAACTTACTTAGCAATTTATAAGATTTTGTTAGTTCTAGGCGCTGTTAGCTGTTTCCACAACAGTCTGTTCTTCATTAATTATGATATTGACTCTTTTCTGGTCGGTTGCTTCCAGTAGGATCAGAAAATTGCTGACGACATGCGACAGCCAGTGCATTTTCCTTTGACCTTCCGTTTAACCACTGAGTCATTGGACCAGATGGGGAAGGTCATCAAGATAGCTTGAATCCTAACCCCATTCCATATTGCCCAAAAATGCATCCCTGTGCTAACTTTGAGAAATAAAGAGTTCAGGGTGAAATAACTTTTTCTACATAACCAGAATAGTTCCATGAACTGCTGGCATAAGTTTTATATTACTATAATAATATTTGAAAAGAACAGAGAGGGAATGCATATTGTGGCAGGCTGGAAATCCATATTGCCAAAAAATGCATCCCTGTGCTAATTTGAAGAATTAAGGAGTTAAGGGCGAAATAACTTTCTACACAATCAGAAACTTTCTACACAATCAGAGTAGTTCCATGAACTGCTGGTATAAGTTTTATATCTGTAGGATAATATTTGAGGAGAATAGAGGGGGAGGATGCATATTTTGGCAGGCTGGAAATATTGCCCAAAAATGCATCCCTGTGCCAACTTTGAGAAATAAAGAATTAAGAGTGAAATAACCTTTTCTACATAGAGTAGTTCCATGAACTGCTGGTATAAGTTTTAAATCAGTGAGATAATATTCGAGGGGAATAGAGAGGGGATGCATATTGTGGCATGCTGGAAATCCATATTGCCCAAAAATGCATCCCTGTGCTAACATGTAGAAATAGAGTTAATGGTGAAATAACTTTTTATACATAATCTGAGTAGTTCCATGAACTGCTGGTATACGTTTTAAATCAGTAGGATAATATTTGAGGGGAATAGAGAGGGGATGCATATTGTGGCAGGCTGGAAATCCATATTGCCCAAAAATGCATCCCTGTGCTAACATGGAGAAATAAAGAGTTAAGAGTGAAATAACTATTTCTACACAATCATAGTAGTTCCATGAACTGCTGGTATAAGTTTTATATCAATAGGATAATATTTGAGGAAAATAGTGGGGGTATGCATATTTTGGCAGGCTGAAAATCCATATTGCCCAAAAATGTGTCCCTGTGCTAACTTGGAGAAATAGAGTTCAGAGTGAAATAACTTTTTCTACATAATGAGAATAGTTTCATGGACTGCTGGTATAAGTTTTATATCCATAGGATAATATTTGAGGGGAATAGAGAGGGAATGCATATTGTGGCAGGCTGGAAATCCATATTGCCCAAAAATGCATCCCTGTGCTAACATGGAGAAATAAAGAGTTAAGAGTGAAATAACTATTTCTACACAATCATAGTAGTTCCATGAACTGCTGGTATAAGTTTTATATCAATAGGATAATATTTGAGGAAAATAGTGGGGGTATGCATATTTTGGCAGGCTGAAAATCCATATTGCCCAAAAATGTGTCCCTGTGCTAACTTGGAGAAATAGAGTTCAGAGTGAAATAACTTTTTCTACATAATGAGAATAGTTTCATGGACTGCTGGTATAAGTTTTATATCCATAGGATAATATTTGAGGGGAATAGAGAGGGGATGCATATTGTGGCAGGCTGGAAATCCATATTGCCCAAAAATGCATCCCTGTGCTAACATGGAGAAATAAAGAGTTAAGAGTGAAATAACTATTTCTACACAATCATAGTAGTTCCATGAACTGCTGGTATAAGTTTTATATCAATAGGATAATATTTGAGGAAAATAGTGGGGGTATGCATATTTTGGCAGGCTGAAAATCCATATTGCCCAAAAATGTGTCCCTGTGCTAACTTGGAGAAATAGAGTTCAGAGTGAAATAACTTTTTCTACATAATGAGAATAGTTTCATGGACTGCTGGTATAAGTTTTATATCCATAGGATAATATTTGAGGGGAATAGAGAGGGGATGCATATTGTGGCAGGCTGGAAATCCATATTGCCCAAAATTGCATCCATGTGCTAATTGGGGGAAATAAAGAACTGAAAGGATTTCACCTTTTCTATGTAATGACACTTGTTTTCTGAGCTATTACTATAAATTTCATATCAACAAGATGGATGCAAATATTTTCAGGCTCATAACTTAAAATGCATTCCCTCCTACATTAACAGACTAGAAAGTTAAGCATGATTTAAAATGTACTACATAATAGGCCTCTGTTTTGTAATGCTTTTAAGCTATTATGGTATCAAAAGACAAAGCAGAGAATTTCAAACCATTTGCGGAGAACGTTTACAACAGACACGGACTGAAAAATTTTTTTGACTCGTGTCAATAAAGGTGTAAAAACCATATTTATTTCAAGTAATTTGCGAAATAAAACCCACCGTTTTAGGGATTACATGGTTAAGAAATGTGATAATGTTACAAATATCTTTAAAATTTCCTCTTTGGTCATATTTCAGTCCGTTTTCTCATCAATATGCGAGAGCTTAGAGTGATGCGCGCTCCTGCGACGGGATGCAAATTTGGGCAGGCATGCGTTTCTGGGCATAACACCAGTTCATGAGTTATTGTATTTGATCGGGCAGCAGAGGAATATTTGTTTTCAGTAGTGGCTGAAATAAAAGAAACCTTGACCAACATAGTTCATGTGTATTAATGATTTTGATGATGTCACTCATCAAAATGTAATGTTTGTTCCCGGTTTTCTCAATTGTTGATTATAGCATATTTTATGACTTTATATTTGTGTGTTTTTATTATGTAAAGAACTTTGAAACTGCATTGTTGCTGAAATGTGTTACACAAATAAACTTGATTGAAATGGAGCCAGCAAGAAGAAAAAAATCTGACATCTGGGAATATTTTGAGATGATCGCTCACAAGATTCTCAAATAAAAATTATTAACCCTCCAAATCACCTCCAAAATTCTAATCTTCTTGAAATTTCCACTATTTCTTTGTCCTGCAAAGATATATCAGTCTTTCACAGCAGAAACGGACTTAAAGCTGTTGGAAGAGTAAAATTCTGGCCTGATGAGTAAAAATATAAGGGATCAGATCAGAGAGCCAATAGAAATCTAAGAAAAAAATAATTTTTGAAGAATTTTAGTTTATCGGAAGGCAAATCAAAACTCAAAGAATACTGTCTGCCCCAACAAGCACTCTGCACTCCAAAAACACTAAAACAAATGTCTATTGTCAAATCAATCGATGACAAAAGAAAACAGCCACTGACAGCCAACATATACCAGGATTGGCTACAAATAATTTTAATAACTAAAAAAGATTAGTTAAATAAGATTTTATTTACTCTCCTGTTACTAAACATGAGCAATGGGCTGGGACACTTCATTGCTTCACGAGGCTTCATTTGGCCATCACTAAAATACAGAATAAGCTTCCATCAAATAACTGATTCAATTTTCCATTAACCACAAACATTTCCAAATAAGCTGATGATCAAATTCATTCAAAAATGTCCATATGCTGATAAAGATCCCACACAACTAGTAATACTCTAGTTCTGTTCAATCAGTTACCAATCCAAGAACTAAAAGACTGAATCAGTGATTAGCAGGTTTAGATCCGTGTTCCAGCCCACCTGCTTTGCATATTTTAGGTGTTTCCCTTCTGCCACACACCTGAATTGAATCAGTGGGCGATTAACAGCAACAAACAACATACTTTCATTCAAAATTGCTTAGCAGTTTTTTCCAATCCTGGTCCTCAAGTCAAACTGACCTGCATGTTTTCAGATGTTTTCATTTCAGCAAAACTCTGTAAATCAGCCATCAATTGAAATCGTGTGCTGAATTATGGAAATGCCTAAAACTTGCAGGGCAGTGTGCCTGGAGGACCAGTGTTGAAAAACACTGCATCAGACGTTGGCATTTCAATTTGATCACAAAACATCAATTCAATGACATCTTTTCAACATTAGTTAATTGGCTAGAAATGGATGATTGTTTGATGGTTGATCCACCATCAATCATCGATCTTAACCATAAATTCAACCTTTTTGATCATAATTCATCATTGAACTAACAAGCCAACAGCAAAGAGGCTGTGTTTGGGATATACTACTCATGTAAATAGGGGATGGGGTGGACAGCTCCACTCCTTGTAGTGACTTCTATTCATCCATCCATTTTCTTACACCGTTGTCCCTAGTGGGGTCAGGAGGAATGCTGGTGCCTATCTCCAGCAAACATTTTTGGTGAGAGGCAGGGTCACCCTGGTCGCCAGTCCATCGCAGCTTTGTAGTGACTTGTTTTTGTTTTTTTTCAAAATCTCTTTCTCTTTCTCACTTATTCAGTGTCACATGCTGTTTTTATTTTAATTATGTAAAGCACTTTGAAATGCCCTGCTGCTGAAATGTGGTATACAAATACATTTGATTGATTGATTGATTGATAGATGTTTTTGTGTCAACATATCACCCACAGTCAACAATAATTTTTATGGACAAGTAAGAAAAGGTACAGAAACGAATCACAACCCACTATCCTCAACAGTGCGTAATTTAATTTAGTGCTTAATTTAAAACGTGGTTAACCCCTGTTCTATAATAAAATGCTCTCATAGAGCTCAAAGAGGAGAGGGGGAGGAGAGCCACGACAGACAACATTGATCAGAAATTGGCATTCCAACCATTATAATTCAACCACATAACAGCATTGATTCAATGACATCTCTTCAACATTGGTTATTTGGCTAGAAATTGATGATTGTTTGATAGTAGATCCACCATCAGCGTCGACCTCAACCAAAAATCAACCTTTCTGACTATAAGTCGATGTTGAATTACTATCGCTATCTGGGCACTTATTCATTGATTGTTAGTCAGTCAATAAGATCAGCCAACTTTAGATTAACTCGTTACTACATAACTTGCATCCCTACACTATGCAGAACAAGAACCTACTTTGAAACAGTCCATATCAAATGAGCCTTGGCCCATAGGACACAACAACGCTTCTGAACAGTGTTCAATGGCTTCCTATTGGCATCATGGCCGCACAAAATGGCACAACAGATTGTGTTTACCAACAATGGTTTCTGGAAGTATTTCAAGATTAATTTAGTAATTTTAATGACACAGTCAAGCCAATGAGTGTTGCAGCATCGTCTGAGGACCAGGAGACCTCAGACATGTGGAGGTCTTCTCCCTTATACCCATAAATGCTTTTTCATCCATTTGTTGCTCCTATCCTAACTATTTTATTTCAAAAACTTTTGCTGCACTAGAGCCCTTCATTGTCAGTCACAAGACAGGGAATGGGTGGAAGACATGCAGCTAAAGTCTCAGGGTCAGGAATCAAACCCAGGACAGTTGTATTGAGTTGTCCCAACTAGACCCATGAGAAGTATCAAATCTAAAATGAGCTCATTTTGTGCATAAAATTGCATAGTTATCTGTTCCAGCACTTTATAATCATGCATTGAATCCTTGCATGAATTTGGGGCTTGGGGATAACAAACTCAGAATGTATTCAATTCATCTGCATACCAGGAAGGTAATTTAACCATTTGGTTGAAGTCTGTTTTACCAGAGACACTTCTAAAAGGTGTAGAACAAAGACCCCCAATGACTGGAGTTGAATGCTCCTACTTTAAATTCTCTGTTTGCAGTTATCCTTCCAAAAGTTTCTCGTTTTTCCTACCACACTAAATATCCACTTATTTTATTTAAAGTTGGACAACAATGTGTCTAAGAGTACATGTTCTTGATTTATTGTATATTTCAGGTTGGCAAGGAAATGGCTACAGCTGTCAGGATGTGGACGAATGTTTGACAAATAATGGTGGCTGTTCTACTACCCCAATGGTCCAGTGCATGAATACCATGGGTTCATTCCACTGTGGTCCTTGCCCCCCTGGTATAACTGTAAAGTTATTGTTTAGCAATAGTAGATCTACAGATGTACTGATTAATGAAACGTATTGCATTCACAGATATGACAAGTAATCACTGTATATATCAGTAATTAAAAAAAATATATTTGTGTAAGATTACAAAGCTGGAAATTATCAATTTATTTAAATTTTTAATGTTTTGTCTTGTATTTGTGCAGGTTATGAGGGGGATGGGAGAACATGCACACAAAGTAATATTTGCTCTTCCAACAACGGAGGATGTCATCCTCTAGCTATTTGCTCCTCCAGCCCAGGTAAAACAAGTGTCTCTGAATTTAGAACATCATGTGGGATATAAAGCATGTTAAACTGGCTAAAGAGAGATGTTTCAAAATGTATAATTTTGTTTAATACACTAAATCAATGAATTTTTGTACATAACTTATGATCAAGAATAGGGTCAGCAAAAGCTCATCGGATCTTTGTCATACCCTTTTTATTAATTTTTATTTATGTACCAGGTTCAGCATTCCCTTTGTGTACATGCCCACAAGGATACACTGGCAATGGCTATGGTCCATCTGGCTGCACCCAGATAAGCAACATCTGTGAGACTAACAACCCTTGTGTCAATGGGCATTGTACGGTAAGAGATTTGCCTCCTAGCTTCACATATGCATGTTGTGCATGTTAAAATAAGAAAAGCTGTGAAGCTCAGACCTGAAGCTTCAGAGACACATAAATACAGCTACAAAGTCGGCCTTCTATCACCTGAAGAACATTTCCAGGATTAGTGGACTAATGTCTCAGCGAGATCTAGGGCAGTGGTTCTCAACCTGGGTTCGATCGAACCCCTGGGGTTCGGTGAGTCAGTCTCAGGGGTTCGGCGGAGCCTCTGCCACGGAGGTAAAGACACACTTGTGTAGTCGTGATGACGCCCCGCTTTGCCATCACTTGCTGCAGAGGATCACGTTACATTGCTTAGCCAATCAGAGCTGCGGAGGAGCCCTGATTGAAGGAGTTACACTCTCAGCATGGATTTGAACTTGTGTCTTTAATTACTTCAGCAAAACTCACCGTTTTTGCCAAATTCTGTAGCTTTCGGTGAACTTCTAAATCTGCTCCTTAGTCTCATCTTTTTGGGGTTGCTACTGCCTCTAGTGGCGTGGGGGTGGTAACACAACTAATATAATTACATTACTAAATCAGAATACCGCAAAGTCTTTATTATTTATTATTAATTTTTCATTCTCTTAAGAATGTAGAGCTCATTAAATAATCTAAAGAAGACCTTAAAGTGGTTCCAGTTTCTCTCGATGGCCAACCTGTTGAAACTGTGGCAAATTTTAAATACCTTGGGTCGTTCCTGGACAGTCAGCTCAGCTGTGCTGAAAACACTGACTATATTTTGAAGAACTGTTCTCAGAGACTCTCCAGCATGATCTTCTGGTTTGCACAGTGGCGCAGTTGGTAGAGCTGTTGCCTTGCAGCAAGAAGGTTCTGGATTCGATTCCCAGTCTTTCTGCATGGAGTTTGCATGTTCTCCCTGTGCATGCGTGGGTTTTCTCCAGGTACTCCAGTTTCCTCCCACAGACCAAAAACATGACTATCAGGTTAATTGGTCCGTCTAAATTGTCCCTAGGTGTGAGTGTGTGTGTGCATGTTTGTCCTGTGTGTCTCTGTGTTGCCGTGTGACAGACTGGCGACCTGTCCAGGTTGACCCCGCCTCTTGCCCGGAACGTTAGCTGGAGATAGGGACCAGCACCCCTCCCAACCCCACTAAGGGACAAGGGTGTAAAGAAAATGAATGTATGGATTTTCATTTCTTTTTAACTTCACTTTACTTTATATAAAATGAGTCAATGTTCTCCTCTGCCTTCTTAGTTTTTCATCTGACTGATTCTTTATGGTAAAAACACAGTAAATGTTGATTGTAACCTGACTGGCAGATAAATTTGACTTGTCAACAAATCCATCAGTAAGGCTTTACATAAGGCCTTTAAGGGAAAATGTATTGTTCTTCCTCCTGAGTGCTTCAGCATGACACATGGGAACCAGATTCTCTCAGAGATTACTGTCAGTCATTCAGCTGATGTAAAATACCTTATTAATCTAACAGAGATATTAACCAATTTAACAATATCATGTAGAGGTCAGTGTTACAGGAAAGTTGAAGAAGACTCATTGAAGACTGTATACTTTGATGAAAATCATGCTCAAAATGGTTTGTAATATTCTAGATGAAATATTTGAGATGTGACGGAAAATCCGTGGGTCAAGGTTGCAGAGAAAAATAACAGCCTTGATCCTGAACTGAATTTATTAAAACAAAATTAAATCCATTCCTTTTGTTTGGTGAAAGGGTGCCCCTAAACTAGAGGTTAAACGTAAAGATAGGCAAAGAAATAATACATAATGATCTGCCTTGGTAGAAGGAGGCTGTCCACAGGAGCTGGGTGTGTCTTTGATGATATTAAATCAGATGTTCCATCTCGCATAGGCTTTGCCCTTTAAGACTATTGCTAGTGGGTTTATCCGTCGCACGCAGTGCAGCACTGAAAAAAGCTTAGTCCACGCCCATCTACTGGGTGGGCCCCACCCTGGTCTGTATAAATAACGGTCAGACGGGAAAATGGCTCCCTCTTTTTCTTCAGCGCAAGATAGCACTGTTTTAGGAGCGAACGTCTGTTTCGCCCGTCTTGTCAAATGGGGTACATCATGTCCTTTGATGGGCACCAGATCTTCTAGATCAGTGTTTTTCAACCTTTTTTAAGTCAAGATACATTGTTTTAATTGAAAAAATCACGAGGCACACCACCAACCAAAAATGGAAACAAAGACACCCTGTAGCGACCCATATTACATATATAGTCATTCTTGTCAAAGTGTCTTGAATCGGAATCAAATAAACACAAAAATTAATTTTTATCATATTTTACATTTCTTATTTCAAATTGCACTTAGCATGTCCACTTCAAAAATACACCTGAACAGCCACAACACTGTCGTGTGTGATGCATGAATGTAGTAACGTTCATGCATCACTAATTCTCTTGTTTTAATGTAAAATGCTCTGTACCTACTGCCATCTAGTGATAAGAAAATTACATGATTACGCGCCGAGTTTACGTGCAGCGGCTTTATTTCCCTCCTGTCCTGCCAGATTGATATTCCTCAACTTAGAAGCTGCATCATATGAGTTTGAAAACATTTATCCGTTGTGCCTGCTGCTAGCATGTGCTTGTTCTAAATGAAAATTAGTATGTTCTTCTTTGATTTCCAATTTTGACTTCCAATGATTCACTTCCTGCTAAAGAAACCCCTGGTGGTTGAAGAAAAATCTACAGAAAAGCCGCATGTTCAGTGTAGGAAAGAAGTAGCAGCTTATAGTCCGGAAAATACGGTAGGTGAAATTGGATAATTTCCACGGCACACCTGATGATCACGGTGCCGCGGCACACCTGATGATCACGGTGCCGCGGCACAGTGGTTGAAAAACACCATTCTAGGGATGCCTGGATCCCCAGCACGCCGACCTCGTCCTGATGCCTCAGCCCTCTTGCCGCTCCTGTGCTCTCTTCCCACTGGAAGAGAGGAGCGGGATAGGCGGGGTGCCGGGCCCACCGAGTCTGGTCTCTGCTCGTGGGAGATGCTAGCTACGCTGAGCGTTTATCGGATAATCCCACCGGCAGAGAGGATGACAGCAGGAGCAGGGTTTGGATGTTGCTTCCTAGCTGGGAAGCACCGCGGTGGAAGAGAGGCTGCTGAGCGGATACTCAGTTAACCCCGGGCTCCGTATAAAAATAGATTTTTCTTTCAAAAACCAGTACTAAGAAAAGCATAGCTGCTCCAGTGGGGAGCTCAGACTGACGGAACACCTCCATTGGGTTGTCAATATCTGTGAAGCTAAAATAGGTGGCACTAGTTTGCATTGTCTGGGAGGTTTACAACTTCACTGCTACAAAAAGAGGACCTGTACTTACCTATTTAACTTGCTCTCAGACATCAGTTTCATAGCATTAGAAGCACTGATCTAGGAGTGCCTTCTATTAAAGAAAAGTAAAAAGTCAATGTCAGAAGTAGCTCCTTTCATCTCAAGTCAAGTTCCTTTAAAGGATGTGCTGATATGCTCAGAAGCATTTTAGAAATCATGTCTGCCATCGGGTATGTTACCTGCTTCATTAAAAAATACATTTACATGTATAATGGAAATATTTAAATTAGATTCATTATTAATTGTATTATTGTCAATACTTTGAAATATTTTTTGGGAAAAATACCTACCTTTTAAATATAGGTGAGTTATTCAATTAAAGAAGGATTTGCATCTTATGATGAGACCTACTTATAGACCCCAAGTTAAATGAATTAAGTCTAAAATGAAACTAAACGTAGTTTAATTTCTTTATGTCTGTGTGTTGCAGAGCACCACTTCAGCATCTGGCTACATCTGCAACTGCAACCCTGGCTGGCAAGGAATTCACTGTGATCAGAATATCAATGAATGCTTAAGCAACCCCTGTCAAAATGGAGGAACATGCACTGATGGCATTAATGGATTCACATGTACCTGTACTGCCCAGTGGACAGGCCCATTCTGCCAGACCCCACAACAAGGTATAAAACTGGTACAATTAAAGCAAAACTTTAAGGAACGGCATAAAAGATAGATTGGAGGCAGAGATTATTGAAGAATAGATTAATAAATACAGTGAAGTTGTAGTTTTGAGGATTAATTTTATTGTTGAACATCTACTGCACTCTTGGTCAATACAAATGTTAATAACCGCTCGAACATGAATAATTAAAAAAGTAGAAGTGAGATTTTAGCTTTTTTAGCACAGTATCTATGTGAGCAGGATTATTGGGCAACTGAATTCAAACTGAAACTTTTCGCATCTCACTTGTTTATTGTCATCTGTTAAAGTAAGAATTTTATATATATATAATATATATATAATATATATATAATATATATAATATATATATATATATATATATATATATATATATATATATATATATATAAAAAATTCCCTTCTCACCCTCCGCGAGTGGTTTCTTACATCCTCTGAGCTCGGGTCCTCTACCAGAGGCCTGGGAGCTTGAGGGTTCTGCGCAGTATCTTGCATGTGCCTAGAACTGCACATTTCTGGACTGAGATGTCTGATGTTGTTCCTGGGATCTGTTTTAGCCACTGCTCCATTTTGGGGGTGACTGCACCGAGGGCCCCGATGACCACAGGCACCACTGTGGTCTTCACCTTCCAGGTCTTTTCCAGTTCCTCCCTGAGGCCCTGGTATTTCTCCAGTTTCTCATGCTCCTTTTTCCTGATGTTGTATCACTTGGTATTGCTACATCCACCACAACGGCTTTCCTCTGTTCTTTATCCACCACCACAATGTCCGGTTGGTTCTCCATCACCATCTTGTCTGTCTGGATCTGGAAGTCCCACAGGATCTTAGCTCAGTCATTCTCCACCACTTTTGGGGGTGTTTCCCACTTCGATCTCGGGGCTTCCAGTCCATATCCTGCACAGATGTTCCTGTACACTATGCCCGCCACTTGGTTATGTCGTTCCATGTATGCTTTTCCTGCCAGCATCTTTCACCCTGCTGTTATGTGCTGGACTGTCTCAGGGGCCTCCTTGCACAACCTACACCTTGGGTCTTGTCTGGTGTGGTAGATCTGAGCCTCTATTGCTCTGGTGTTTAGGGCCTGTTCCTGGGCGGCCAGGATGAGTGCCTCTGTGCTGTCCTTGAGTCCAGCTTTCTCCAGCCATTGGTAGGATTTCCTGATATCAGCAACTTCAGTTATTTGTCGGTGGTACATCCCATGTAGGGGCTTGTCCTCTCATGACGGTACCTCCAGCCCCTCGTCCTCTGTTCCCCATTGCCTGAGACATTCGCTGAGCACATCATCCTTTGAGGCTTTGTCCTTGATGTATTTATGTATCTTGGATGTTTCATCGTGGACAGTGGCTCTCACACTCACTAGTCCTCTGCCTCCTTCCTTACGGCTTGTATACAGTCTCAGGGTGCTGGATTTGGGGTGGAATCCTCCATGCATGGTTAGTAGCTTCCTAGTCTTAATATCCGTGGCACAGATCTTGTTCTTGCCATTGAGCTGGCTTCTCAGGACTTGCCTTATTCGTTGGAGGTATTTCGCTGTTGCTCCTTTCCTTGTGACCTCATCGAGGTTGCCATTTGCTTGTGGTATTCCCAGGTACTTGTAACTGTCCTCAATGTCTGCTATTGTTCCTTCTGGGAGTGAGACCCCTTCTGTGTGGACGGCCTTCCCTCTCTTTGTAACCATCCGACCACACTTGTCTAGTCCGAATGACATCCCTATGTCAGTGTTGTAGATCCTGTGGATCAGTGAGTCGATGTCTTGCTCGCTCTTGGCGTACAGCTTGATGTCATCCATGTAGAGGAGGTGACTGATTGTGGCCCCATTCTTGAGTCGGTATCCATAGCCAGTCTTGTTGATGATTTGGCTGAGGGGGTTCAGGCCTATGCAGAACAGCAGTGGGGACAGAGCATCTCCTTGGTATATGCCACATTTGATGGACACTTGTGCAAGTGGCTTGCAGTTGGCTTCAAGGGTGGTTTTCAATATTCAACAATTACAATATTCTGGATGGCCATCCAGTCCGCAGACCTGAATGTCATTGAACATCTGTGGGATGATTTGAAGCGGGCTGTCCATGCTCTGTGACCATCAAAGTTAACTGAACTGGAATTGTTTTGCAAAGAGGAATGGTCAAAAATACCTTCATCCAGGATCCAAGAACTCATTAAAAGCTACAGGAAGCGACTTGAGGCTGTTATTTTTGCAAAAGGAGGATCTACTAAATATTAATGCCACTTTTTTGTTGAGGTGCCCATATTTTTGCACCTGTCAAATTTTGTGTTAATGCGTACTGCACATTTTCTGTTAGTCCAATAAACCTCATTTCAGTACTAAAATATTACTGTTTATATCAGTTATTAGATATATCAAACTGAAATAGCTGTTGCAAACATCCAAATATTTAGAGATAAAAATAGTTAGGATTAATAGGGGTGCCCAAACTTTTTCATATGACTGTATATATATATATATATATATATATATATATATATATATATATATATATATATATATATATATATATATATATCCATCCATCCATTTTCTTACACCCTTGTCCCCTAATGGGGTCAGGAGGGTTGCTGGTGCCTATCTCCAGCTGCGTACCGGGCGAGAGGTGGGGTCACCCTGGACAGGTCGCCAGTCTGTTGCAGGGCAACACAGAGACACACAGGACACACAACCATGCACACACACACACACACCTAGGGGAAATTTGGAGAGACCAATTAACCTGACAGTCATGTTTTTGGACTGTGGGAGGAAACCGGAGTACCCGGAGAGAACCCACCATGCACAGGGAGAACATGGAGACTCCATGCAGAAAGACCGGGGCCGGGAATCGAACCCAGAACCTTCTTGCTGCAAGGCAACAGCTCTACCAACTATATATAATAAACCAACCATTGTTTAAGTGTCTGATGTAAGTCTGGCTTCATTTTGCAGAGTGTGGAGGCCAGCTGACTGGTCCTGCTGGTTCTTTCAGTTATCCCAACAACCCAGGTCATGATGAGTATGATCACCTGGTCAGCTGCACGTGGGTGGTCCGCACTGATCCGAATAAGGTACGTTAGTGTCTGCTTAAAACTTGGATTCTTGCCATTTGGCCCATGAAAAAGGATCTGCTACCACGTAACTGATAGGAGTGGAAAACTTTTTAAACTAAGTATTGCTGATTTGAGCCACACTAAGTATGTTCAATTTTAAAATTACAGTTTAACTATAAATATACTCACTATGGATGAAAAGTATTTTTTGTCATTGCTCAGGTGTTAATACAATATTTGAACCAAATGTAAAAATCAGACATTATTATTAGAATTTGATTTCATTCTTGAAATTGTGTGCACTCTCATCTACAGGTTCTGCGCATCACATTTCCATTCTTTCATCTGGAGAGCAGCAACAACTGCAACTTTGACTTTCTACAGATTCATGATGGGGACAATCCCTCTGCTTACATACTTGGAAAATACTGTGGGCAAAATAATCCTCAAGAACTTTACAGCTCCCACAATTCTTTGTACTTTTGGTTTCGTTCGGATCATTCTGTTAATGCTGGTGGCTTCACAATTGTGTGGGAGTCCAAAGACCCAGGTATTTGGAGACATGTGTTCTGAATTTGCTGAATCAATAATTTTCAAATTTTAAAAACCATTTAAAAGCTCAACAAAAATATTTTGACTTCTGGTGGGCTTCAAACAGAAATGAAGTTGATTTCTTTGTGTCTTCTCAGTGTGTGGTGGTGATCTGACTGCTTCATATGGCAACATAAACTCACCTGGTTACCCTGGAAACTATCCACCAGGGCGAGACTGCTACTGGACAGTTTCTGTGGATCCTGGCTTACTTATTACATTTGCATTTGGGACTCTTAGCATAGAACAGCATCCTGATTGCAACTATGATTTTCTGGAGGTACGAACAGCAAGTAAAACACACCACATTTATCTCTGGTATTCTAGAGCTCCACAAGAGGTTAAAAGGCGCATCTTGTACAATTTCTGAATCAAAGTACTAAAATAATATAAACTGTTTTCTTGTGGTTGTGTGCTTTTAGCTTAACTTAGCATATCTTTCAAATGCCTTGTTTGTATGTTGCAGATTCGTGATGGCCTTCTGTCAGAAGACCCAGTTCTTGGGAAATACTGCAATACTGCATCACCACCACCTCTGCAAACAACTGGGCCAGCTGCATGGATCCACTTTCACTCTGACTTTACTGTCTCTGACAGAGGCTTCCACATCACATACACAACATCACCTAGTAAGTACTTGGTGATGTACGTAGTCATCCAACCGAATACTCAACTAAGACTAAAAAGGTATTTGGTAAAAACGCTACTGAAGTAAAGGTTAAAGATAATTTTATTTATATAGCACATTTTCAGCAACAAGGCAATACAAAGTGCTTTACAGTAATTAAAAGGAAATACAAACAAAATAAGCCAAAGAAAATAGCAAAAGAAGAAAAATAATCTAATGTTGATCTAAAGTATGTAAACTAGATACTCCTGTTCAGGGTTGCTAAGTATGCTCTGGTCTAATTCCTTTTCTGGGTTGGAAGAATGGGAGTCTAAAACGTAGTTGCTAAGTGTAGGCATTAATTCCGGGGGGCTGGAGGGTCCAGACCCCTCTAATCTGGGAAAAGTCTAGAATTGTCCCCCCTCAAAGAAATCATGAAAGAAGCCCTTGTATTTAAATAATATCAGTATAAGAAAGGTAATAGAAACAAATAATTAAGTAAATCTGCCATTCATCTAAGAAAAAAATAAGAATTAATTTTTAGGTCCCTCCCCCACTATTGTTAGAACAATGGTTCAGTCCAAAGAGTAGCAGCAGCAACAGCTGCGCTGCTGAATGGCACAATCTCCGTTAGAGCCCGTGAAGCGAGGAGCTAGTTGTTAGCCTTGGCTCTGCATCACTAACAAAAAACCCTCCAGTAAGTAAATAATTAAAGCAAAAGATATGTAACACGTTTTATTTACTTTCACTGCTCAATAGGAAGAAACACATTGACAATAAACAGTTATTTCATTACTTTGGCTGAATCATGATAAACTACTTTGTTATGCCTTGGAAATCAAAACTAGCAACACTGCTACATTGCTTTCATAGACTTAGCTCCTTTTTCTGTCGAAGGTAGACAATATTTCAATTATATTTAGCTCTTTAACTCTTACTTTAATAAGAAGAGATTGAAAAAGGGGGGAGCAGCTGAGAGTTACCTCTAGCCGACAGCTCTGTATGGGAGCCGAGAGCAGAGGGGCAAACAAAATAAAGTAGCCTATGCCTTTATTTCTTAACATCTTCAACGTAGAGCCTTTAAAACCACAAAAAAATCTGAATATTTTTCTAGAAAACTCTGGTGCTGACCTTAAAGTTTAAGTTATGATACTTACCAGATATTCAATTTCTACATATTTATAGGTTCTCAGTTATCCAGGACATGAAAAAAACCCCATCAAAAATAAAAGTTTAAAGCAACTTAAGTTATAATTTAAATAACATGTGATTTGTATTGAGAACCACTGCAATAAATCAATATTTATGAGAAATTTTATTCAGTGGAGATACTTACTAAAACTTGTTTTTATTTAGAGCCATATGTTTTTGTAAAGGTGTAGCAAGAGATTAGATTGCTGACACTGAACCAAATTCCTATCTAAGCAACATTTGAATCTTAGTTTGACTTCTATGGGTCTCAACAGGTTGTTTACTGAGAAAAACACTTTGGTTATTCATTGCTACTTACTAGTCATTTTTGGTGGTGCAGCTTGAACACACACACACACACACACGCACACACACACACACACACACACACACACACACACACACACACACACACACACACACACACACACACACACACACACACACACAATTAAGCCACATTTTACTTTATATTTTACTGTAATTTTGCTGAGCCCCCCCAAAATTCCTCCTAAAAATGTTCCTGTTGATGGTCCCCTCTATCTAAAGTAAGGTAGTTTTTCTGGGTTGTAAGTTTGTTCTAATCCCTGTTCTGGGTTGCTAGATAAGTTTAAGTAAATATTCCCTGGACTTTCTAAGTATGCTCTAAATTTGTAAAAGTAATGAGTATTCCACAGTTTCTAAATAATAATAAAAACTAAATGTTCCTGTTCTGGAAGATTTTTTTTTCTGGTTTCTAAGTTTGTGGGGCTTTCTGGGTTGCAGTAATAAGAGTCTCTCTGCATAATAATCTAAAAATGTATCTAAAATGTTTAATATTGGTTTAAATAATGAATACAGTTTCTAAAAAAATAAGCTAAAGAGTCCATCCATCCATCCATTTTCTTCCTCTTATCCGGGGTCGGGTCGCGGGGGCAGCAGCTTCAGAAGGGAAGCCCAGACTTCCCTCTCCCCAGCCACCTATTCCAGCTCCTCCGGAGGAATCCCAAGGCGTTCCCAGGCCAGCCGAGAGACGTAATCCCTCCAGCGTGTCCTGGGTCTTCCCTCCTCCCGGTGGGACATGAACTCCTCACCAGGGAGGCGTCCAGGAGGCATCCTAACCAGATGCCCGAGCCACCTCAACTGGCTCCTCTCGACATGGAGGAGCAGTGGCTCTACTCTGAGTCCCTCCCAGATGACGGAGCTTCTCACCCTATCTCTAAGGGAGAGCCCAGCCACGTTGCGGAGGAAACCCATTTCGGCCGCTTGTACCCGTAATCTCGTTCTTTCTGTTATGACCCAAAGCTCATGACCATAGATGAGGGTGGGAACGTAGATCGACCGGTAAATCGAGAGCTTTGCTTTTTGGCTCAGCTCTCTCTTCACCACGACGGACCGGTACAGCGCCCGCTTCACGGCAGACGCTGCCCCAATCCGCCTGTTTATCTCCCGCTCCCTTCTTCCCTCATTCATGAACAAGATCCCCAGATACTTAAACTCCTCCACTTGAGGCAGGACGACCCCCCTGACCCGGAGAAGGCACTCTACCCTTTTCCGGCTCAAGACCATGGCCTCGGATTTGGAGGCACTGAGCCTCATCCCGGCCGCTTCACACTCGGCTGCGAACCGCTCCAGTGAGAGCTGCAGATCACGTTCCGATGAAGCCAACAGAACAACATCATCCGCAAAAAGCAGAGATGAGATCCTAAGGACACCAAAACGGATCCCCTCATCACCTCGGCTGCGCCTAGAAATTCTGTCCATGAAAGTAATGAACAGAATCGGTGACAAAGGGCAGCCTTGGCAGAGTCCAACTCTCACCGGAAACAAGCCCGACTTACTGCCGGCAATGCGGACCAGACTCTGACTCCGGTCATACAGGGACCTGACAGCCCGTATCAAAGGGCCCGGTACCCCATACTCCCGAAGTACCCCCGATAAGGCCTCCCGAGGGACACGGTCGAATGTCTTCTCTAAGTCCACAAAACACATGTATACTGGTTGGGCGAACTCCCATGCACCCTCCAGGACCCTGCTGAGGGTGTAGAGCTGGTCCAGTGTTCCACGACCAGGACGAAAACCACACTGCTCTTCCTGAATCTGAGGTTCGACTATCCGATGGACCCTCCTCTACAGGACCCCTGAATAGACCTTACCAGGGAGGCTTAAGAGTGTGAACCCCCTTGTAATTGGAGCACACCCTCCGGTCCCCCTTTTTAAACAGGGGGACCACCACCCCAGTCTGCCAATCCAGGGGAACTGCCCCCGATGTCCATGCGATATTGAAGAGTTGCATGAGCCAACACAACCCTGCAACATCCAGAGCCTTAAGGAACTCCGGGCGGATCTCATCCACCCCCGGGGCCCTGCCGCCAAGGAGCTTTTTGACCACCTCAGCGACCTCGTCCCCAGAGATTGGGGAGCCCAAACCAGAGTCCCCATGCTCAGCTTCCTCAACAGAGGGCATGTTGGTGGGATTGAGGAGGTCTTCGAAGTATTCCGCCCACCGGTCCACAATGTCCCGAGTTGAGGTCAGCAGCGCACCATCCCCACTATAAACAGTGTTGGTGCTGCACTGCTTCCCCCTCCTGAGACACCGGATGGTGGACCAGAATCGCCTCGAAGCTGTACGGAAGTCTGTCTCCATGGCTTCTCCAAACTCCTCCCGCGCCCGAGTTTTTGCCTCAGCGACATCCCGAGCCGCATGCCGTTTCACCTGCCGGTACCCATCAGCTGCTTCTGGAGTCCCACAGGCCAAAAAGGCCCTATAGGACTCCTTCTTCAGCTTGACAGCATCCCTCACCGAAGGTGTCCACCAACAGGTTCGAGGGTTGCCGCCGCGACAGGCACCAACAACCTTGCGGCCGCAGCTCCAATAGGCCGCCTCGGCAATGGAGGTATGAAACATGGTCCACTCAGACTCAATGTCCCCCACCTCCCCCGGGACATGCTCGAAGTTCTGCCAGACATTCCCAGCAGACCCTCACTACACACCAGAGAAGGAATCTAAGTCCTTCTCTGGATTAAAAGCGCTCAGCTCCACCGCTGCATGGATACAGGAGGGGTTGAGGAGGGAAGAGTGTTGTTTACATATCTTCAAGGAGATTGGAAATATGAAGCCCGTCCAAGGCCACACTGAGAATGCCAATTCAGATAGAGAATGTCTTAGGTCGGGAAGATTATAAATTTTAATCTTCCCTAAAGTCTCTCCGATACATCTCAGTTCCCAATTATCCAAATTAGTTTGGTCGTTCCATTGAGCCGAAACCAGCAACTTCTCCAAGATCGATTCCATTGTGAGTTTTAGAGTCCTCAGCTGGGCTGCGAGTCTCGGCAAGATTCGCATCCAACTTGCGTCTCAGCCCACACAAACAGTCCGAGTGTTCGCTAGTTCGACCAAGTCCGTCACAAATTTGTTGATAAGCCAGGAATCTGCAAGCTCCAAACAGCAGAAATCCTGGTATCATGAATAAATCCAGGGTGAATCCCGCCGGGTGTGTCCCTGCAGGACAAGAGGGCTCTCCTGTGCCCAGACTTCTCATTGAGAAAATTTGATTAATTGCATTGAGAGATCGGTTGACCAGATCCATAATTTGTAAATTTGGATGATGTTCAAAGAAAGGCTCCAAAAATATAGAAAAACAGTGGATAAAAACAGGGCAGGCATGGGCAGAGACAAAAAATTGTCCGCCTTCGCAGAGAAGCTTGTTTGCAAACAAAAAGTCTCCCTTTAGCATGAATTGTATGTCTCTGTGTTTCATGTAATTTTCGTTTAAACATGATTGTTCTTCAATCAGTAAAGCTACTGACAGAGAGTAAAGTTGCCACAAATCTGGTAATGGGTAGCAATACTTCATTATTACTCAAGTAAAAGAGAAATGTACAATGTAGTAAAGCTACTTCTAAAAGCATACTTTTACCAAAAAGTTACTCAAGTATATAGTTAGTTACCACCAACCTCTGCTGATAACCCAAATATAAAAGTATAAAAGTACAGTGGTTACTATAAAAGGTCTCATCTGTTACCAAGACAGTACAGTTTAGCAAGATGTAGTCTAGACTGGTTCTTTACAGCTCAGTATCAGGTTAACTGAATATCATTCTATCCATCCATCCAATCTATATGCCTTTATGCCATCTAAACATTTCCAAGGTGCTAAGTTACAAATCACAAAATGTTCTGTAAACTCAGAAAAACTGCATCTGCTTAAAAAAGTCAAAATAACTTGCCTTAAATTTTTTGAGTAATGAAGAAATAGTTGAATTCTTCATAACCATGTTCACTGTAGTACATTGAACATGACCATGCTCAATGTACTACTATGTTTAGCAGTAGCGCAAAAAGTGGGTATGCAGCGTATGCAACGCATAGGGGCGCAGCACCAGAGGGGGCGCCAAAACCCAGTCTGGAGGGGGCGGCGCGCCAATGATGTTTTCCCATACACTTAAGCGCGTCTTACGCTCCTCCACCTCGTGGACATAATGAGGTGAATGTAGCGAGTTTCACACTTCACGTATCTTCGCCTGGGGGTGGGGGGGGAGCGAGTGAGCGTCGCTCCTTCAACCTGACATTCCTTTCGGAAAGGGGGGCGTTTCGCATCCACCTAAATAATCTGTAGTTGCGCCACTGATGTTTAGTGTACTAGAGCCCCTAATGGAATGTAATAAACTACTTAAATTGAATGTATTAATACCAGAGTTACAGCAACTGGACTTGATAAAGTGCTATACAAGTGTTTGGCTAATTGTACTTAATGTTTTTTATTTTCTTTTTAGGTGATCCTGGCTGTGGTGGTACATTCACTGACAGTGAGGGGATCCTAATATCTCCCAACTGGCCGAACAACTATGCCCACAACCGGCAGTGCATTTATTTGATCACATTGCCTCCAGGTGAACAGGTGGCTCTCAACTTCACTAACCTGGAGCTGGAGAATCATAGTGATTGCTCTTTTGACTATGTGGAGGTAAGACTTCTTAACTATACCTAAATTTTCAGCTTGAATCATTTGTGAGATTATTTTTAGTCAAATTTTTTTAACCTTTATGCAAAATCTGAATGATTAGGCATATCCAGAGCTTTTTTCATTAATTTGATCTTCATGTTTTAAAGTGAGCTGAATCATCATGGGGTGTGGGCAGTTGCTATGCTGAGCCTTAATTTGTAACCTGCCTGAATTAAAATTGAGTGTTTTTTATCTCCAGCATTTGTCTTCTTGTTCTTTAGGTCCGTGACGGGAGAATGGAGACTGATCCACTGATAGGGAAATATTGTGGGAGCACCCTGCCAGCTCCGATTCACTCGTCCTCCAACTCTCTCTGGATCCGTTTTAAGTCTGACAGTTCAGTCAGCCGAGCTGGTTTCAGGGCTGCCTACAGTGTTGGTGAGGTTTTATACATAACAAAGCGAGTGGTATTTTGTGTTGTTTGGATAATAACCATAACAATAGAGACATGAAGGACAGACAAGATTTATACAAACTGAGGCAATCCTTGTTGTAAAGAAACTTTTTTGAAGTGCCTTGAAGAAAAGGACTCCTTGGCACTTGTGGGGGCCTTGTGTGAACAATGATGCATGATGGAGTCAAGAATATCATGAGAGGTCTTGATACTGCCAAATTGGGCTGCCATCAAGCAAGGAAGAGCTTCTGTATAATGGACACCTGCCTATTCGCAGCCCAGTTTTTATGGATAGCCCTAATCACAGATTTTTATGTGGTATATGACTTCAAATGAAAATATGCCTATTCACAGAATTTGTTTTGTGGAGGATATTGAAAATATTTCAAAGAGAGAGAGAAACTGAAATATCTAGGTCCAATTGATATTTGTAAATCAGCCAATCCAGGAGTGTCATTCATTTTTGTTGCCACTGATTAACTGGACGCCCAAAAGCATCAATAAGGGAGACCAAGGATGTTAGCTTCTGTGTAGTGAAAGTTATAAGCAGGCTTAGAGAGAGTCTTAAGTATCTGCAAATTTCAGCCATTCAAGGGTGGTGATGGTCCCTAAACCCCATGACTAATGGGGGTCAACTGCATATAAGCCGCTCCAGACGCAGCAGACTGCAACGTTAAGCAGGCACCACTCCAGCAGACTGAGGCGCAGAAAAGAGAAAACACACTCAATTATTCAGAATTATGACAGCTAATTCCTGATTTAACCTGGAGATTCTGGTCTGGGTAGCACTTTTTCTTTTACAAACAAATGATCATTTGAAAGCTGATTTCTCTATTTACTCAGACCTTCTTTAAATATAATTTTTTTTTGATGATCTCTAAAATAATGGTGCAGCAAAAAAGCAAAAGGTGAATACACCTGGAATGGGCTAAGCCCTTTTTCACAGTTCGCAAACGGCCCTCAGCAGAGCAAGTTAGCCTCTATAAGCACCTTAGGAAAGCAGCCAACTTAAAAAGAGCAGTCTAGCATCTCAAAGAAGGTTGTATAAGGATGTTCAGGGCTTGCTGTAGAATTCCCGGAAAGTGACTGACTTAGTAACTGCTGAATTTCATTCAAATATTTGACCATCTTAGGTACACTTAAACCCTCAAATATTTTAATCTTTTTAAGCGCACTTTCCAACTTATCAGATTTATAGTTATGCATGAATATACTTGAAAGTATTGTTAAAATTTATCTTATTTTAAAGAATATAATTCACCCTGTTCACATCACTGTCAGACTAACAGGTTTATCAGACAGACCAGTGATATAAAACACCTCATGAAAGCCACACACAAAGCAGTAATACAACATCAAAGAGATTTAAGCTCCAAGTCACTTGCTCACTAATGAAGCACAAGATGTGCTTCATTAGTGAGCCGTGGGGTAGCAGCCTAAGTCAGGAAGCCCAGTCTTCCCTCTCTCCAATTCTTCAGTCACATATGTATGAATATTGTTCTTTTTTCTTTTTTTCCACTCTTCCTAGCTTGTGGAGGTACCCTTTCTGGAACTGGAGAGTTCCGGTCTCCATACTACCCAAATCCCTATCCCCACAACAAAGTCTGTGAGTGGGTCATCAACCAACAAGAGGGCTACGTGGTCACATTGAATTTCCTGTCGTTTGATGTTGAAGGAGGCTCCTGCAGATATGACTTTGTTGAGGTGAAGTATTTCAGTTAACTTCATTAATTCATTTTTACATGACATCAATTTATATGACGTAAGAGAAATGGGTCCAGAAGTCATCATGGAAATAAATTAGATTCTGTTTCTTTAATGGTGTGTATAAATAGGAAAACAACGAGGATGAACAGCTATGTTGTAAGCCACTTGACTTACCATAAGCACATCTTAAATTCTGGTATACAGTGATCCCTTGTTTTTTGCGGGGGTTGCGTTCCAAAAATAACCCGTGATAAGTGAAATTCGCGAAGTATAGTTACCTTTATGTTTTACGATTATTACACGGCATAATTAAATACTCTACATTGAAACCAAAGAACAAAACCTGTTTTCAGATCAGCGGATGTGCGTGTTCATCAATCAGGCCTTAATGTGATCCGGAGTCATATCATTAAAGCGTCTCCTCCAACCTGCCCCGTGAGATTCACAGCTGGATCTACGGCAGAGTGATGGATCTCATCAAGCGAGCCTCCGGTCGGGTTTTGCGCTGATTCTGGCCAGTTTTTTCCAGCAGGCATTCAAAGTTTCAGTTTCCATCTGCTGAATGGCCAATCTTTATTACTTATATTTAAATATAAATATAACGTGTAACGTTATTGGCACACAGGTAGAGAAGAACCGCAGAGACTATTTAGCCAATCAGGACGCAGAACACAATGCACTGTGAAAAAAAAAAAACTGCATAAAAAATATTCCACGAAGCAGCGAGACCGTGAAAGGTGAACCACGTTATAGCGAGGGATCACTGTACTCAAGGTTTGCAAGAAAATGTGAAATCTCTTTTTCTAAGTTCATGGCTGTTTTCCAACGTCACAAATGGTCATATGCATATAAAGTAATATCTAGCATTTTGTAAAATAAAAACAGGTGTTATGATGCCCATGTTTCACAAATGACAGTTGGACACAATAAACAGCTGGGTAAAGCTGATTCAGTCTTTGTGCTTATTCTGTTATGTATTGTCTTTGATGAATTTTTAAAATTTTGGAGTTGAAGTTATTGTTCACCGGGTTTCTCCTTTTGTTACTTTAGTTTCTATTTAGGCTAGTTCTTCTTCATCACAGTGTACTTATTTACTTCCTGTGTCTGAACCTCATCATCTTTGTAAGTTGCCTCATTCCTGTGTTCTGCTTAATGATCCCATAGTTTTTGTCTGCTGTTCTTCTGTTGATTTAGGCTGGCCGTTGCCTTCTATATTATTCCACACAATTCTAATCTTGCCTACAGCACAGTCTGGGCTTTCTCTCATTTAAGTAGAATTTAAACCGGGCCAATCAATGAGCAGAAGAAGTTGTGAATGATGATGTGCTGTTTTAGAATTGAAGTCTGCCCGTAGTTTTCTATCTGGCAGCGGAGGAAGTGATTTGAAGCCATTCAGTCCATGTTGGCCATGCTTCCAAATATTGAATTACTGTATTTTCCGCACTATAAGGCACACCTAAAAACCTTTAATTTCCTCAGAAGCCGACAGTTCACCTTATAATCCATTGCGCCTTATATATGGACCAATATTGAGCCACAGCAGGTCTAGCAACTATGGTAAGCAGCCGCCGACTTCATTTTCGCCCGTAGAAGAAGAAGCGCGCGGTGCATGCTGGGATAGTTGTCAGAACGCTGGTTTGTTAATAAAGTTTGACTGACCTATCTACCTACCGACCTGATAATCAGGTTGTCTGCAGGTCATTTAGTACCACATTCTCCACGAACACGCTGTGCGCGAACGGAGAAAGGTGACCATCGTCCGGCCCCGGCCCAGTCGTGGAAGGCTCTCCTTGCCGACCGGAGTCGGACTGTTTTGTTGACATTCTTTATGTTAACAAAGTGGCTTTACATATTCATCCGGGTAGCTTCGACTAGGGCTACCAAGGGACCAGCCCCTATATAGTTCACTCTGGCAGCTGAAGGAGGAACAGCTCATCCTGCTCTCTCCCATCCTTACTGATAACTTTGCTTGTGAATTATTTTTAAAGTCACAATTTTTATAGTTTTATTCACATTATTGACATCATAACTGGATTACTTCAAACCTAAAGACCGGGAGATTTTCTCACTTTTATTTTTACCTTACTTTTCTTCACCTCCAAGTTGAACTAGGGCAAAATGCCCCCGTCCGACCCCAAATACATTAGCAGTATTCTACAACGACTTCAGTTTTGAGAAACAAAGATTCAACGGGTGGAGGTGAATTTGAGATCAACGCTACCTGTGGATATGAAACAACTCTCCCTCAAATCAGCGGAGAGTTCGTACACCCCGCACCAAGCAGCTCACCCTGGATCGCTCAGGGCACCAAGTCATAACAAAAGTCTCACACTGCAGATCCCATGAGACGACTAACAGGGAGAACCCCTCACCTGGATGAATCAGCGTGGCCGGCTCTGAGCTGAAACCCACCTTCAACCTCAACACCTGCTCCGCCAAAGAAAAGCAAACAAGCAGCTGGAACCAAAACGGCACCATCGACCCCGCTCCCAAGGACAAAGCGACCAGCCCGAGCCTCAAAACATCCTGACTCCGTGGGAATCCCACTGAAAAACAGATTTTCTGCACTTCAGCACGAGCCTCTGAGTGAAAACTCACCTTCAAACATCAGTAATGAGGCTAAACGCAAAACTGACCCGGGAACCTTTATACATGCGTTCTGGGAATGTAAACTAATTTTCCCATTCTGGAAAACAGTATTGCTGTACGTTGGAAAGTGGATAGGTTTAGGGATACCTATGTCACCAAGACTCTGCTTGTTGGGGGATCAAACAGTGATGCCTAATATGTCAAAACACCAAAATACTGTAATGCAGGTGGGGACGGTCACGGCTGCCAGAATAATCCTCAGATTATGGAAATCTCCATCCGCTCCAAATATTAAGGACTGGTTGGAATTAATGTTGGAAATAGTGTCATATGAACAAATGTTGGCCAAACTAAATGATGACATGGAGAACTTCAAAAAATCCTGGAACTGTTTCCTCTCCTGTAACATGGGGACAAGTTAGGGTACTACTGGCCTATTGTTGTGGAAAATACTAGCGAGTGACTACTTCTGTTTACTGTGGTTGTTTCTGCTAACACCGAGGATATTTAATCTTTTGTGAAACTTTTATTGATTTGTAATGCACTGACCTGTTTTTTTTTTTTTTTTTTTTTTTTTTTTTTTTTTTTTTTCTCTCTTGCTTGGTTTTATTTTGTTTGTGTATTTTATTTCATGAGGGTGTGTTGGGGGCTGGGGGGGGGGTTGGGAAAGGTTGTGAACATGCTCTGAAACATTAATAAAAACTTTAATAATAAAAAAGTAATGAGGCTAAACCAACGCATCCAAGCCCCAACGCATCCAAGCCCCAAAGCTCCGAAGGACAAAGTTTCACAGGAAAACGAAAGGTATGCCAAGAGTGCTTATTGTTGGAGATGAGACAGTAAATGGAATCAGTCATGTTTGCAATCCCAAGAAAACGGTGACACTGTATCTGATTTGACTCACAAAGTGCTCTCTCTATCCACTGATCAGCCACACATGGAGACTTTAGTTGTGCATGTTGGAGCCAACGATCTGGCAAAGCAAAAATCCGAGATTCTGAAAAAGGACTTTAATATTCTTCTGGACACAATGGGAAAATTAAAAACGAAGTTATTTCTCAGTGGTCCAATTCCATCACCTCAATGGGGAGATGAAAAACATTCCAGGCTGCTTATGATAAACAAATGGCTGATTAAAACCTGCTCTGCCAGCTCAGTGACCTTCATCGATAACCTCTGGATCTACTGGCAGCGCTTTCACCTCTTTGGAAGAGGAGGACGCAATCTTAACAAACACGGAATAAGGCTGCTCACTGCAAACATTTTTCATTTTATCAACAAGAACAACAATGTGACCATCGCTTCAGAAGAACAGGCTCAAGGATGTCTGACTAGGATGGAGCCCTCCGCATATCAAGAACAAACTATTCCAATACAAACTGATAAAACATCGGCTGTGAACAGAATGACTGGTTCCCCTCCTCCTTCCCCCATCCCACATCTTTCCCCCCTCCCTTCTCCTTCCCCCCTCCCTCTCTGCTCCTACACTCACTCACAAGATCAGAGTTTCTCAGAAAGTGAATCACTAAAGAGAGTCGGGCTGCACCTGAGCCGCCTGAAAATGCTGGTGGAGAATTCAGGTCAAAGAGAAAGACGGACTCTTTCTCCTCCCAGCTGGATAGTATGGATCAACAGGTTCGCCTCGGCACGACTCTCACTTCATCTAAGCCACCTGCCTCTGACCTCCCTGAGGATCCAGCACTCTGCGTTTCTGAGGTCTGAGACTGGGGTCCAGATATTATCTTTACACCCGTCTACCTCCAGAATGTGTCTGGCCCCCCAACATTGCATAGCAGGACAATACCTGTCAGGATCACTACAAGAAAAGTTACAAAAAACAGAAATACAAAAAACAGTGGTCTTAATTCAAACCTCAGACTGATCCACTGTCTAAAGGAACCTCAGACAGAAGAGCTTTCATCCTCCAAGTCACTTAAACTGGCTCTTTTAAATACCAGTTCTCTCTGTGTTAACGCTCTATTAATTAATGATTTCATCACTGAGCATAATATTGATGTTTTATTTCTGACAGAAAATGGCTGAATGACAATAATGAAGCAATCGTACTAATTGAATCAACGCCTTCTAACTACAATTTTTTAAGTGAAAATAGAAAACATAAAAAAGGAGGAGGCGTGGCTTCAATATTTAAGAATACCATGAACTGTAGTAAAATCTCTCTGGGTAATTTTATGTCTTTTGAATATCTTAGAATCGAGGTAAAAGGCCACAAACGAACTTTGACACTAACTCTATACAAAACACCAACATATGTGGAAAATTTCTTTGCAGACTTGAATGAGCTTCTATCTCTCATATGTATTGATTATGATTGTTTGATAATTGTCGGTGATTTCAACATTCATGTTGACAACCCCCAAGACCGAGGGGCAAAAAAGCTCTTTAATATATTAGAGAGTTTTGGTTTAACACAACATGTCAAACAAGCAACACACACTGGACCTGGTTATCAGTAAGAGTGTGAATATTTCCAATGTTTGTAACTGATATTGCCCTGTCAGATCACTTTGCTGTTTTCTTTGACAGTTCTTTATCCGTTAATCCACATGGACAAAAAGCTTCTATCACAAAACGTACTTTCACAGAAAACACAGCAGAAACATTTAATCAAATCTACTCCTCTTCCTCACTCTTAAGTTATAGTGACGTAGATAAGTTGATGGATGATTTTCAGTGCAAACTTTCAGATATCATTGATTACATTGCCCCCATTAAAGTAAAGGTTGTGACTGGTAGGAAGAAATCTCCATGGAGAAATGCACAAACAGTTCAATCTGCAAGACAACTCTGCCGTAGGGCCGAACGGAAATGGCGTAAAGGTCAACTGCACGTTTATTATGACATCTACAGGGAAAGACTACGTAACTATCACACAACAGTAAAACATGCCAGAGAAGCTTTCTTTGCAGATGTCATAAACAAAACCATTAACAATGCTCAAGCTTTATTTGCTACTGACAGGTTCACAAATCCTCCAATGACGTTGCCACCTAAACTTCAATCTAATGCCTGCAACAAGTTTTCAAGTTTCTTTTTAGAGAAAATTCAAAAGATCAGAGGATTAATCTGCACATCCACTCCAAAGACATTACCAATGCTGTGCCCAAACAAAACAAATGCAGGAAAAATGACCCAGTTTCAACTACTGAATTATAAAACCCTAGAAGAAATTATAAGTCAGTGAAGCTCCAGTTCCTGCTGTCTGGATGTCCTACCCACACATTTCTTTAAGAAAGTCCTGCCTGTCATGTCATTAATGATCTGATCCAAATAGTAACTCATCGCTCTCTTCAGGTGTTTTTTTCCCCCAGGCTTTGAAAACAGCAGTTATCAAACCACTGATAAAAAAGAACCATCTGGACAAATCACTACTGCAGAATTACAGGCCGATCTCCAACCTCCCATTCATCAGCAAAATGATTGACAAAGCAGTTTTTAAACAATTAAATAACTTCCTAACAATAACAAACTGCTTTGACTCCTTCCAGTCTGGTTTTCAATATTTATATGCTCCCACCGGCTCAGGTTATAACAGGACATAGGATTAGCTACCACAATTATGCGGATGATACACAGCTCTACATCACGATGTCACCAGGTGAATCTGAACCCATCCAATCACTGAATAGATGCTCAGAACAGATCAATGAGTGGATGTGCCTAAACTTTCTCTAGCTGAACAGAAACAAAACTGAAGTTATTATCTTTGGACCTAAAGAGGAGCGAACTAGAATCAATGCACAGCTTCAGTTATTACAACTAAAAACCAGCGATCAGCCTGAAACCTGGGAGTAGTGATGGACTCTGACCTGAACCTTCAGAGCCACATTAAGACAGTCACAAAGTCGGCCTTCTATCACCTGAAGAACATCTCCAGGATTAGAGGACTTATGTCTCAGCACGATCTAGAGAAACTCATCCATGAGTTTATCTTTAGCTGCATTGATTACTGCAACAGCGTCTTCACAGGTCTGACTAATAAATCAATCCTCCAGCTGCAGCTGATCCAGAAGCTGCTGCTCGGGTTCTCACTAAAACCAGGAAGTCAGACCACATAACACCAGTTTTAAAGTCCCTACACTGGCTCCCTGTAGCTCAGAGAATAGACTTTAAAATACTGATGTTAGTTTATAAATCACTGAACGGTTTAGAACCACAATACATTAAAGATCTGTTATTGTTGTACCAACCGTCTAGACCCCTCAGATCTTCTGGTTCTGGTTCTGCTCTGCATCCCCAGAACCAGAACCAAACGAGGAGAAGCAGCATTCAGTTTCTATGCACCACAGATTTGGAACAAACTTTCAGAAAACTGTAAAACAGCTGAAACACTGGGTGCCTTTAAATCTCAACTTAAAACCCACCTGTTTAGAGTAGCTTATGGCTAAATTAGGGTTAGAGTGCAGGTTTTGATGTCTTCCATGTTTTTATGTCTTTAATGTTTTTAATTTCTTTTTATTTCTTTTCTACGTTTTAATGATGTAAAGCCCCCCGGGAAATGTCCCAGTTAAACGACGTTTAACTAAAGTTCTACGGGGTTTAGAGTCCCAGTTGACTGAGTTTCAACTAAAAACCTAGAGGTTGGAGTCCTTGTCAAACGGTGTTTTTGCCTAAAGTCCCTGAGGGTTAGAATCCCAGTTAAACGGCATTTAACTAAAGTCCTAAAGGGGTGAGGGTTTTAATGTTTTAATGTTTTTTTGTTACAACAGCGTGTTGGTAGGTCTGTGTTACCCAGAAAGCAGTTGGGCACAATATCGCAACACCAACACCATGAGTGAAACAATGACTGGGGCAGCCTACTATATAAAGTACTCGGGGACCACTTCGTAATTATACATCCATATTTGTAGAGTACATAACAAATCGCGTCCCATATAGGTTCAATCCAACCCTAACTGTAGCGTCTTTTCTATGCGCCTTATAATGCGGTGCGCCTTATATATGAAAAAGGTTTTAAAAAAGGCCATTCATTGAAGGTGCGCCTTATAATCGAGTGCGCCTTATAGTGCGTAAAATACGGTAATATTAACAACCGCCTCATTTGGATCAGCACTTCTCTTTTTGCAGTGGAGGATGGTTGTTTACCCCGCAGTAAAGCAGGGTAAACAACCACCATAGTGTCAAACTGGTGCATTACATACTTCATAAGCAAACGTGAAGTATGCACTTCATGTTTGCCAGTGAACACAGTCCACTCCTCCAGGAAGTAATCGTTTCTCAACAGTCGAGGGTCCGGACCAGAGGGTCGAAGCGAAGCGTAGAACAAGTTAAAAGACTACTGTTGTCTAGCTGTTACTCCCCACTTGATTCCCCTAGATGTGCCAGTCTTTGTTTCTCTGTTGCTTTGCTTGTTTGCTTGTTCAGTGCAGAGACCTTTGGAGGGTCAGGGGCTCAAAGTTAAAAAGAGGCGCATTGAACAAGGTTTTAAAACAAACAGTATCTTAAAACACAATAGCAACAACCCATTTTAATCAAGAATTTAATATTTAATCGGATCATACTAACATTGCCATCATGTGGGGACAATGCAAAGCAAACTTAGTGTTTTCCCTGATAGTTATAAAGTTTCTGTTTCTGCTGCTGACAGAGCTGGAGGGCTGCGTTGGTCATAGGAGGGAGAAAAGTTTGCTGGTTATGAAGTCTGTTATGAAATAAGCAAATTTGCTGCTATTTTACTAAATAAGCCCTCATAATGTCTGACTGTTTAATCTCCATAGCAACTTGGCTACAGACTGCTTTAAAGATCAAACAAGCTCAGAGGGGAAACTCTACATTATTTTTCTATGTTAGCACATCTGAGATCTAGAATTGTAAGGCAGAGATATCAAGGCAAATAAAACTCAGTAGCTACTGAGGGCCCCCTTTAGCCTGTTTTAGCCTTTTGCCCCCTCAGGGCCCCTATAAATGGTTGAATTGTAACAGATCATAGATCTAAAACTTTATTAATAATTTATTGAGAATACAATGCTATTAAATTTGATTTAATGTATTCATTAGTTCATTAGTGTAAATACATCCTAAATACTTGTTCTATACTGTACATTTAGGATTTTCTTAGGAAGTTTACTTTGTAAAAGTGCAAAGAATCATCTTGATAGTTTGATTGTTGTGTTACCATGGCTACAATATGGTGCCATATGTGAGCTCGGTTGGTTCACAAATACATAACAGGAGATGATAGCCAATAATCTGATTGATACACTAAATGTATATTTAAACACTGTTAGTGATAATGATGTTCTTAGTAGGAAGGCAAGGGGAGGTAGAGAAGAGGATATGGGGGGCTAAATCAGATTCTGCCTAAAATGGGTCCACAATGAATGTGTTTTGCACACCAAAAATGCGTCTGATGCTTCAAGTTGGCTACGTGTGCACATTTATGACATTTATGCTGCGTTCACACCAATGGAATATTTAAAAACTTTTTCTGGTCTGATGACTCTCGAGTTTTGCTGAAACATTCGGATGGTAGGGTCGGAATTTGGCGTCAACAGCATGAAAGCACAAATCCATCCTGCCTTGTATCAATGGTTCAGGCTGGTGGTGGTGAAAATGGGGGATATTTTCCTGGCACACTTTGGGAGTATTATACCAATTGAGCATCATGTTTATTGGTATATAATACTCAGAAATAATACTTACCTGAGTATTATCCCCTTTTATGACCACAGCGCACCCATCTTCCAGCAGGCTATAGGACGCCAGGTCATAAAGCCTGAATCATCTCAGACTGGTTTCTTGAACACAACAATTAGTTCACTGAACTCCACAGTCACCAGATGTCAATCCAATAGAGAACCTTTAGGATGTAGTGGAACGGGAGATTTGCATCATGGATGTGCAACCGACAAATCTGCAGCAACTGCTTGATGCTATCTTGTCAATATGGACCAGACTCTCTGAGGAATATTTCCAGTACCTTGTTGAATCTATGGCAAAAAGGATTAAGTCAGTTCTGAAGGCAAAATGGGGTCCAACTCGATACTAGCAAGGTGTACCTAATAAAGCAGACGGTAAGTGTAGTCTTTGAATGTAAACCAGACGCTCATGATGCTCAAACTGAACGCAGCATAAGACCCCATATTACCTGGCCCTGCATGAAGAGCTGGAGCCATTCTGCTGTGCATGTCTCTACTGGATGCCAGAGAGCAATAGGAAGATTTAATTTATAAGGCACTATCAGGGACAGACCTGCAGGCGAAGCTTTGCTGTTTCGTGACTGTTGAGCCACAGAGGCTGTTTTGGCTGCCTGAGTTTTATGGGGTGGTTTTTTCACATCGCCGCTCTTCATTGTTAGACTGTTGTGCTGGTTAATGTGTTTACAGGTCCACTCGGCTGCCACTGCCGAAATCTGACTGGAGCAGCAGAAGCTAGGTAGAAAAGGCATTTGATATGACACAGTTTGAGGTATTGTGGCAACCCAAAACTAGAGGATGTTGCGAGCTGTCCGCTTTGGCACAGAGCCGCGTGGACGGGCTTCCGGCCACTGGCCCACTAAGCGACCCATCCAGAAGCCCCATATGCCAGTTCACCCCTGCTTTTAGGACATCTTGATTTATTTAATTGTGGGATGGACTTGGCATGTGCCTGTTCCCTTCCATTGATCAGCTGATTCAGCTTGAAGCAATATTTGTTTCTTTCAAATACTTTACATTTTGTAGAAGATTTCAGATTTATGGTGCCTACATTTGAGGTCTTCCATTGAACACAAACATTTCCAGTATATCTATATAAAGACACAAAATACTTTCAGTGTCAACATCACTTTTCTTTGTTTAGCCCTTTTCCTTATAATATTTCTAAAGCTTGGGTAAGATCTTTAAAGTAATTGTTGTGTAATGATTATTGCTTTGGTGTTCTTTTTCTATGAAAATGATAATTGCCAAGGTGATGGACAGAAGTCACAAACTATCTCTCTTTTTAGGTCAGGGATGGACCCTCACCTAGCTCTCCCCTGCTGGGGAAATTTTGTGGTGACCAGATTCCTCCCAGGCTCCAATCAACGCAGAAATCTATGTACATCCAGTTCAGCACAGACTCCTCTGTCAACAACCATGGCTTTGAATCTGCATATGACTCTGCCATTGAGGGTGGGAGGAATATTTTTTATTTGACTATGCTCATTGGTCAGATAAGCAGAAGAAGTATACTGATGTAAACCTAGTTAGTTTCATATCTAAAATTCTATTTCCATACAGGAATTTTTCTGGGCACCTTGGTTTCCTCCAATGGGTAAAAGGAGGCATGCTTGGCTAACTGGCTAATTGGTCTTTATTGACAATTAAGTTAATTTGTACATTATTGCTGTAGTATGTCTCTGTGGTATCCCTAATATGGACTAGCGACCAGCAGTCGACATACTCTACCTAGCTGACTGCTGCGATAGCTCTGTTTGAACTAATATGTGTTGGTTTGTCTTAAAAAGTGACTCATGGGTGCTATGGTGGTCCAGGGATGAAGTCTGCAACCCACATATGCATGCTTTAGTCCTTGATGTAGCTGTGATGTGTTCAAGTACCAGTCTGATTACCCCTCTCCCATAACCCACATTCTTTTATGACAACTGCTAAATAAAATCCACAAAAGTTTAAAGTTCCTTGTAATGAAATTTTGTTGACCGACCTAAGGGCAGTTTAGATCAATGAACCTGTGATTCATGTTTTTGTGATGCTGGAGAAAGTTAGAGTAACTGGAGAGAAAACACTTGCAGAAGGAGGACATGCAAACTCCATGTAAAAAGAGTCCAGAATGGGATTTATACCCAAGACCAACAGTGCTAACAACTGTACCAAGCTATTTTCCAAGACTGCTATGCTTTAAAAAAGTGTCATCAAAATTAAGTTCATGGTTCTTCATTTAACATTGCACATTTTAAAGTGGTAGAAGTATGATCTCTACAATGTAACCATTTTATTTCCTGTACCAGGCTGTGGAGATACTCTGACAAGTCCTTCAGGCACCATTACCAGCCCTGGTCACCCAACAAACTATCCACATGGTGCCAATTGCACCTGGTACATTAGTGTTTTACCAGGGAACCTAATTCGGCTGTTGTTTGACTCATTCAACCTGGAGTACCACGCTAACTGTAACTATGACTATCTTGAAGTTTATGATGGGACTGGAACAACTGGGAACAAGACTGGCAGGTACAACACATACTCACACATAAAGTGGCATTAAGAAATAAGAACAATCCCCCTTTTTTTTGTTCAATATTGTTAATTTTTGTTATCATTCACAACTAAAATTAGTAACAGTCTGTAAAAGAAAATACCAGAAAGGCAGTATGTATGTAAGAAATTACTTTGACTCTGCTTCTATCCTTATGTACAACCTTAAATGGGTTAAGTTGTAATTAGCGATTGTAATGGAAATCTGTCTTTCTAAATAAAAAATGTAAAAAAAAAAAAAAAGAAATAAGAACATTTTGAAAAAGAAAGTTACACACCAGAGTATAAAAGCACTTTCCAATCCTCACACCCTCCACTTCCCCATAGATGTCCATTTTACCCCTAGACTTTTTATTTCTCCATCTCACCTTTACCACTAGACAATGTCAGGATTAGCAAAACTACATTAATGGGAAGATTTGAAAGTGTAAAACATGAAACAAATCAAACCTTATTTGTAACCAAATGAGAATGGCAAACCTGCCACCTTGTTGGATGGAATAGTTTTAGCATTTTAAAACTTTTAATGTTACTATTAAAAAATGAACAAACACACCCACTGTATGGTTACTGTATATAATGTTTATGTTTCATGTAGTTTAATGTAGTTTATTGCTTATTATCATTTGTTCTGTGCTAGTTTGATGTGAAGAATAGAACATCTGTCATGGACTCTGAATGAGGGAACATTGCTAAAAATTCTATCATGGATCAACTGGAACTGTGAAAATTCCAAAATGATCCCCTTAAAGAAGCTTAAGGAGCTTTGTAGATCAAATAAAAAAGGGTGCATTTATTGAAGAATTGAAGGGTGGCTTACTCTTAAATATATAAGTAAGGAAAATAATACACAGAAACGTAATTCTTGCTGCTAGGCCATAGACGAGCCGGAGATTTATTACACTCCATGGAATTACAGTTTCATCAGTTCAACACGTAAAATCTTCCATAGTCTTGACAAAAAATCTCTCAAGTCTCAAATTCAACCATCTTTATACTCTCAAGTCTCCATCAGTGTCTATTGGAAAGTTTCAACCAATGGAGAAAAGGCGCTGTTCTTGCCAACAGATCCTGGCATGCTTTTTCACTTAGTGTGTATTGGGCAACCTTTAATATACTTTTGGAAATCCAAACAAGGACATACTGTAAGACCTCATCTGCTCCTTCTCAGAACTACCAAACAGACCAATTTGTTGATGCTATCTGTCGAGACCGCATTCCTTCCGAGTCCGTTTGTGCACTTTGTACGCAAATGGAGGGAAGGGAGTCAGGTCAGTTTGAACTAGAGAACTGCCGAGAATCCTTTCGCAAAAACAACTCCTTAGATGGTATTTCGGCTCCGACACATTCACACTGCAGCCTGAAGTGACCCAATTCCGATTGTTTTGACGGGGCCGTTCACACTGCCAATAAATGCGACCTGTATGCGTTCTGCAGTGTGAACGAGAAATGACCTGAAAGTGTCCCGCATGCGCACTAGAGGGCGCAATAGCGTCAGCGTTCTCAGTGTTCTTCCAACTGCCATAAAAAGAAGTGCTCAGTGTTTGCGGAAGTAAACATGGGTGCTAACGGTGGAGCTTAGCTTACATATTTGAAGTTGTTGTCCGGCCGCAGGAGAATATTAACAACTTAATCCTCATATAGTCCATCATGGTTGTTTTTCCTCCCACTTGCACGTATCAGTAATGCAGAATAGTGAGATTTATTGAGAATTAGTGACGTTCAGTTTGGATGAATACGGTCTGGACGTTAGGTCGCATTTGAATCGGATACGTATCGGATATGGGTCACATTCAAAAAAGAATCCGACCTGTGCTGTTCACACTGCCATGAAAAGATCAGATACAGGTCGCATTACGTCAAAAAAATCTGAATTGGGTCACTTCAGGCTGCAGTGTGAACGCACCCAAAGTTGTAGTCATCCGAACTGAATGTCACTAATTCTCAACAAATTTCACTATTCTGCGTCCTGATACGCACAAGCGGGAAGAAAAACAACAACCATGACGGACTATATGAAGATTAAGTTGTTAATATGCTGCTCTGGCCGGACAACATCTTCAAATATGAAAGCTAAGCTCCACCGTTAGCCTCCATGTTTACTTCCTCAAACACTGAGCGCTTCTTTTTATGGCAGAACACTGAGAACGCTGACGCTATTGCGCCCTCTACTGCGCATGCGGGACACTTTCAGGTCGTTTACCCGTTCACACTGCAGAACGCATACAGGTCGCATTTATTGGCAGTGTGAACGGCCCCTGCAAGAAAATCGGAATTGGGCCACCTGAGGCTGCAGTGTGAACACACCCTAAAGACTTAGTAATTTTTTACAAGCTGATAGTTAACTTAAGTTTTGCTGAAATACTTGAGTCATGGCATGATGACAGAAAAGATTGTCAGCCCTACCATGACTTTAATGTGTTCTTTCTGTGCAATTTGAGAGTATTTTCATGAAATGTGTCTTTTTTTTTCAGTGTTCTTGTAATGACAAGAAATCTGGTAAATAGTACCGTAAAAGAGTTCAAATTAACTGTCATGGCTGTATACTCAACAATGTACAGCACACTGTTTGACTTTCTCCCACTGTCCACATCCCCATTGAGAAATAAAACATTTCACATAAACTTTTAAAAAGCAGAGTTAAATTGAGGCATTGGTAAAGACTTCCTTTTATATAACACTTCACTTTCAGTCTCAAGGATGAAGTATGAAAACATGTTTGTTTTTTTAAAAATAGATATTCATCTATTAGAGAGGTGGTGAACCAGTTTAGCATTAATATCCAAATAAATCTAATGATGACTGTAAAGGGCTATACAACAATTTCAAGATTACCGTAGCTTTATACATTGATTGCTGAAGCAGCTTTTTTCTTAGTCCCTAAGGCTTTAGTGGGACACCTAACAATGTTCATTTTTTTAATAAGTGTCTTTAAATTTGGTTTGTACTCGGTTATAGCTACTCAGACCAACTCTTTCACATTTGTCAGTGAAAACAAGACAATGACTTGTTAAGTGTACTAAAAATTCATTCAGACAGACAGAAAATTTAGCTCCGTCTGCCAAACTGGCGCATGTGGAAGTGTCTCATGCAGAACATTTTTGAAACATGAAGGACAATTTACTGGCATGGCTCGGATTTGTACCTATTTCAGGGTATTGTGGCGACCTCTACCATTTGCATATTTTACACTGTAGTTTAACCAATATTTTTGATGTAACAACCCAAGATCATCCCCGCCCCCTTTTAGCCCTCTTTTAAAACTTCCTGGATTCAGTTCAGTGTGATTCCCGGAAGCGCTCAATAGATTTTAGGGAGCATTTAATAAACATTAATATTCAAGCATTGATACAAATTAAACCGTACTTAAAGGTTTAACACAGCGCTTTAAACTTTCATAGTGTCTAGCTTAAAATTTCACACTTTTATCAGTGTTGCCTTCAATGAGTGTGGGAAATTTTGGTTCGCCACCCCTGATCTCTTCCATTATCCATTTTTTCCCACATCATTACTCTTTTTTACCACTTCTGCTAGTTTTTCACAAATTAATAATTTTCCATAAGCGCTTTACAGTTCTGAAATTTTAAAGTGACTTTGCCAGAAATGTCTAAGTTATAAGCTGCGGCCACATTTACTACAGTAAAATTCTTTCAACCACAACTGCTGGTATTTTATTGTAAATAGAGACATTTTTTTCTTTACACTGTGTAGATTTTAGCTTCTGGTTGTTCCAAGACAGTTTTCATTGTGTGTGAATGAATGTGCAGTATATTAATATTAATAATACTTATTATTATCAATTACTATTAATAATATATCATGATATTAATAATGAGGTGTATTTTGTGTTTAAACTATTAAAATAGACAGTTATAATAATTTGTATTGGGGGTTTGAATAATTCATGGATTTTAACTCCCCAGAATATGCCTGGTGACTGAAAGTTTAAGCATTTTCTACAGCAACTATCATGTTGTCTTTTGCCCTGTGTACAGGTACTGTGGGCGCTCAGTACCTCCGTCTATAACAAGTACTGACAACCAAATGACCCTTCTGTTTGTGACTGATTCAAGTTTATCGGGGGAAGGGTTCTCTGCCAGTTATGTGTCCATCAATGCTAGTACAGGTAAAGTCTGCCAAAAGACTTAAATGTTTCGTACTCAGTTTGTCAAAAAAAAAAAAAAAAAATAGATAGGCAATAAAAGTAAATATTTTACTGTAGCTTAATCGGAGAAAATCTTTTCTCATATTTATCCATGAAGTGTCTGGTTATGGACATAACTGTCAATTCTCCAAGAATGCAGTACAAGAATCAGAAGACTGTTGATATTAACTAGTGTTTTTAAACAGCAACTTTTTCCAACTCTAAACAATATGACACAAATTTGGGTTGGGAATCTTGACTTTACTCTCCCTACTTAATGCTCTCATTTAGTATGATTTGGACTAATTCAGGTGATTGGTTTCATACAATGACCAAATATTTATTTATAGAATTGTTGTTTATTTCTTTTTAGACTGTGGTGAGAGCTTTACCTCTCCAACCGGAACATTCACCTCTCCAAGCTATCCTAACAGCTATCCCAACAGCCGAGACTGCACCTTCAAGATCATTGTTGAGCTCAACATGCAGATTCTGTTGAACTTCACCAGCTTTGAGTTGGAGGGCACTCCTCCTTTTTGCAGCTTTGACTTTGTGGAAATCAGGTATGAAATGAAGTACAGTGATAGACTATAGAGTGAATCCAATCTCCTTGTGTTCTTCCTACCTGTTGGTTCTTACTACCACTGCGGAATGGGACACCTAACCCAGAAGCTCATTTGAACAGACTAATCTTCATTGTGACCATACATCACATGTAAACTAAACAGCTTTACTCCACTCTTCATCTCACTCTATTATATGAAAGACCCAGTAGTCTATAGTGGCTACAATAGTCTTCCCAAAAATCTTCACTGTTCTTTTATCACAAATAGCAAGATTCAGTGAAAAATGACTTTAAACAGCATGAATCCAACCAAATAATAATGCATGCTTAAGATCCTAGGAATGAAAAATCTGTTTAGTCTTAGAAGTTAAAAATGGTAAATATTTCATCACGTCATCTTCATTTCACAATGCAGGTGTTTAAAAGACGTATATTAAGAAAAACATTACAAGGTATATTTTATATCTAAATAGAACAAATGAAATCTGTTGAATTTACAGGGATGGGGGCTATGAGACGTCTCCCCTGATTGGTAAGTTCTGTGGCAGTCAAAGACCTCCAGTTGTGGTGTCACATAGCAATCGTTTATGGATTAGATTCCACTCTGATCCCTCAATCACAAGTCATGGATTCATTGCGCACTGGGATGGAACACAGACAGGTACATGCTTATAATGTTCTTTATCTGTTTCTTTCATCTACGCTGTGAGGCTTAGATCGCAAAAGTACGGAGATTCAGTTATAACCAAACACCAAAATATTTTGTCTCGTTTAGTGCAACAGCATCAAACCTTCAGTTTCATGTTTCAGTTGTGACTATTTTTTTATTGACTGAGAATCCACAGCACTGAAAACTTAGAAAAAGGACCACTAATCAGATTCTGTCAGATATGACAACAAAGATGTAGAAATATTACCGAGACAACCTTATGCCATAGCTCTCTGACAATGAGTTATATCTTTACAGCACAAGGAATTTATTGCCTCATATTTAAATAAAAGATGCACTATTCTGGCATCTTGCATAAAGATGAAGCACCTATGAATGTTGTCAGTTTTTTTTATTGTAATGCAGTTACATGCTTTACTTCTTTTTCATAAAGGTTGTGGAGGAACATTGACAACTGCCTCTGGAGGATTGTCTTCTCCCAATTATCCTTTACCGTATCATCCCAATGCTGAGTGCTACTGGAACATTAGGACCAGTCAGGGCAGCCAGGTCCAACTGTCTTTTTCAGGTTTCCACCTGGAATCCAGCTCATCCTGTTCTTATGATTACCTAGCTGTGAGTAGTGTCTCTCAACATGTTCTAAAATAGCTAATTTACATAAGAGTACCTGATATATGCCTAATATTTTAGAACGTGCAGGATACACTAAGTGTGGTTTTAATGTGGGAATATTATTAGCTATTAAACATACTTGGCATTTATCCTCATGTAAATGGCTCTGATTCTAGACACATGCTAAAGCAAATCATATTTATCAAATGAGAAATCATATATCATCAATACTAATCCCCACAACACCAGCTTTTCTGTTCAGGTAGAATTCACTTCAGCAGACCAGCTGACTGTACTGACAGTAGAAATGATTTAAAGTAATTGGAAAAATTTAGTCTCTAGTGATATTGAAAATAAGTGAAAACCTACAAATAAACTCATGTTATTATTGTACTTTAAAATCTCAAAAGGGAAGTAAATCATTATACTTTCATCTTACTGCAGTGTTCAAAAATTTAGAAAATGTCTGAATCTGAGATCTCCATACAGAACTGTAAAAGCACATTGCTTAGCAAAGTTATTACAGTAAGTAAATAACTTGGTATCATCTTATTGCAATGATCTTATTTAATTCAGCAACAAACTACTTTCATTTGACTGCTCAGAATACTTAGCAGAAACCCATGTTTCTGTCCCATACAAGTATGACATCAAGGAGGACACTTAGTTTTTTTTCCCCACTCAAAGCAGTGCATTAAACATTCTTGCCATGTTATCCATCTTAACTTTCTTAATAGCATTTTGATGTCATTTGTTTTTAGGTACATGATGGAAACAGCAGCACTGCTCCAGAACTGGCCAAGTTGTGTGGCACTGAGCTACCAAGGCCGATCAACTCTTCCAGCAATCAACTGTACATCAAACTCCGCACAGATAGCAGTGTCAACACTGGCGGCTTCATTGCATTTTATAACACCAGTATGCAAAAAACTATTTATTAGAAATTATATTTTTGCATAAATAGAAACTTTACCAGAATAGATTAAAATAGATATTTTAAATCTATTAAATAAAATTTTATCTAGCTGGTCAGTAAAATACACAAAAGCAAAAAAAACAAAAATACATCTGAATCAAAGTAGTTTTGCAGTGTACTTTAGTTTGCATTACTGTGTTTGTTTTCAGAGTGTCACAACATAATTATCTCACATCAACACCAAGGAGTAATCGAGTCGCTGAACTTTCCTAACAACTACCCAGGCAACAGTCTGTGCAGCTGGACCGTCCAGGCTAGCAGTGGAAACACGATTAACTACACCTTCACCGCATTTCAGTTAGAAGACACTTACAACTGTAACTTCGACTACATAAAGGTACAAATATATACACAATTTTACCATATTACATTAAAAAGTGATGTTTTACAACTACATCTAAAACATTTGTAGTAACATTGATGTGGGACTGCTTTTTTCCCCTCATTTTCTTTTTACCCATAACTACTCTTGCCTGTATCTCTCACTTTTGAATAAATCAAATTAGACAATCGAAAGTGGTTTTTGCACATCAGTGAGCAACTCTCCGCTCTGGTTCAACTGGGACTGCTGGTGTGGGGATGACCTGGGGACGGTGTCTTGGTGCAGGGCAGGACCCGGGCTGGCAGCTATTGGTTCTCAAAGATGTTGTGCATGAGACCTGGTAACAGGAAGTCAAACTTTCTGTCATTAGACAGAGAAGCCACTTAGCACACTGTCTGGTTTGCAAAGTTCACACTAATGTTGGGTTTCTGTTTCAAAATGAATCCACAGCACAAAATGTTTCCACACCTAAAAGGTTAAGCTTAAAGTTCATAAACTGAATTTTCCATCCTCCACAATATGTAAACATTTTAAGACTTTCATAAGTTTAACTTATTTAATTTGCAGTTTGTGTGAATATTTCTAGTAACAGAAGAATAGCGTAATATTTATATATTGTAACATTTCTCCTAATATTTCTTTTCTAGCTCTATAATGGACCTAATGAGCAAGCTCCTCTGATTGGTGCATTCTGTGGGAATACACCACCTCCAGCTAACAGCACTACAAGCTCCGCCCTCACCCTGGTGTTTAGAACAGACTCCTCGATACCCATGCCTGGATTTCAGATGATGTGGTATCAGAATGGTGAGATAGTTTTTACAATTATTATGTAAAAGCTTTCCATAATCCAATCCATAATAAGCCATAATATTATGGACTGTCTGCAATTATTTTATTGCACAATAGTCAGAATATCAAAGGACTATAAATCAAAACTGTTATTGATGAAAAGGAATTTACTAGAGGCCATTGTAGCCAGGTTTGGGGTTTCTTCTTGCAGACCACCAAGTTCTACATTGTTTAAGTGAAAGGGGCACAGAAGTTCCAGTTCAGCCTAACTGGCAGAAACCCATGTTTCTCTTGTCAATTTGCTCAAAATAGACAAGAGAAAAGAGTTCAGCAGAAAGTCAGCTGACACCAGCTCACCTTCCTCCATAGCAGCCATGAACAAATGGGAACCTTTCGCACAGTGTTCTGCATGAAATGCTTGTATAAAGAATGAATTTTAAACCATTAAGAAAAAAAAGACTGATTTCTGTGATTAAGAACAGTTCGCATATTGTCAAATTAAATATGCAACTTCAAAAAATGACAAAAAAAAGTTCCCTTAAAAAATATGCAAACCTGCATACATGCACAGAATTAAATTAAGTTTGGCAGCAAGACAAACATCCCACTGACACTAACTCACCTTTTCAAATATTTTAGTTTGAGAGTTTTGAACCAAATGAATGGACATTGAACTTTGCAATTAAAGTGCAATTCTTTTACTGTTTTTGAAGTAATATACACAAAAAAGAAGTAAATGTTAAATGTCTTCCATCATTAGATTCTGGCTGACCAGGAGTAATGATGCTACTGGGCCCTTAAGAAATGCAAATAAATTAAACCAAACTGCCTTAGATTTGTTGAATTAGAATTCAAGGAAACAAGAAGATGATTTTCTTTTTTTTAAATTAAGGAAATCTTTTTTTTTCTTTTCAGTAATTTAGATAATAATTAGTGAGGAAAGCAATAAATGAACAGCAACTTCAAACTAAATTTAGGGGAATATATTTTGCCATACAATAATAGACTCAAGTTAACGTTTTAAGCTAATATTTTTAATCAGTTCACCAAATAAGTAAAAGTAATAGCGAAAAATGGCTGCCTGTCCTCCTTGGTGGCCTGTTCCTTCCTATCCCTGCAAGGCTTAAACACTCAGGATGGGAGTTTATGTTCCAGTATCTGCTCTGAAACGATTCCTCCCAGGGTCTTCCAATGTGAGTCAGAGAGAAACTGCATAAGATTTAACAAAACTGAGTTGCTACAAGTTAGAATACACAGATCAGACAGAAAAGTTAAAGAAACTGACCTTTGTTACATCTTATTAGTTAGCTGGCCAGTTGTCAACTGTCAGTCTAGGCAAAATGGAACCAGTTGTAGTTGTGGCCTGTCATTGATGTGTGTCATTGCAGGTTGTGGAGGGGATGTTGGTGGGCCCAATGGCTCCATTAGCAGCCCAGGCTATCCAAACAAGTATCCTGACAACAGAGAGTGCATCTGGTATATCACCACAACACCTGGAAGCAGTATTACTTTGACTATCCATGAGTTTGATGTGGAGTTCCATGATAACTGCAACTATGATGTACTAGAAGTAAGTAATGTCCAAATGCTTAGCCAAAAACAACCACATTCATGTTTCTAGGTCTGCTAAGCTGTAGCCAGTGGAAACTCAATTAGTGACATCTTTGGGCAGTTCTACTTGAAGTATTCTCCCAAAAAAAAGTAACGTTTCTGATGGGGTTACATGGAAAAAATGCAACTCATCAATGCAGCAGAGTTGCCTGAATATTGCTATCATTTATTTCTGAAATTCAGAAATAGATTGGAAACTCAAAAGTAAAAACAAAAAGTCATAAGCCTTTTATTGTCATTGAGCCTCCAGCACAGCAAGATTCAATATGCATCACAATGGGTACATTAAAACAACATAAAAAAGGGAAAAAGCTATCAAACACCAATTTAATTAAATATCAACCTAGTTTAAAATCCCAATGAATAACCATTTAAAACTCTCACATCTTATGGAAAGAAACTCCTTATACACCTGGAAATTCTGTTTGTGATAGACCCATATCGCCTTTCAAGAGGGGAGCAGTTCAAACAGGTGATAACCAGGATAGGTGACATCTCTAATGATGTTCTTTGCCTTGGACAAAATATGCATGTTGGAAGGAAGTGGACATCCGTTAATTCTTTTGACAGACTTGATTATTCTTTCCAAAGCTTTTTTGTCCACCAGAGAACAGCCAGAGAACCAAGTAGAAATACAGTGTATCATAGTAATCTCCACTGTCGAGCCATAGAAGGATCTCAATAAATGTGCATATGTGGATTCAAATGGGTTTTCCTTAGAATCTCATAGAAAAAGAAGAAACTGGTGTGCTTTTTGACAATCTTTGAAGTGTCTGATGATCAGGTGAGACAGACAGAGATGTGTACCCCAAAAAGTGTAAATTAGTACACAAGCATTATTGATTTAAATCAGTGGTTGATTCTTGTTGTATTTCCTAAAATCAACTATCAATTATTTTGTCTTGGGATGCATTCACACCAGGCTTATTTAGTCTGCTTTAATCGAACTCCAGTTTGTTTGTCTAGAACAGGGGTGCCCAATACGTCGATTGCGATCCACTGGTCGATCGGGGAAAGGTTTTGAGTCGATCTCGGCAGCAGGTGACAAACTGAACGCCGCCAGGACGCCGAGGCCAGCACTTCCTCCTCTGCAGGCTTATCAAAAATATTCACTAAGATCTTAAACGTTTGTAGCTTCATTAAAAACGAATAATTATATAAAGTCAACGAAACATGTAAAATTAATAATCTCAGTAATTATTGTTTTAACAAGTTGTTGCGCAATTCAGTGCGTTTCGGTTCCATTAACAAAAAAAAAGAGAAAAAAATGTGACTCAAAGACCGACTGAGAGCAGAGCAGGAGTTTAAATTAGCTACTCAACCACCGCTGTGTTCATGAGAGGATTATTAATAATCGAGAAATAAATATCAAGCCTGGAAACCTGATATGTAACGGACTGAATGTTGTGTTTTTAATATAATCTTTGCTCGGCTTAAGTGCAGTTGGTTGCCACGGCAACGGGTGTGCTTAAACGACAAAAAGAGAGAGTGGGGGGGGGAGGGGGGCAGAGAGATAAAGAGGGTAGGAGTGGTTTTGAGTTGATCGTCTTTTCGGATTGTTTTACCTTTGCTTACCTTTGCTGTGGCTCATTACACCTGCTGTAGTTTCTGAACGTTCAATAAACGACAAACTTGGACTAATTACCTCCTTCGTTTGTGAGCATACGTCACAGCATCAAATAGGACAAATATATTTCATTAAGTTTTAACAAATTCTACCACAATAAGTATGTGAAATTAAATTAATTATATCCCGACTTCAGAAGATTTGCCTTTACCTTTATTGGGCTCTTTGGTTCCTCCTATCAGTCTGTAGTTTCTCATACTGAGGTCATCAAACCACATTTCAGATCCACCATGACTGACTGACACCTGCTGGTGTCAGGTTTGCAACCAGCTTCTAACTGAGAAACCAGTAAGCTGCTCCCAGTGTCAGAATCTCACTGAGGAAGAAACTGTCACCTTATTATTTCTGCTATAACTGATGTATATTCGCATATAAAATAAGTCAATAGAGTTTAATTTGCTATTTTTATGTCTGTGTCATGAGGTAGATCTCAGGTGGCTGGTGAGAGAAAAAGTAGATCTTGGTCTCAAAACGTTTGGGCACCCCTGGTCTAGAAGGTCCGGTTCGTTTGGGAAGGTGTGAATGTGGAATCGAACTCTGGTTCTCCTAAAACCCTCAGTTTTAATTCGGTTGAAGTGAACTCTGGTGTGGTCCGAATGAAATATGAATGCACGTGGACCAGAGACTGCTCCAAAGCAGGAAGCTAACTACAGTCCAGGGCATTCTGGTCAATATATTACTCTCTGCTCTGCTGCTTAGCAGAGATGTTGTCAGTTGACTTGGCAATGGGTCTGTGTGTAGAGTAAAGCTGACCCAGAGAGTGAGGAAAGGCAGAATATAAATGGTTTATATTTGTTTTTTCAAATACCTTATTGACACCAAAGGGAAATTAAATGTTGTAAGTCATATTAATTCAAATTCTTCAGAGTAGATGCTGATGACTGTTGGCAGGAAAAACCTCCTGTAGCGATCTGTATTAAAGTGATTATGAAGACGCCTCTGACTGAAGATACTCTGCTTTCTCAAGACAGTCTCATGACGAGGATGATCAGTGTTGTCCAATTTTCTTGGTTTTATGAAGAATCCTTCTTTGCCTCATCATCTCCAGAGGCTCTGTAGACCCCAGAACAAAACCAGAACAGAACCAGCCTTCTTTATTGGGCTGTTGAGTCTTCTTATGTCCCTGGCTCTGATGCTGCTGCCCAAACAGGTGATGGCAGCAGAGATGATGCTATCAACAGCAGACTGATGGATGCAAATCTCGAAGAATCTTGGCTTCCTAAACAGTGTTTGAAATTTCACATGCAGCTGGAGGACAATAAGTGACTGTTGTCTCATTGTACAAATTCCATAGGATTTGAATTGAGAGGGGCATTTCTAATGTAATATTTAAAACCAAAGGACTTCCTATAAATCTTCCTGAATATAAAAACTGAGAGTCCTAAGACATATTTGTGTTGAGAAAATAAAATATTTTCTTAAATATTTTTTTGATAATGTGCACAAAGTGGTGATTTTTGATATGGGCTACAAGTTAACTTGCAATGACTTCTCTCTATCTTTCTAGGTGTATGGAGGCCCAGACTTACAGGCACCCAGGTTGGTCAGGCTTTGCAGCACTACTTCCAACCCAATGCAAGTCTCTAGCACGGGAAACCAGATCACAGTGCTCTTTAAATCTGATGCCTATGTCAGTGGTCGAGGATTCAATGCAAGCTGGACAGAACTCCAGGGAGGTGAGTCAGTACCAGTCAGTGAAAATACTTTAGGAAGATAGCTTCTGCTTTATTTATAACCCCAAGAAACTATTTAATTTTCCCTCTTCCAGCTGTAGCCACATTCATGTGAGGCTTATTGCATTTTTACTCTTCTGGAACTTAGGGAGGGTTTAGATAAGAATGGATCCTCTTCAACGTTTTAAAGGTTTTTGTTAATGTCCTAATGCGGACCAGAAACAATGGTTCCCAGACTGTCTGTGAGAAACTTTGTGTCAACTACAGGAAGGTAGTGACTCTGTGTCTAGTTAGAACAGGTCAGACTGAGCAGACACAGAGCATGTGTGCTTGCTGTTCTCATTCTGGCAAGAATTAATAATGTGCTGCTTGAGAGAGAATCACTGGTCTCTGCTTGATAACTGAGAGTGAAAGTTAAATGGGGGAAATTCCTTTCTCTTCATTTAATTTTTTTCCATTGTCAAAAACTCACATAGTCAATGAAATAGAGCTCTGAAATCCAGTAGCATCATTTTTTAATAGTCAACTCACCATGTGTGTAGGACATACAGATAAGTATAAAGATAATCTATCAAACATTTAAATAAAAAAATAAATAAAAACAAGGCAAAATAAGTACATACAATACAACCAAGATTAAGATTAAAATTCGGGGACGGGGTCAAACAGAGACGGGAGGTCAGCTGTCTGACAGCCTGTCGAATAAAGCTGAATATTTAGTTCCTAAACTAAATATTTTGCAATCAATTTAAATATGTAGTTTGGAACCCTTAAACTTATACATTTAGAAATAACATGGTGAAAATATGACTTTGAAAAATTAACATCCACATGTCTGTATCCATGTCATGCTAAAGAAGCCAAATTATTTCAGATAATTTTTTACTATGTGACTTTACCAACAACACCCCATATGAAAAAGCATTTATTGTGCCAATTATCCATTGCTGAGCTAATTTTTACCCTAACCCAAAAATCAATCTTCATAGTTATGTTTTATTACCACATCTACAATCTAATGCTGTGAGTTTAATCTTTGAGTTGAGCTTTGTTTTTTCACAAATAAAATAGTAAACTGCAATTATGACTTATTGCTTTTTTAGGTTGGCCAATTAAACTAGTCCCCGTCTCCCAGATTAAATCTAACACAAAAGCTGTTAGAGGTGCTGATGTTTTTAGCAGCAAGACGGGCCCCTAAGTCAAATTCTGCTCAAGGCCTCAGACAGCCTTGGACCGGCCCTGCATGGTGATGTCATGAATTGGAGTTGTAGATGGTGAGGATAGGATGCAGTCGTTTACTCGTTGCAGGTAGTTGTGAAAAATTAAGTTTTTAGTGACAAACACGAAGGAGAACAGAAATCCAGGCAGCACAGGTGAGCGATGAGGCAAGGAAACGCAGACACTAGTAGCACTGGGAATACAGGACATTAGACACATGACAAATGACACGACTTACGACTAGTGACACAACTAGGACCTGACAAGAAGCAAGGGACACAATTAACACCAAAAATACACACAAAAAACAGTACTCCCTCCCCCCCCAAAAGGCAGCTACCAGACACCTGAAAGAGTCCAAAAACAACAAACAATGGAGGACCAGAGTCCAAAGTGAACACACAAGAAAAACACAAAATAAATTATTCTAGCCACTCAACACGCACCTCTGAAAGCGCAACTGTAAGTTCTACCTGCGATTCACATAGAGCTACGCAACCAGAGCTAACATGGTGGGTTTTAAATTCTTACCTTGATGTATAGTTCTTCAAAGAAGCTTAATTCTTCACAGGGTTTTGATGTAATATCCATAGCTGTGTCCAGTTTGAGTGAAAGGAGCGCACAATCCGCGTTGACATAAACTTCAGAAATCAAGCAGCTATAGCGCCGGAGGCAACGTGCAGAGGCTGAGTGATTGGTTCGCTCTCCTGGCTTTAAGTGCATCAACTATATGCCACTTTTATGACTAAATCTGCTCTGCCAGAGCAACAGAGATGCTTGCAATCTGGCTTAAAAAAAAAGAAAAAAAAAAAAAGCAAATCCCCACCCCCCAATTAGAAATTTTTCTAAAAACAAAAACAAGCAACGCTTAGCTTGGTGGAGGGGCTTGTTAAACATTGTGGGCTGCCAGGCTTATAATACACTGAACTGTACTTGTTTTTTAGCAGGTAGATGATAATGGGGTATAAACTGTTTTGACACTACTGATTTTCCAGTCATGTCAGCATTTAACATTGACGTGATTTTCTGGTGCTGAGACATAACCAGTGCATTTGAAATATGAAAGGAGAAATTTTGCCAAAGACTAAATACATGTTATCTCCATTTCTTATGTGTTTTTATTTAGAGTGAGGTAAATAATTCCTGCAGTTTTAGAAGATCCACAGTAATCTGAAGTTTGTGGTGTTTGTTCCTGCAGGCTGTGGAGGGCCAGTCACTGCTCCTTCAGGGGAGATCCATTCACCCATGTACCCAGCCAGCTATCCCAACAATGTGGACTGCTCATGGATGATCAGTGTGGATGCCAGTCACCGCATCTTGTTAAACTTCACCGACCTGGATATAGAAAATCATAGCAACTGTTCCTTTGATTATGTCACTGTAAGAGACTTCGTAGATTTGTTTATGAAATAAATGTTAATATAAAACACAACAGTAAAAAACAGGGCATGGAAGAAAAATTAGTTTTCCGGTTAACTACACTTTGTTACAGTCATTTTAGCAAAACACCTTTTAAAGATCTTTGAACTCTTTCTCCTACTGTAGATCCATGATGGTCCGAGCATATTATTTCCTCTGCTTGCCCGTGTGTGTGGGTCCAGCCCACCTCCTTCCATCACCTCCACGCAGAACACCATCTATGTCCGTTTTAGATCAGACTCTAGTCAGAATCATCGAGGCTTCAGTGCTAGATTCTCTGAAGGTAACATTTTCTTCTTTTTTATAATAAGTCTCTTGTGTTATTTTATCTATCCGTTTCACAAATGCTAACAGAATGCATAGCTGCTGATTCTCAGGTGCATCATGTAATGAAACACAATATGATTATTAGATGGTCATATTGTGCTTCCACCTGTTTCTCATATTTTCTCCAATATGTATTTCGGTGGGCCTGCAGGACAGTGGACAATTTAGTAAATGGGCACTGGGAGAACTGCTCTCCTGTTTCAGGTAGAGGAAGCCCAAATGTGATCACATCCTAGTATGGATAACACCAACCTTTTGTTTGACAGCTTGTGGAGCAACCATTATAACAGACAATAATGGTGGGGCAATTTCATCACCAAGGTATCCCGCAAAATATCCACCAAATCAGAACTGCAGTTGGATCATCAAAGCACAGGAACCATGTAAGCTGTGGGCTGCCTTTATCAAATTCATAAATATATTTTGTATTGTTTTATGCTATATATGACATACTTTATTAAACCTAAAAAAATAATTTGCATCTGTGTTTTCTCTCTAGTCAACCATGTGACCCTGTCCTTCACTGACTTTGAGTTGGAGAAGTTAAACTCCAATTGCTCACACGACGCTGTGGAAATACTTGATGGAGACAATTACCAAGCTCCCTCTATAGGTGGGTATGGCACATATAGATAAAGTCTTCTACAAATGGGGGCGATAGTGATAGGGGTTCGCCATGCAATCGACTGGTTGTTGGTTCAATCCCTGCTCCGCCCTCCTCTATTGTTGTGGGCAGGACACCTCACCCACCATGCCTGCTGGTGGTGGTCAGAGGGCCCCTTGGCACCAGTGCATGGCAACCTCCCCTCTGTCAGACTGCCCCAGTAGCTTGCCACCATCAGCATGTGAGTGTGTTCATGGATGGGTGAATGACCTTAGTGTGAAGCATGTTGGGGTCCTTTGGACTTGATATAGCTCTATGAAAGTCAAAGCCATTAACCATTTACAAATTTCTCACAGTAGTGAACGGAAATTCTGGCCCTGACAGAATTTGCAGTCCTCCTTGTGACAGACATGTTTTCAACTCTGCTATGCATTTATTTGTGGGCCTGAGAACAACACCTTGCTATGATCACTCCAAATTCCATTTGTAGGTGAGAATGGGGAAATCATCCATATGTGTGGCTCCAGTTTAACCAAATGCATAACACTTTATTTGAAGGGGTGTGAATAAGACTGACATGACACTGTCATAAACATGACATAACACCTGTCATGAACATGAATAAGTTTTCATAAATATGTATGACTGTTGTCATAAAGTGTCATTTGGTAAATTGTGACACTTTTAATACAAAGTTGACTTTATTCAAAATGTCTTTGTTATGACAACTAGACATTAATCTAGACGAAAATGTCATTAATACGTCATAATCGTAGTCATAATGATTTAATTGTTATTACACTATCAAAAGCTTTAACAAAACAGCAATTAATATTCCCACTACCTGAAATCAGCTACTTGTTTAGCTGAAATAAAGCGAAACAAGTAGGACCAACAATAAAAATTTTAAGCTTTATTACACTGTCAAATGATTTAATAACAGTCAATAACAATTTCTTTTACATCCAGTAAAGTGGAATAAGTAGCACCAGTTATGAGTATGCCATTAAGTGTTATTACAGTGTCATTAATAACTTTTACCTCAAGTAAAGTGAAACAAGTAGTAACAGTTATGACGATGTCATTAAGTGTGATTGATACATAAGACACTTAAAAAAGAAATATAAAATTTGAATTTTATAATCACTTGTTTGTTTTACCCAGATTTCAAATATAATAAAACAAGGTAATATCACATTGGGACAAAAATGCCTGACCTATTTAGTGATTCAACATAGAAAAGTACTTCACCTTGAAAAAATCTCTATAATGTAGAGTCTTTAGAAAACTACCGTAATATAAACTAAGCAGTGACTGTTCCTGTTAAGTATACTTTACTTGAGGCATTAACTTTTATCTCAAGTTAAGTGAAACAAGTAGCAGCAATTATAAAGATGTAATTTAGTGTTATAACAGTTTCAAATGCTATACTAACAGAGTCATTGATATTAAGTCTTACCTCAAGTAAGGTAATTTTATTTATATAGCACATTTTCAGCAACAAGGCAATTCAAAGTACTTTACATGAGTTAAAAGGAAATACAAACAAAATGACAAACCAAAGGAAAGAAAGAAGAGGATAGAAAACTAATCTAATGTTGTTCTAAAGTGTGTAAACTAAGTGCTCCTGTTCAGGGTTACTAAGTATCTAATTTCATTTCTAAATAGTGAGTACTCTACAGTTTCTGATAAAATAAGCTAAGGAGTGACTGATCTAATTCCTTTTCTGGGATAAAGTGAGTACTCCACAATTCTAAGTTTGTTCTAAATCCTCTTCTGGGTTAAAAGTAATATAAACTAAGCAGTGACTGTTCCTGTTAAGTATTTCTGGATTCCAAGTTTGTAGTTATTCTAATTCTAATTCTGTTTCCATTTCTAATCTGTATAATATTGATCTAAATAGTGCGTACTCCACAATTTCTGATATTACTAATAAACTAAAATAATCCTTTTCTGGATTAAATAGTGAGTACTCCACTGTTTCTAAAACAAAAAAGAGGAAAGGACATATTAGGGCAGGTGGCAACATTCAGACAAAACAAAGGTGTGATGGAGACCAGGGGTTCCATCCCATGTTGATTATTGATATTATGTTATTTATTTTTCAGTTCAAATGTATTTTGTATCAGTTCTTTATTTCAGTTACTTTGACATTTGGTGAACATTCTTTTTGGGTAGGGAGACTGGCCATCTTTCCTGTTCAGAGAATGTGGGGGGGGGAATGTCAGTTTGTTTTGATTTAGATTAGTCAATTTGAGTTAATTGAGTACTTGCCTTTCTGGGTGTGTCTCAGCAAGGTGGAGCAGAGGGAGACAAATGCTCCTGGAACATACCAGCTTCCATTAAGAGGGGTAACACTCTGAGGATTTATTTTGTTACAGTTACTTTTTGATTGACCTTAGAATAGTTTAGTTTTAATAATTTGCATGCATGTAAATATTTGTTGGATCATTTATTGTTGGTAGGTTTGTGTAAATAGTGTTTTGTCCTTTTTTTTGTGGTCACCCCTTCACCTGGTGTAAGTGGAACTTGCCTCAGGTATAAGTGTAAGCTGCTGTGTTTCACTAAGGGTGGTTGTTGATGAGGATGTTGGTGTAACTTGGAGCTCCGAAATAAAAACACCTCAAAGACATATTGTCGCCTCACTTCCTCCTTACCAAAGCAGAGCCTCCGCCGGTCAAAGTGACAAATGGTGTCAGAAGTGTGGCTTTTGGAGGAACAATGAGACGATGATGACAAGAGGTGGTAAAAGAAGTAATGAAACTGAGAATCCAGAGAGCACTGCTGCTATGAGTGGAGCTGATGCGGCTACTGGTACTAGCACTGATGACAAACTGGATCAGCTGGCAAGCCTCGTCAAGTCACTGATGCAGTCTCAATCTGCCCGAGACCAGCAGATTGAGAAGGAATCAGCACGCCAAGAAGTAAGATGGAAGAATTTGCAACAACAGTTTCGACAGCTCCAGACTCATGTGGAGGAATTGAAGGAGGACCGACAGCATGAGGGTGACTATTTGGAGGAGGATCCTCACACTCATGATTATGACGGAGACAGCCATGATGATGGACAAAGTCAGATGTCCTACCAGCTACCAGCCACACAGAGGGAGCCGAAGCTGCTTCCACTGGCTTCTGATGATGATGTGGAGCACTTCTTAACAACTTTTGAAAGGATAGCTAAGGTCTGTCATTGGCCTAAAGAAGAGTGGGCGGTCCGACTAGTACCACTTCTTACTGGGAAAGCACGTAGTGCTTATGTGCTGATGGACATTGCAGATTCTCACATGTATGACAAGGTGAAATATGCCATTCTGACCAAATATGAGATAACTGCCGACACCTACAGAAGGAGGTTTCGATCCCTGGACATTCATCAGGGTGAGACACCAAAAGAACTTTATGTTCGACTCAAAGACATGTTCTATAAGTGGGTCAAACCAGAGGCTTCTACAGTGAATGACATTTCAGAACTGATGATCATGGAGCAGTTCCTGAGGATGGTGAATCCGGACTTGGAGGTGTGGATCCGGGAACGAGCCCCAAAGTCTGCAGAGGAGGCCACAAGTTTGGCAGAAGTCTTCTTGTCAGCAAGGACGGGGACCAGAAGAGCCCACTTTGGCCGTGAAAACTTTCCTATGGGAAGAAGTAAGTCTGATGGGGGTGAAAGGGGTGGTGCTATAGGCCAGGCTAGGAGTTATTCAGCTACCAAGTCATTTTCTGTGGCTAAATCCAACCCTGCTAAGAATTACTCTTCCTCAAGACCAGATGTCAGGTGTTTTCAGTGTAACAGAATGGGTCATACACAGTACACATGTCCTGCCACTACACGGAGTAAACCCTCCCTTCTTTGTTCGGTACCCAGACCACTCTCCCCATCCCTTGCCCCTGAACCTGCTCACACAGTCCCTGTGTTAGTTAATGGTCAACGTGAAACAGCTTTGCTAGACACAGGAAGTTTCAAGTCTGTGGTTCTGTCTAGCTTAGTGCCAAGAGAACTGTGGAGTGATGCTAAGACAAAAATAAGTTGCATTCACGGTGATGAAATGGAGTATCCTGTAGCTGAGATTTATTTAACTATAGGAGGTCAGACATTTCTATTACCTGTAGCATTAGCATCAAGGCTTCCTTATGCTGTAATTTTGGGCTTGGATGTCCCCACTTTGACTGATTTAGTGTCAAACACAGCAGCTGGACATTTGACTCAAACTGATTGCCATGAGGGAACACAGTTCAAAACTCAGAACACTACACTCTTACAGAAAAATGTCCCCATAGTGACAGGAGCAGAACTTTCTTCTCCAATCTGTAGCTTGGTCACTACTAGAGCCCAGGCAGTACGGAACTCACTTAAAGAATTACCATTCTATGATGTAGAACTGGAGGTGGGCAGTGTAAAACCATCCAAATCCAGAGCTCAAAGAAGGAAGGAGAAGTTTTTAGGTTCAGCCAAAATGGAGGTGGAAGAACAGATGAAACCTTGCCCTTTGTTTGACTTTGATATTCCTGCAGACATTTCTGCCCATCAGAGATCAGACCCAACATTAAAACCATGGTTTGATAAGGTTACAGAAGTTGAGGGAAAGAAGCAGGGTAAAATAAATGCCTTGGAAGATGCAACTTATGTTGTGAAGAATGATGTCCTTTATCAGGTTAAGGGCAGATCAGAAGCCATTGCTTTACCACAGCAGCTAAGGGGAAAAGTGATGGAACTCGCTCATTCAGTTCCTTGGGCCGGGCACCTTGGATTTCAGAAATCCCTTCATAGAATAGCAAGTCGGTTTGTGTGGCCAGGCATGTACACACAGGTTCAACAGTTCTGCTCTTCCTGTCACACATGTCAGTTGACTACAAACAGAGGTGTTTCTAAAGCTCATCTACAGCCATTACCTATCATAGAAACACCATTTGAAAGGATAGGAATGGATGTGGTAGGTCCCCTGGAGAAAAGCTCCTCTGGTAACCGTTACATTCTGGTTATCTGTGATTACGCTACAAGATACCCTGAAGCTTTTCCTTTGAGATCAGTGAAAGCTAAACAAGTAGCTAACTGTTTGCTTCATCTGTTTTCACGGGTAGGCATTCCTAAAGAGATCCTTACAGACTGCGGGACTAATTTTCTGTCAAACCTCTTGAAGCAGGTCTATCAGTTGTTAGGTATAAAGGGTATAAACACCACCCCGTACCACCCCCAGTCAGATGGACTGGTTGAACGATTTAACCAAACACTGAAGAACATGCTGCGCAAGTTTGTTTCAGAGACTGGCAGGGAGTGGGACAAATGGCTGCCCTATATGCTTTTTGCATATCGAGAAGTTCCACAAGCATCAACTGGATTCTCTCCATTCGAGCTGCTGTATGGACGACAAGTGAGGGGGCCGTTGGATCTTCTTAAAGAACAATGGGAAAGTCCAAGTCCATCGGGTGAGCATGTGGTGTCCTATGTGATAAAAATGAGAGAGAGACTTGAACAAATGGCTGTATTGGCACATCAACACATGAAAACTGCTCAAGCTAAACAAAAATCCTGGTACAATAAAAATGCCAGGGAGAGGAGTTTTCATCCTGGACAGAAAGTGTTGTTGTTGCTCCCCACCAGTGACAATAAGCTTCTCACTAAATGGCAGGGCCCTTATGAGGTCACACGGTGTGTTGGAAAGCTCAATTATGAACTGTATATGCCAGAAAGGAAGAAGAAACATCAGACTTTCCATATTAATCTGTTGAAACAATACCACGACTCACCACAGCAGTTTGCCATGTCGTCTGCTTCTCAGTCTTCTCAGCAGGATCTAGTGCGGAATGAGGAACATGCAGAAACTGTTTTGCCGCAACTGTTTGTGCGTGTGGTGGACGAAGAGGAGGAAAATGAGCTATTTTTTCCAGCCTGTAGCTCTGTACCTGTTTCAATTTCTCTCTCTCATCTTCAGCCATCCCAACAGCAGGACATAAAACCCCTTTTGGATTCTGAGCTGTTTCAGGAAAAACCTGGGTTCACAAGCCTGATAAAACACAGTGTTCACCTCAGAGACAATGCTGCACCCCGCAGGAAGTTCTACAGGGTTCCAGAACGTCTCGTCCCACAACTCAAGACTGAGATACAGTTCATGTTGGAGCTGGGGATCATTGAGCCCTCTGTAAGTGAATGGTGCAGTCCAGTAGTGCTAGTACCAAAAAAGGATGGCACTTTAAGATTTTGTATTGATTTTAGATACCTCAATAGTGTCTCTAAATTTGACCCTTATCCAATGCCTCGCATTGATGAACTGTTGGAGAGAGTTGGGAGATGCAATTTCATCACCACACTTGACCTCAGCAAGGGCTACTGGCAGCTAGCCCTGGCATCAGAGGCAAAAGAACTGACTGCTTTTAAAACACCGTTTGGGGTTTTTCAGTTCAGGGTGATGCCCTTTGGCCTGCAGGGGGCACCAGCGACGTTTCAGCGCCTCATGGACCTGGTGCTGAGGGAGACATCTGACTTTGCTGCAGCATACCTGGATGACGTGGTGATTTTCAGCCAGACGTGGGAAGAGCATGTTCATCATCTGCAGCATGTTTTACAGCTCATTAGATCTGCTGGCCTCACCATTAACCCTAATAAATGTAAGCTGGCTCAGAGGCAGGTAGAGTACCTGGGCTATGTGGTGGGACATGGCCAAGTTAGACCTCAAGTGGGAAAAGTAGAAGCGATTCATGCATACCCAGTTCCTACAACAAAAAGGAAGGTCCGTGCCTTTGTTGGGTTAGTGGGGTGGTATAGTAAATTCATTCCCCATTTTGCAGACAGGGCTGCTGTTCTTACAGATTTAACAAAAGTCTCTGCACCAAATAAAGTACAGTGGACTGAGGAGTGTGACAAAGCTTTCAAGGACCTGAAGGCTGCAATCTCCAGTGACTCTGTTCTCTACAGTCCAGACTTTGATAAACCGTTTATACTGCAAACTGACGCCTCTGGAGTAGGCCTTGGTGCCGTGTTGCTGCAGGACATTGATGGTGAGAGACATCCTATTGTTTTTCTCAGTAGGAAGCTTCAAGACAGAGAGACCAGGTATTCCACAGTTGAAAAAGAATGCCTCGCAGTTAAGTGGGCTGTGGAATCACTGCAAAATGAATTGTAGCTGAACATAGCTACAAGCTACTTGTTAACAAGCTTAAGGTGCTGTATTGATAATAGCTAGCTAGTTATTTTTTAGCTAACTATACCTGCATCCAACAGCATTACTCAACAGTTTTTTAGTTTGGGGGAAAAACTGTGAAAAGTTATTTGCATTTTGCTGGTTTGCTGCCATGATTCTAACACACACCTGCGTAGCTCCGCACAGCAGCAGCAGCAGGTCTCCTTCACTGCCGCACAGGTGTAAACCCAGCGCGAGCGTCGTAGCGCTCATGTTGCGTTTAAAGGCATCTCGGAAAAACAGGTTACGATATGTTAATGGATTAAACAGTTTTAACTGCTGATAAAAATGACAGAGGATACAGATATGGGAAGTGTGGAAGCCCCTACTGTATCAAATTGACAGAGGAATAACAAAGTTGGCCATTCTAAGGTACAAACCCAGCACATACAGTGTTCATGGTTTTTTTGGAGGGGGAGGGGTTCATCCAGACGGCTTCCCGCGCCCCCCCTGCAATGGCACGGCGCCCCCCTAGGAGGCGTGCCCCACAGTTTGGGAACCTCTGCCTTAGGCTAACATGGGTCTTCATGTGGCTAAAGTTGCCAAAGCAAAGAACACAAGCACTGTGTCACATCAGCCTAGTTGCTAAATAATGCACATAAAGGATAACTTTGACTAACATATTAGCTTTTAATTTGCTAGATTAAAATCTATCAAATTAATATTAATATCTAGCAAATTTAATATTAAATGTGTTTAATATTAAGGGCTAATGTTACAGTAATGGAGTTTAATAACTTTAGCCAACATTAACTTACAGCAAGGTAGGATTGGCTTAAATTGATCATAGCTAACATTACAAAGAAAGAGAACATAGTCAATGTTATTTTCTCAAAGAAAATGTAAAGTTAATAAGACACATACCTCATATGTATTAGGTGACAAACTACGCGCAGTGGTCCCCAAAGTCGTTCCTCGAGGGCCGGCATCCTGCATGTTTTAGTTCTCTCCCTGGTTTAGCACACCTGCATCCTTAGGCCTCTAATGATGGCTCATTAGAGGCCTAAGGACAACATTGACTTGCTGAGGAGGTTGTTGCTACCACTAGGGAGAGAAATAAAACATGCAGGATGCCGGCCCTCGAGGATCGACTTTGGGGACCACTGAACTACGGCTTCTTTTTAAACAGGAGGTCTGACCATTATGGAAGATTTCTTCTTCACCAACACACTGCACGCCTGTTCGTGCACTGCTGCCTCTCACTGGTGGAGATGGTGTATTGCACTACTTAAAACAGCCTTAAAAAATGTTTCAAATGCTAAGTTCATAAGGGCTTTGTAGACATCTTGCTGTAAAACTTTAGGATCAATTAAATTAAGAAATTTAAGACTAAACAAAATGGCAGAGCAATATAATATTACCACATAAAGCTAATTGTTAAAGTTTAATCGGTAATACTTTTATAACAAATTTATGTCTGATCATGATTTCTTGGTTAATGTCAAGTTGTCATGACAAAGACATTTTGAATAATGTCAACTTTGTATTAAAAGTGTCATGATTTACCGAATGATGCTTTATGACAACAGTCATAAATATTCATGAAGAATTATTCATGTTCATGACAGGTTTTATGTCATGTTTATGACAGTGTCATGTCAGTCTTTTTCACACCCCTTCAAATAAAGTGTTACCCACAAAGGTTGTATTGGATTACCCAATTAGAAGCTTACAAAGCCATGACGTTACTATTTAGGGCTTTTTACCTTTTGGTGTATTTTAACTTCCAAAAAGTTATCAAAAGTGATTGCATTATTTTCTAAATTATCCAATAAAAATAATTTAGGTTTTACTAACTAACTGACCAAAAAACTTGTTTTGTTTTTTTTGTCAGGGCGCTACTGTGGCTTTGAAATACCACATCCCGTGACGTCCTTCAGCAACTCTTTGGTGATCAATTTCATTTCTGATTACTCTGTCTCCAAGAAAGGGTTTAGAGCTGTCTATTCTGCCTCCACCTCCAGTAAAGTGGAACCTTTATCGGTTCAAACTTATACTAAGACAATCTCACACTTTGCTAATGAGATATTGGGGAAATCTTTCTTAAGTCCTTTTGTTTTAATTGCTCAGGTTGTGGCGGGGATCTGGTGATGCAGAGTGGTGCATTTAACAGCCCTAACTATCCAGATGCTTATCCTCCAAACATGGAATGCGTTTGGACACTTAGGAGCTCACCAGGGAACCGTATACAGATCTCATTTATGTGAGTTTCCTTCACACTATATCAGATAAAAATATTTAATTGTTTTGTTTGTTGTCTTTGCTATCAAACAACCCATTAAGTCACTGCTAATATCATAGCACCACATCACCCTGCTACATTTCATACATTGCTTGTTTGTTTTTTTTGTGTGTGTTGCTAAAAACTATATTTTGTTCAGTATGTTTCACCTTCAAGGAGACTCAGACTGTCAAAATGACTACCTGGAAATCCGAGAAGGCAGTTCAACTGGATCTCTTGTTGGTCGCTTCTGTGGAGCCTCGCTGCCCTCCAACTACACATCTGTGACTGGTCACATCCTGTGGGTTAAATTTGTCTCGGATGGATCAGTTAGTGGGGCCGGATTTAGAGTCACCTTCTCACACTGTAAGTATTCCATCTTCAAAAATAGAATACTGATCCTGATCTGCTGCAATGTGTTAAATGATTAAGGATCCCCTTCTACCCTCACCATGGTTTGTTCTCCCTGCTGTCCTCTGGGAAAATGTTCAGCAGCTTCAAATGCAGAACAACCAGATTTCACAACAGCTTAATCACTCATGCCATAAGACTATTAGTCACCCACTAATTTAATCTTTTATTGTATATATTTATATCGATACTCTTATCATTACTTATTTATCTATTATTGTTGGAGTCTTGGAATGACATTTCTTTCAATTGTACATTCAAAAATGTAACATTTTTAAATGTGCAATTGAATGACAATGAAATCTCTGTGTCTATATCTAGAGGTTTTCATGTTATGTGAGAAAATATTTTCAGCTAAACCCCAGCATGTTTGAGTTTAAAATGTTTAATTAATAAAATAACAACTAAACATTGAAAGTGTTGGAAAACTTTAAACCTTTGATTTGAGTACAATTATTCAGTGGGAATAAAGCACTGAAACAAAGGTATTTTTGACCATCCACTTTGCACTGTCTGGATCATGCACCCTGACTCAGAGCTTTGCCACAAGCCAATGGACATGACCTATTTGTCAATCATTTTATGAGGTTTATCAGTAACTATCCAATTGGCAGTCGCAATTTCTCTCAAAGTACACGCCTCTTATCTGGAGGAACTGAATCTCTGTTTCCGTCGCCAGGGTTCGTCATTGCTGACATGCTGAATCAGAAATTCTTGATCATTGATGTCAGTGGGGAACATGCAATCCTAACAGCCGTTACCCAGAACGTTTAGAAAGCTTTTCCAAATGCTTTTCCAAACCAAAAAGTCTGGAATAATGCAGGAGATAGATCATAGCCTATAGCTAACCTCATGTCCATTTTAAATAAAATCTTTGTTGATGGCAAACAAAGCAGATTTTCACAGAAACCACACTCAACATGCCTGCAAGATGCAATATTTCTCTTTTATTTACAGGAATTATAGTGGCACAAAGTCCTTCCCTTTCTCAAATGGGGGATTGGTTTACAATCTATTGGTAAATCACAAGCAATTGTCTCAGAAGATTCCACACAGTGTATGGGAAAGGTTCATTCTATTTACTTTTAACATCAAAGAGATTGGGCTGACCACCTGTGGAGTTGAAAGACGAAGGGCATCTGCAGCATCTTTTTTTCATCTGCTCTCTTCCTACCCACTTTCACCCTGTTTGCTCTGCTCTGTTTTCTTGTTTTGTTCTGCTTTTATTTTTTTCTTGCACATCCATAATCTACGAACTATGGATCTGGTCAAGAAGACTGGGCACAGGAGAGCCCATGTGTCCTGCAGGGACACACCCAGTGGGACATATCCTGAGTTTATTTGGATTCATGATACCAGGATGTCTGATGTTTGGAGTTAGCGGATATCTAGCATATCAACAAATTTGTGATGGATTGGGCCGACTAGCGAACTCTCAGACAGACATGCTGTGGGACAGAGGCGCAAGTTTGGGATGCAATTCCTTCCCATGCAAACTTTGAACTCTAAAACTCATTAGTGGGATGGAATCAATATTGGAGAAGTTGCTAATTTCGGCCTTGTGGGAATGACCCACACTAATTGGGATGATTGGAATATACAGAGATGTAAGAGTTAAGATTCTAGGGTAGACAAAAATTTTAAGACTGCCCAATTTAAATAAAATGTTTATTCTGAATCTGGCTTCCTTGTGTTAGCCTTGCCTGACTGGCTATCTCAAATCTTCTGGAGTTTATGTAAACAAGTCACTTTTTTCTCCTCTCTTCTCTCCTGTCCTACTATTGAGTGCTTATACTTATCTGCTTGGCAACCCAGAAGAAGAACATCTAGTTTTATACTTCATTCAACCCATAGCAGAAATTAGAACAAACTTAGATATCTAGAGAAACTACTTATTACTTTAGTTCAACATTTAGCATTCAACTTTTTATACTTTTACTTTTATTTTCTATTAGCTTATCCAAACAAACTATTAGTTTACAAATTGTGGAGTACTTTTTTGTTTTTCTTCTGCTTTTCTTTTGTTATTTTGTTTGTATTTCCTCTAACTCATGTAAAGCATTTTGCCTTGTTGCTGAAAAGTGCTATATAAATAAAATGACCGTACCTACCTAACTATGGAGTGTTTTTCCTGAAAGCAGGAAAAACCTATGGATGCCAACAAAACAACATTATCTAATACTCCAAAAGCTATGTCCAGAATGTTAAAAACACAAACACAATTTTTATGAAAACCTAATTTTTCTCATCAATAAATTGCAACGTGATAGATAGACCAAACTTGGGATGGACTGTAAACCTAACCTTCAAGTTTGTCTGTGTTCCTCAGTGTACGGGGTTGATTTGGTGGGAGAATCGGGTCAGATTGCATCACCACTGTTTCCCAGGACATATCCCAATAATGCCAATTACAGATGGACCATAACAGTGGAAGGGGATAGCTACATTCAAATCAGCTTTTTGGACATGGACATAGAGGACCTCTATAACTGCTACTATGACCAATTAAAAGTAAGACTATGTCTGCTATATTATCAAGTTTTTTATGATCGTATCAGATTATATTCCATTAAAATGATTGGTTAACATGTTTAGCACATAGAAAACATGCGATTTGTGCTACATATTAAAACAACTGGATGGAAGTTTTTTGTATATTTAGATTATGATTTCAAAATAGATTCTGGAAATAGAGTAACCTCTGGTATCTTTCCACCAGTTGGATGTTGCCATATTATTGTAGTATGTTTGACTGTTTATAAATAGATGGTTAAGTTTAACCCAACCGACAATGATAATATCACCATTAAAACTGTACCTATTACTATCAGTTTGGTCCTTGTTTTGCAATAGGAACTGGAAAGCATTTTGGATGACATGGCATTTTGTGCCTGTACACTCTTACTGTACAACTGAAATGTTTTGCAAAACCTCTGAGTCTCTGGACATATGCCAAAAGCCAGGTAAAAATAATACAAGTGTCTTTGGGTGTCAAAAATCTTTATTTCTCTCCAGATATTTGATGGTCCAGATGTTTATTCCTACCCTCTTGGAACATTCTGTGGTCTGAACTTACCAACTCCACTTAGAAGTTCAGGAAGCACTGTCACCTTGCACTTCAAATCAGATTCAGTAGTGGGAGGACGAGGCTTCCTTGTGGACTGGACAGCTGTGAAAGACTCTGGACCACCACCTACTATTACACCAGGTAAGACAAAACGATGATTCCCAGTTTGGTTTATTTAATAAATTGCATTTTTATGATACATTTAGTCAGTTAAATAGCTAATCAATTGTTAATTGATTGAATTATGGACTGGAAACTTGTCCAGGGTGTATTCTCACCTAGTAACTTCTGCAGAGGGGCATCAGCCCTCCTGTAGCCAAAAAGAATTACGCAGGTATCACAAATAGATTGAAGGTTCACAGTAATAAGTTCACTTATTACAATGACTCCATCACTGAGTGAAACACACTAAATAGACCAATTCCACACAGACTGATGTTTTCAAGGTTTTATTACAGTTATAATTTTGATGATTTCATGCTAACAGCTAATTAAATCATGACATTTAAGATCAGAATACTACATCAGAACAATAAATAACATTTTAACAGGTATTTGAGCACAATAAAAAGTATCTTCAGTAACTACTGAAAGATTTTTTTAAGTACCGTATTTTCCGCACTATAAGGCGCCACTAAAAACTTTGAATTTCCTCAAAAGCTGAAAGTGCGCCTTATATATGGACCAATATTGAGCAACAACAGGTCTAGCAACTATGGTAAGCAGCCGGCGATTTCATTTTTACCCGTAGAAGAAGAAGCACGCGGTGCATGCTGGGATAGTTGTCAGAACGCTGGTTTGTTAATAAAGTTAGGCTGACCTATCTACCTACCGACCTGATAGTCAGGTTGTCTGCAGATCATTTAGCACCACATTCTCCACCAACATGATGTGCGCGAACGGAGAAGGGTGACCATCGTCTGGCCCCGCCCCGGCCCAGTGGCGGAAGGCTCTCCTCGCCGACCGGAGTCGGACTGTTTTGTTAACATTCTTTATGTTAACAAAGTGGCTTTAGACATTCGTCCTTTAGTTCAGCTCCATCTAGTGGATCCATAACGTAACTCCAGCCTCTACCGTAGCTTCTATTCTATGCGCCTTATAATGCGGTGCGCCTTATAGTGAGGAAAATACAGTACTTTTTATGCATCTCATTTGAAATAATCTAAAATTAATTTATTGAATGTGCCTGTATATTTTGTCAACATGTATACGTTTTACACATTGTTACATTTGGACTATGATTATTTTGTATCACCTGTTTTGAAGACTCTAAATCGGGCACTTTATATGTCTACAGTACTGCTGCATATACGCTATGTTGCCACAAGTATTGGTTCACCTATCCAAATTTTTGGAATCAGGTGTTCCAATCACTTTCATGGTCATAGGTGTATAAAATTAAGCACCTAGACACGCTGACTGTTTTTCCAAATATCTGTGAAAGAATGGGTCGCTCTCAGGTTCTCAGTGAATTCCAGCATGGAACTGTGATAGGATGCCACTTGTGCAACAAATCCAGTCGTGAAATTTCCTCACTCCAAAATATTCCACAATCAACTGTCAGCTGTATTATAAGAACTTGGAAGTGTTTGGAAACGACAGCAACTCAGCCACAAAGTGGTAGGCCAAGTAAACTGACAGTCAGCGGATGCTGAAGCGCACAGTGTGAAGAGGTCACCAACTTTCTGCAGTCAATCACTACAGACCTTCAAATCTCATGTGGCCTTCAGATAAACTCAAGAACAGCAGACAGAGAGCTTCATGGAATGGGTTTCCATGGTGGAGCAGCTGCATCCAAGGCATACATCACCCAGCAGGGCCGTGCAGAGACCACTAAAGGGGCAGGTGCTCAAAAAACAGGGCACATCTAACTGCATTCTAAGTCTCTCAGCTTTCAGAGTTTAATAAACAATGATAAATTACAAAAATGTGAGATATACAATCAAAGCTAACGAACATCTCCATATAGAGCATACAACTATGCCTATGTAAGATATCTTATTAGTAATTTCTTTCTGCAGGTCTATTTTGTTATAGGAAAGTTTTGCAATATTCAAACCCGCAATTTAGCAAGATATGAAAATCAGAGCTGGACCACCAGACATATTTTGTCTTTACAGAATTACACTATTAAAAATATAAACAAGGGCACAATGCAACCTTTTAGTGACTGTAATCTATAAAACAGAGCTGCCTGTTTGCTGCAGTGGAGATGAAGACGGTCCATTCAGGAAAGCAGAGCTGCAGCAAACTTTAAGGTGGAACTGCAGAAAAAAGAAAAAAGAATTGTTAATGCATGTCACCATGAGAAAAGCAAGTAAGTAAGTAAGCTTTATTTCTATAGCACTTTTCACAGACCAGAGTCACAAAGTGCTGCACAATTTATAAAAAGAAAAACAATTTAAAACAAATTAAAACAAACATACCAACACTAAAACAGAATATTACATTAAAAAGCAAGTTTAAAAAAGTGGGTCTTAAGTTGTTTCCTAAAAGTGTCTATACAATGTAGAGATCGAATGGTGCAAGGTAGCTCATTCCATAGGCGAGGCGCCACAGCTTTAAAAGATCTGTCTCCACGAGTCTTAAGAAAGGTCCGAGGAACCGTCAACAAGTTCAGGTTCGACGACCTGAGACTCCTAATCGAAACATAAGGCTGTAGGAGGTTCTTAATGTAGTCTGGCGTCTGTCCATGGAGGGCTCTGAAAGTCAGTACCAAGATTTTGTAGTACATCCTATAAGACACAGGCAACCAGTGCAGGCGTTTGAGGATGGGCGTGATATGTTCCCTCCTGTGGGTGCAGGTGAGCAATCGTGCAGCAGAGTTTTGTACTACCTGCAGACGCATTAACTCCCTCTTATTAAGACATGTAAACAGGCTGTTACAATAATCCAGTCTCGATGAGACAAAAGCATGAACAATCATCTCAAGTTCACCGTGAGTCACCATTTTACGGAGTTTAGAAATGTTCCGAATTTGGAAAAAACAGTTTCTAACAAGCTGATTTGTGTGCCGCTCCATGGACATTGCTCCATCCATGAAGACACCCAAGTTGCGCAGGTTACTTTTAACTGTGCAGCTCAAGTTTCCAAGATGCTGCTTAATTCCAGGCACAGCACTGTCAGGAGCAACAATCAAGGTCTCAGTCTTACTAGAGTTCAATAATAAGCTGTTTTCAGTGAACCATTTTGTCACTTCGGCCAAGCAACTGGTGAGAGTGCTAAGTTTATGCGACTCACCAGGCTCAAAAGAGCAGTACAATTGAAGGTCATCGGCATACAGGTGATAAGACACCTCACTAAACTTCTGAATGACCCTGCTTAAAGGAAGTAGGTACAGCTGGAACAGAACAGGTCCCAAGACCGATCCCTGCGGCACACCGGACAAAAGCCCTGCAGGGTCAGATACTACATTTCCCACTGACACACTAAAAGTTCTACGAAGCAGGTAAGATGTGAACCATTTCAAAACGCAGCCCGACATCCCAACCAGATGTTGGAGCCTGTTTATCAGGATGCCATGATCCACTGTGTCAAACGCCGATGACAAATCCAATAAAACCAGTACAGAACATTTACCGGTGTCCGCTGCTATCATGATATCACTAAATACCTTCACCAGGGCTGTTTCAGTGGAGTGAAACTCACGATACCCTGATTGAAAAGTGTCATAAATGTCATTGGCCTGCAGAAATGATCTAAGTTGGATGCAGACCACCTTTTCCAGGACTTTAGCCAAGAAAGAAGTTTTTGATATTGGTCTGTAATTGTTTAATTCAAAAGAGTCCAGTCCTGGTTTCTTTAACTTTGGCTCCACAATGGCATGTTTAAAAAGACATGGAAGCCTACTGAGTTTTGCTTAAAAACCTTTTTTAAGCATTTAAATCACACATTTGTATCATGAAGTGATTTTTTTTGCAAAACAAACTTATTTTGCATGTCAGAAATCTTTTCTTAATATTCTAAGTTTTTGTTGGAGTCAAAGTTTTGCTTGTGATTCTCACATGATGTCATGAGCAGGAACTAAAATCACAATAAAATATTTCTGATGTGTGCAAATAAAAGTTTATGTTTGGCCAATAACTTTTTATGTTAACAAGACAAAAATTAGTTATTTAATTTAAAAATGTTTTTTAAACAAAACAATGTGTTTTTTTTAAAGAAATCATTACAATTCCAAAAGTTTTGATTACAATTTTATTTTACTTAACTGAGGTTAGTTTTTTTCCATTGAATAATTGGGAAACAAATTAACTTCATCCTCTGTGAACCAGAAACTAAACTTAAAATCTGGTTGAGTTTTTGTCCTTCATTAATGTCACTTTTATTACATTCATTATATCTATCATAGTAATTCAGGGTGAGTTATTTTTAATTCTAAATGAATATCCTTGTTGGACTTTTATTTAAGTGTTATTCTCCTTCAAGATACATTTACCTAACGCCAGAATAAATGCAATGTACATTATGCAGCAAAGGAAATTAGAAGATCTGACATATATCCATTATGGAGATGACAGGTTTTGGACGGGCGATGTGCCTTATTGCATAAGCGATACTGAAGAATGACTGATATCATTAAAGATACAGGGAAGAAGCTTTTAGTTATCCTGCTTTGCTAGCAAAGTCGTTAGCTAGCAGTTAGCTAATAGCACACCAACAACAGCCTAATGTCTGTATGATAAAAATACTGAATCGGTAGATAAGAACAGTTTCTCCTCACCAGTCTGTCTCCTCCCCTCAGTAGTTCTTCAGAGAAAGGCAGACGCAGAGGCCTGTCAGTGTCTGTTGTATTTCATTACCTCTCTGCTTAAACCGCGACTCCGAGCTGAAGCAGAAACGATACTTCAACGTTTTCTGTCATCTGACAAGAAGCAAGTCTACTCCACTTTATTCACCAAAAACTGTTCTGTAATCTGGAACGTTCGCTACGTTGAGCTCCAGTTAGCCGCCTTATCTCACTGCGCGAGAGGCAACTGCATCATGCGTCACGGGCTAAAGGTCAAAGGTAACAAGGTGACCGGGGGGCTTATTATGTTGTACAAAAAATACAAATAATTTTAGTACATGTTATGTGTGAGGAGAGGGCTTAGAAAATAATAATACAAAAAAAAAAAAAATAAAATAAAAATAAAAATTGACCAAAAGGGCACTGTGGGGCAAGGAGCAAAAAGGGCAGGTGCTCAAGCCCCCCCCCACTCTGCACGTGCCTGTCACCCCACCCAGTGCAATGCAAAACATCGAGTGCAGTGGTATATGGCATGCTGCCGCTGAACTCTAGAGCAGTGGAGGCGCATTCTCTGGAGTGATGAATCACTTCTCCATTTGGCAATCTGATGGATGAGTCTGGGTTTGGCAGTTGCCTGGAGAACGGTACTTGTCCGACTGCAAGTGGGATTATGGTGTGGGGTTGTTTTCCAGAAGCCCTTAGTTCCATCCATCTAGCAGCTTAAGAAGGGAGGCCCAGACTTCCCTCTCTCCAGCCATTTGTTCCAGTTCCTCTGGGGGAATCTTAAGATGTTCCCAGGCCAGCCAAGAACATCATCCCTCCAGTGTGTCCTGGGTATTCCCCGGGGTCTCGCCATGGGACGTGCACGGAACACCTCACCAGGGAGGCGTCCAGGAGGCATCCTGACCAGATACCCGAGCCACCTCAACTGGTTCCTCTCGACGTGAAGGAGCAGCAGCTCTACTCTGAGTCCCTCCCGGATGACCGAGTTTCTCACCCTATCTCTAAGGGAGAGCCCAGACACCAAACGAAGAAAAGTCATTTCAGCCACTTGTATCCTTGACCTCATTTTTTCGGTCATGGCCCAAAGCTCATGATCTTAGATGAGCATAGGAACGTAGATTATCCGGTAAATCGAGAGCTTTGCTTTTTAACTCAGCTTTCTCTTCACCACAACAGGTTTGTACAGTGCCCACTTCACTGCAGAAGCTGTGCCAATCCATCTGTTGATCTCCTGCTCCATTTTTCCCTCATTAGTGAACAAAATCTCGTAATACTTGAACTCCTCCACTTGGGGCTGGAGGAGTTCAAGTATTTCTCTCTCTCACCCCCAAGCCGGAGTGGGCAATCTACCCTTTTCCAGCTCAAGACCATGGCCTCAGATTTGGAGCCGCTGATCCTCATCTCGGCTTCATCACACTCGGCTGCGAACCACTCCAGTGAGAGCTGTAGATCATGACTTGATGAAGCCAATAGGTTCACATCATCCACAAAAAACAGAAATGCGACCCTCAGGCCACCAAAACGGATCCCCTCAATACCTTGGCTGCACCAAGAAATTCTGTCCATGAAAGTGATGAACAGAATCTGTGATAAAGGGCAGCTTTGGCAGAGTCCAACTCTCACCAGAAACGAGCCCGACTTAATGTCGGCAATCTGAACCAGACTCTGACACCGGTCATACAGGAACCTGACAGCCCATATCTAAGTACCCCATACTCCCGGAGAACCCCTCCACAGGGCTCCCCAAGGGACATGGTCAAACGCCTTCTCCAAGTCCACAAAACACCAGTCTTGGGGCTCTGTTCAGGAAGGGAAGTGATGCGAAGGCCAAACCCTGACCCTAACCCAAACTCTTAAACTCGGCATCACCATGAGCTCCAAGGTCAGCATCTTCCGAACGCAGCTCAAAAGTGTCCCATCAATACCGATAGTATCTTTTACATTCTCACATTCCTTTTACTGCAATTTTTACGGACTTGCATGTGGTCCCACATAGCTTCCATTACCTTGCCTCTCTCACCATCTGCGGTGTGCAGCCACTCTGTTAGCCTTTCCTGCATTGCAGCCACTGCTGTATTCAATTCTGATGTTGTCTGCTTTATTGTGGAGACATCTACATCTATATATTGTAAAATGTTATTCATTTTAACCACTTCAGAGAACAAATTTACCAGAAAAGGAGGTGGTGCCTTCCTGTTCTTCCTCACGCCTAGGTCTGCTGCGGTTCCACGTGCCCTGTGCTCTTTGAGTTTTTCTTTAAATTACTTTTTTTTTCCAGAAAAACGTTCACAAGCCTACACTGCTACCTCACTTATGGAAAATGATACCAAATAAGAGCCCCTTACCACAATATAATCATCTGATTACATGTCGGAATGGAGAGCTCTTAATAGCCAGCTACGATCTTGTTCGCCTTCCCCTTGTGACTTGATCTGTAATTGCTTCTACTGTCCAATTTTTGTATTTGTAGGAGACATGAATAGCTTTGAAGAACAATTATCTGACCCTGTGTGGAACGTTCAATTGTATGACTTTCACTAAGTCATACAATACTTCACTAAGTAACTACTATAATGACAAGTTTAGAAAGTGATTAACTCCTGATGGGAATTGTAATGTCTGTGCAAATACGAACGTCCCAGAACGATGTGGCATCTGTTGACATTTGACTGAAATATGTGGGAGCCTATAATCATATGCCTCTGAGATCCCCAAGCCTAAACTGGACTCCATAGAGCAACAAGTGGTGAATTTCTTCAGCTCCTAAGGCTTGACCATCCCCATCAATGATTATCAGGACTTGTCATCTCTTCCCTTGGAAAAACAAATCAGACAAGTCAGCAATTATAATTTGGTTTATAAAGTTTTAATAATCAAAATTGATTATTAAAACAAAAGAAGAAACAGAATAGCCTCATGTCTGTGTTAATGAAAACTTAATTGGTGGTAGTAGGTCAGTTTTGATGTGTATGTTTTTTGTGTGTCTCTCAGGGGCTTGCGGTGGACTTCTTTTAATTGGAAATTCTCCTGGTTTCCTCTTTTCCCCTGGATGGCCTGGAAACTATCCTCCTAACCAAGAGTGTACCTGGCTCATTCGGGCTCCAGATTCCATCGTAGAATTTAATTTCTTGTCTCTGGACATGGAGGGATATCCACCTTGCTACTCTGACAGCCTGATTATCAGAGATGGTAAACATTGGAAAATGTGTTAAATATATACTGTAAAGCAGTGTTTTTCAACCTTTTTTGAGTGAAGGTATATTGTTTTAATTGAAAAAATCATGAGGCACACCACCAACCAAAAATGTAAACTAACCCGCCTACATATATAGTCATTCTTATAAAAGTATCTTGAATAGGAATCAAATAAACACAAAAATTTATTTTGATCATATTTTACATTTCTTATTTCAAATTGCACTTAACATGTCCACTTCAAAAATACACCTGAACAGCCACAACACTGTGGTGTTAAATTTAAAGAAGTTGTAGAAAACGTCAAAGTGTTTTACAAACTAATCCACAAGCATCTTATAGCCGGAATACAGAAAATAATTCTTATTCTGAAAGAAGCAATAATATTTGGGAAACATTTCACTTCATATTCACTGTTACAATATGAAGAGTTGCATGTACAAAATGTCAATATCTGTATATTTTACCCACCTGGTGTGAAACCTGAGCATGTTTGGATGAAAACAGCTGATTTCCTGGCAGAAATTGAAGAAAGACAAAGCTCTTCCTCAACATCTCTGTCTCTCTGGTTTTAGTTTTTATAGTAACCAGACTAGAGAAGCTCAATTTCACACAGACATGTTGTGGGAAATGGACTCATGTTCTTTCCAACTACTGCTGAGCTTCACTGTCTTTTCCATCACTGTCATCAGTCTTTCTAGATTCAATGCTCTCACCGCTACCTGTAACATTCATGCATCACTAATTCTCGTTTTAATGTAAAATGCTCTGGACCTACTGCCATCTAGTGGTAAGAAAATTACATGATTACGCCGCTAGTCACTGCTACAGCAGAGACACTCAAAGATGGTATTTGCAGATAATTCATTTTCAAACAATATTTTAAGACCAATTACCGTATTTTCCGGATTGTAGAGCGCACCATACTATAAGCCACACCTTCAAATAAAAAAATAAAATAAATAAAAAAAACTGGAAATGTACATATATAAGCCGCACCGGGCTATAAGCCGCTGGTATCTCTGCTGCTCTCGGTTTCCCATAAGGACCCAGCAGAGGGCAGCAGAGGGCTGCGTCCTAATAAATCTGCTGGATTTATTAAGGATGCAGCACTCCGTCTCCAAAGTAATTAGCGCGTTCTTCTTTGATTTCCAATTTTGACTTCCAATGATTCACTTCCTGCAAAAGAACCCCCTGGTGGTTGAAGAAAAATCCACAGAAACGCTGCACCGGGCTACAATCTGCATGGTTCAAAGCTTAGCAGCTTATAGTCTGGAAAATATGGTACCGTAGGTGAAATTGGATAATTTCCACGGCACACCTGACGATCACTCACGACACACTAGTGTGCCGCGGCACAGTGGTTGAAAAACACTGCTGTAAAGACATAGTTCAAAATGTCATCTTTGTCACAATTTTAAGATAACAACTTCATGTAATGTTTTACATGACTATTATGATTTAGGTTGGCACATATCTAGATGCATGTTGAGAACAACCCGATGCAGAAAGTGTATGGAGTTTCTCCATTGTTAGTAGAAAGAGTAGAGCCTTTTTATCAAAGTTTGGTAAAACAAATCTGCAGTGAAGCCTCTAAAGTACAAACATAATTAAATATCATTTCTTGCCAGTGAATTACTTTAATGTCCATTACTTTCAGTGATGAAGTGTTTCCAAACACAATGATTCAAGATACACACCGCCTGTTGTAATGAATGAACTTTGGTTTTGTCATCAATCAAATTTTATTTGTATAGCACATTTCAGCAGCAAGACATTTCAAACTACTTTACATCATAAAAACAAAAACACAAAGTCATGTAACATAGAATCAACAATCAAAACATAACAGTAAGTCAAGTGCCATTATTACATTCTTAATTGATTACATTTCAAATACAACTCTAAACAGGTGGGTTTTTAGTTGAGATTTAAAGGAAGTCAGTGTTTCAGCTGTTTTACAGTTTTCTGGAAGTTTGTTCCAGATTTGTGGTGCATAGAAGCTGAATGCTGCTTCTCCTCGTTTGGTTCTGGTTCTGGGGATGCAGAGCAGAACCAGAACCTCAGGGGTCTGGTTTTAGTGAGAACGTGAGCAGCAGCGTTTTGGATCAGCTGCAGCTGGAGGATTGATTTGTTAGTATTGATTTGTTAGGCCGACTTTGTGACTGTCTTAATGTGGCTCTGAAGGTTCAGGTCAGAGTTCATCACTACTCCCAGGTTTCAGGCTGATCGCTGGTTTTGTTTTCAGTTGTAATAACTGAAGCTGTGCATTGATTCTAGTTCTGTAACTCTATATCGCTCCTCTTTAGGTCCAAAGATAATAACTTCAGTTTTGTTTCTGTTCAGCTGGAGAAAGTTTTGGCACATCCACACAGTGATCTGTTCTAAGCATCTATTCAGTGATTGAATGGGGTCAAAGGTCACCTGATGACCTTTGACCCCAATGTAGAACTGTGTATCATCCGCATAGTTATGGCAGCTGATCTTATTTCCTGCTATAACCTGATCTAGTGGGAGCATATAGATATTGAATAAGAGAGGTCCTAGGATTGAACCTTGGGGTACCCCACATGTGACCTTTGATCTATTTGATGAGAAGTTTCCAATTGAAACTATGAAATCCCTGTTCTTTATGTAAGATTCAAACCACTGGATCACTGGACCGGAGAGTCCAACCCAACTCTCCAGTCGATTCAGTAAAATGTCCTGATCAACACTGAGGTCCAACAGAACCAGCACTGTGGTTCTCCCACAGTCTGTACTTACTATATGGATATCATTGAACACTTTGACTAGGCCAGTCTCCGTGCTGTGGTGAGCACAAAAACCAGACTGGAAGGAGTCAAAATGATTTATTATTGTTAGGAAGTTATTCAATTGTTTAAAAACTGATTTTTCAATCATTTTGCTGATGAATGGGAGGTTGGAGATCAGCCTGTAATTCTGCAGTAGTGATTTGTCCAGATTGTTCTTTTTTATCAGTGGTTTGATAACTGCTGTTTTCAAAGCCTGGGGGAAAAAAAACACCTGAAGAGAGCGATGAGTTACTATTTGGATCAGATCATTAATGACATGACAGGCAGGACTTTCTTAAAGAAATGTGTGGGTAGGACATCCAGACAGCAGGAACTGGAGCTTCACTGAATTATAATTTCTTCTAGGGTTTTATAATTAAGTAGCTGAAACTGGGTCATTTTTCCTGTATTTGTTTTGTTTGGGCACAGCATTGGTAATGTCTTTGGAGTGGATGTGCAGATTAATCCTCTGATCTTTTGAATTTACTCTGAAAAGAAGCTGGAAAACTTGTTGCAGGCATTAGATTGAAGTTTAGGTGGCAACGTCATAGGAGGGTTTGTCAGCCTGTAAACTGTGGAAAGGAAACAACTCTTCCTCAAATCAGTGGCGAGGTCGTACACCCCGCACTAAGTAGCTCACCCTGGAACGCTCAGGGTGCCAAGTCGTAACAAAAGTTCCACACTGCAGATCCCATGAGACGACTAACAGGGAGAACCCCTCACCTGGATGAATCAGCGTGGCCGGCTCTGAGCAGAAACCCACCTTCAACCTCAACACCTGCTCCGCCAAAGAAAAATAAACACGCAGCTGGAACCAAAATGGCTCCACTGACCCCGCTACCAAGAACAAAGTGACCAGCCCGAGGCTCAAAACATCCTGACTCCATGGGAATCCCACTGAAAAACATTTTCTGCACATCAGCCTCACCTGATACCTCACCTTCAAACATCAGCAATGAGGCAAGACCAACACATCCACCCCCCAAAGCTCCGAAGGACAAAGTGACCACCAGGAAAACAAAAGGTATGCCAAGAGTGCTTATTGTTGGAGATGAGGCAGTAAATGGAATCAGCCACGTTTGCAATCCCAAGAAAACAAGAGTGGTTTCTTTTCCTGGTGACACTGTATCTGATTTACTCTCTCTAGCCAAATATTGAGACTTTAGTTGTGCATGTTGGAGCCAACGATCTGGCAAAGCAAAAATCTGAGATTCTGATAAAGGACTTTAATATTCTGAACACTATTGAAAAATTAAAAACGAAGTTATTTCTCAGTGGTCCAATTCCATCACCTCAATGGGGAGACGAAAAACACTCCAGGCTGATTAAAACCTGCTCTGCCAGCTCAGTGACCTTCATCAATAACCTCTGGATCTACTGGCATCACTTTCACCTCTTTGGAAGAGGAGGACGCAATCTTAACAAACATGGAATAAGGCTGCTCACTGCAAACATTTTTCATTTTATCAACAAGGACAACAATGTGATCATCATTTCAGAAGAACAGGCTCAAGGATGTCTGACTAGGATGGAGCCCTCCGTGTATCAGGAGTAAACTATTCCAAAACAAGCTGATAAAACATCGACTGGGGACAGAGCGACTGGTTCCCCTCCTCCACTCATTCACAAGATACCTATACAGAAATGTCTTCTGGACCAGAGTTTCTTAAATTTACGGATGGAATGGATCAACAGATTTGCCTCGGCACGACTCTCCTTAGCGCTAACATAGCAGACCTCACTTCATCTAAGCCACCTGCCTCTGAATTCCCAGAGAAAACGCAGAGAAAAGCACTCTGCGTTTCTGAGGTCTGAGACTGGGGTCCAGATATTATCTTTACACCAGTCTTCCTCCAGAATGTGTCTGGCCCCCCGGCACTGCGAAACAGGACATTACCTGTCAGGATCACTACAAGAAAAGTTACAAAAAACAGAAATACAAAATACAGCAGTCTTCAAACCTTAGACTGTAGAACATTCGGCCTCCAACCCTAACCCTCCTATGACGTTGCCACCTGAACTTCAATCTAATGCCTGCAACAAGTTTTCCAGCTTCTTTTCAGAGTAAATTCAAAAGATCAGAGGATTAATCTGCACATCCACTCCAAAGACATTACCAATGCTGTGCCCAAACAAAACAAATACAGGAAAAATGACCCAGTTTCAGCTACTTAATTATAAAACCCTAGAAGAAATTATAATTCAGTGAAGCTCCAGTTCCTGCTGTCTGGATGTCCTACCCACACATTTCTTTAAGAAAGTCCTGCCTGTCATGTCATTAATGATCTGATCCAAATAGTAACTCATCGCTCTCTTCAGGTGTTTTTTTCCCCCAGGCTTTGAAAACAGCAGTTATCAAACCACTGATAAAAAAGAACAATCTGGACAAATCACTACTGCAGAATTACAGGCTGATCTCCAACCTCCCATTCATCAGCAAAATGATTGAAAAATCAGTTTTTAAACAATTGAATAACTTCCTAACAATAATAAATCATTTTGACTCCTTCCAGTCTGGTTTCCGTGCTCACCACAGCACGGAGACTGGCCTAATCAAAGTGTTCAATGACATCCATATAAATACAGACTGTGGGAGAACCACAGTGCTGGTTCTGTTGGACCTCAGTGCAGCTTTTGACACTGTTGACCACGACATTTTACTGAATCGACTGGAGAGTTGGGTCGGACTCTCCGGTCCAGTGCTCAACTGCTTTGAATCTTACATAAAGAACAGGGATGTCTTTGTTTCAATCGGAAACTTCTCATCAGAGAGGTCAAAGCTCACATGTGGGGTACCCCAAGGTTCAATCCTAGGATCACTTCTTTTCAATATGTATATGCTCCCACTGGCTCAGGTTATAACAGGTAATAAGATTAAGTACCAAAATTAAGTGGATGATACACAACTCTACATCATGATGTCACCAGGTGACTCTGAACCCATCCAATCACTGAACAGATGCTTAGAACAGATCAATGAGTGGAAACTTTCTCCAGCTGAACCGAAACAAAACTGAAGTTATTATATTTGGACCTAAAGAGGAGCGAACTATAATCAATCCACAGCTTCAGTTATTAAAACTAAAGACCAGCGATCAGACCCGAAACCTGGGAGTAGTGATGGACTCTGACCTGAACCTTCAGAGCCACATTAAGACAGTCACAAAGTCGGCCTTCTATCACCTGAAGAACATCTCCAGGATTAGAGGACTTATGTCTCAGCACGATCTAGAGAAACTCATCCATGCGTTTATCTTCAGTCGAATTGATTACTGCAACAGCGTCTTCACAGGTCTGACTAATAAATCAATCAAACAGCTGCAGCTGATCCAGAACGCTGCTGCTCACGTTCTCACTAAAACCAGGCAGATAGACCACATGACACCAGTTTTAAAGTGGCGCCCTGTAGCTCAGAGAATAGACTTTAAAATACTGTTGTTAGTTTATAAATCACTGAACAGTTTGCTCTGCATCCCTAGAACCAGAACCAAACGAGGAGAAGCAACATTCAGCTTCTATGCACCACAAATTTGGAACAAACTTCCAGAAAACTGTAAAACAGCTGAAACACTGACTTCCTTTAAATCTCAATTAAAAACCCACCTGTTTAGAGTTGCTTATGGCTAAATTAGGGTTAGAGTGCGGGTTTTGATGTCTTCAGTGTTTTTAATGTTTTTATCTTTACTTTTTATCTATTTAGTAATTTCTTTTTATTCCTCTTTCTAACAATATACAGCCCCCCGGAGGGGCACGGGTACTGTCTCCCACTCGTAGCCCTATTCGGGTTAGAGTCCCTTGAGTAAAATGTGGGTTAGAGTCCCAGTTAAACGACGTTTAACTAAAGTCCTACAGGGTTTAGAGTCCCTGTTGACAGCGTTTCAACTAAAACCTAGAGCTTGGAGTCCTTGTCAAACAGCGTTTTTGACTAAAGTCCCAGATAAGGACAGGGGTGCGTGTGTTAAATCAGGGGTCTGGAGTTGGCTGAACTCACAATGGTTATTTGTAACTGGCCAGTTGATAAAAAAATAAATTATATATATATATATATATATATATATATATATATATATATATATATTATTTATACATTCCATAGAAATCATTGTATCCATCCTCGTTTTCGAAACGTCATATGTTAGTTTTTCTTTTATATCAAAACCAAAGGATATAAATAAAATAATAAAATGTTGGCTCTGTAAAAATAACAACAAGCTTCATACACACACACACACACACACGCGCACACACACACACACACACACACACGCACACACACACACACACACACACACACACACACGTCGATGGTGACAATCAACTGTATTGTAGCTGCTGGGGCAGTCTGACCTCCTACGCCCCTCTGACTGAGGGCAAGAATGCCTTTTTAGATTGGAAAGTTTGCAAACACCTGAGTGAAACAAAGATGAATTTGTATTTGAAGTCTGGTGCATTACTGTGGTATATACTTAACTTTCATTTGAGCCAAAAGAAAGTTCAGAGTCCTAAGCCTTATTTGGTTATATATCTCCCTCTGTTTGATTACATCAGACCCATCAGTTGGTAATGAACTGTTTTGCTTTATGATTAACAGGTGCTAACAGCCTGTCCCCTGTGCTGGCCAGTGTGTGTGGTAGGGAACCTCCAGGCTCCATACACTCAACAGGAGACTCAATGTTCCTTCACTTCTCGTCTGACAGCCATGTCAGTGGCCAAGGCTTTAATGCCTCCTTCTCCAAAGGTTCTGCACAAATACAAATGCATATTCTATTTTCTTTATTCTGACTTTACATTTTTGTATATTACATTTTTCTTCATTATTTTTTGTGTTGAGACAACAGAATGTCAGGCTACCTTTTTAGCGTATTTATTTTTTCGTGTCAAGCATAAGATAAAATATTTAGATTCTTTTTCACTGTTTAAATATTTGTATTTTAATGTAAATTAATGTTAGATATCTAATTGTGGCTGAGGTGTTAAAACTTGTTAATCAAAAGAAGCTTCCACTGCTCTTCATGTTTGTTTTTTGACTGGATGTTACCAGTAACATTTAGGAGGTGCTGATTAATTGGTTCTTTTGGATGCAAACTAAATGATGTGGAATTCTGAAGACAGACATCATTTTCTTCACCACATGTCGCCTTCAGTATTTTACCCATTTTTAATGTTCATAACTTAGCATATGTCATGAAATTTGAATGTCTCACATTTTTAGGCAACAATGCTGCTGTGACTCTGCAGCAGAATATCCATTTTAATGAAGATGTTCTTTGTGTGTTCAGGTTGTGGTGGCCTGCTGCATGCAGACAGAGGTGTTCTGAGCAGTCCTCACTACCCTCAGAACTACTTGCCTGGATTAAATTGCAGTTGGCATGTGATGGTTACACCAGGATTTTGGATTTCAGTGTTATTCCAAAATCCCTTCCAGATTCAGGGCTACGGCACTGACTGTAGCTCAGGAGACTACCTCCAGGTAAACTTAAAGTGAAATTCAACCCCAAATCAACTTTTTTTATGATGATAAACTAAACAGGTGAATTAGGGTTGTAACTTAATGTTTCTGTGTGAATTTGACATTTTTGTGCAGTTCTTTTAGTTCTGCATTACTTTGCTTAAATCCATTTCACTACTGGCCTCTCCGGTCAAACAGTTTTTGGGCAGTTTAATTTTGCTATTGGTTGCAGCGGTACAGCTTGGTACAACTTCCTCACTTTGAGTACCAAAGCTGCCTCCCTGCTAGAGGAGGGTAATTCTGGTCATTTTGATATTGATCTGATGCCAAGTAAATGCAGGGCCAGTGTTAAGTCCAAAAAGGGCACAACATATTTGAGGACACGGAGGCAAGAATGAGGGTTCAAAAATTATTTTATTTTAAAACTCTCTTGAACTTTTCTTTTGGTTCAGCTGCTTTGATTTTCTGTGAAGAAACAAAAGAGAGTTATATACCTCCAGTCCTCCATGTCCCAAAAAAGAGAAAAACAAAACCCCAAAAGTATTAACAAAAAGTTAGACCTGGTGAGCCGATCAAAAAGAACAAAACGGTGCAGCTGGGGGCCGACCCTATACAGGGCTGTCAAAGCACATAGTAGTACTGGACTAAAGCAAAAAATAATCTACTGCAAAAGAAAGATTGAAAACAGGACAACTGGTCCCACCAGGCCAAAATCACAACAAAAAAGCAAACAAACAAAGGCTAACAGAAATATCGCATGGCAGATTGGAGACTTCAGCTGCGGCCTACAGCCACTGGAGACGTGCGCGCACTGAGTCAGGAGCAGGACACATCCGGGGTGGTGGTGGTGGAGCAAGTGGAAGGGCGGGTCTCTCACATACGTCGAAACCCAGCCTATTTATAAGTGGACCAACAGCCACCACTTAACTAAATCAAATTAATTACCAAAAATAAGAAGTTATCCAAACGCCAAAATATTAAGAAAAAACAGAAAGTCATTCAATTAAAGTCTATAAACAAAACAATCTAGAAAAATAGACAAAACTTATTAGAATGTGCCCGAAGCACATAACTGCCTGTCATGATTTGCGGTTGAGTGGTGAGAAAGACACTGGCAGGCCCAGGTAGACATGATGTAAGTGATGATTTAATGATTCATCCAAGAACAGAAACCAGAGAGCAGACTAACAACACGGTGACATACGACGTAACACGACGAGGATCCAACGAAGGACAGAGACAACAGGTGGGGTTAAATACACGGGGAAGGTAATCAGGGAACTGGACACAGCTGGGAACAATGTTCCCTCCCTGCCTCCACACCTCTTTCTGCCCCCGCTCACTGGTGAGTCAGCAGTTGTCAGCATTTGTAAAGGGTTACTCTGCTTTACAAATGTGTTCTATGTTTATTATAAATAACACATTTATTACAAATAAATAAATGTGTTATGGGGTGGATATGGAGTGGAATTTGTCTTCTCTGCTGACCATTGGTGAAGATATGGTGTTGAAAAAATAATTGTCAGACTGACTGCAGTGCTGAGGAATCGAGAAACTCTAATGGCCGCTGCTCGCTCGGGACAGACAGGCAGAATGCTGTCACCATAAAAGTCTCCAACAACACAGGAAAAGTTGCTAGATTTATCAATAATTGTCTTTGTTTCTTTTTAATTCACTAGAGGAGTCTGAAAAATTAATATGTATAGCGGCCAGGTCAAAAAGTTGACAACAGCGCTTCTGTCATCATGATCACAACCCCACCTCAACTCATTCCCACATTCGGTGTGTCTCTTGGCACCACCCACCTTTTTGAAATTTTTTTTAAATTTGCCAGGCCCAGAGTTTAGCTTTCAGAAGAGGGGAGGCGATACTTTGAAGATTCATTACATCGTGAAGTCAAGCACACAAGATCCTGCCCTCAATCTGAAGTAGAAGTAGAAAGTACAGATACTTATTGAAAAATGTAGTGGAGTAAAAGTCGAAAGTACACATGATTAAATATACTTAAGTAAAATGCACTTAAGTACCACCACTGTGGCTTTGTGAATCTTAATTGGCCAGCAAACTCACCCGACCTTAACTCCATAGAAAATCTCTGAGGTATTGTGAAGAGATAGACACAATACAACAGACCCAACAATTCAGAAGAGCTGAAGGCCACCATCAATAACCTGGACTCTCCTAACTCCTGAACAGAGCCACAGACTGATCAGATTCATGTCACGCTGCTTTGCTGCAGTAATCTGGGCTAAAGGAACCCTAACGAAGTACTGATTGCTGTACATGCTCATACTTTTCATGTTCATATTTTTCATGTTCATACTTTTCAGTTGGCCATCATTTCTAAAAGTCATTTTTTTATTAGTCTTAAGTAATAATTTAATTATGTCAGATACTCAATTTGAGGTTTTCATTAGTTACCAAAAAAAAACATTTGAAATATATCAGTCTGTGTGTAATGGTGTCCATAGTGGGTCCTCGAGGGCCGTCATCCTGCAGGTTTTAGTTCTCTCCCTGGTTTAGCACCTGGATCAAATGGTGGCTCAATAGTAGGTCTAAGAAGAACATTGACTTGCTGAGGAGGTTGTTACTACCACAGGGAGGGAACTAAAACACGCAGGATGCTGGGCCTCCAGGACCGACTTTGGGCACCACTGGATTAATATACAGGTTTCACTTTTTGAATTAAATTACTGACATAAATCAACCTTTATCATGATGTTCCAATTTTATGACCAGCACCTGTGTAGTAGATTGCTTACTCGGATAGTGAAACATTTCAAAGCTTTAATGATGATGGCTAACGGACAATGAAAACCCAAAATTCAGTGTTTTAGAAAGTTAGCTAAGATAGTAGGCTGTCTTCTTCTTTACGTCCTTACCTAATTAATTACTTTATTTCTGAGCTCTAAGAGCTCTCACTGAGGTCACAGATATATATTTACTCCCTGTTGTTGTTTCTACAGCTCAGAAATGGTCCAGATGGGTCGTCTCCAATTCTAGGAGGTCGTATCTGTGGTTCCAGTCCTCCTTCCATCCTCCAAACTACAGACAACCACCTCCATATTCACTTTGTAACTGATTCAAGTAACGAGGCCAGCGGCTTTAAGTTGATGTTTGAAGCCCATAATGAAGGTAGAATCTGTTGTTCTGTTTTTGATAAGTAAGAAAGAGAATAACTGAATAGGTTAGGTTTTTTTTAGTAATACATTGTGCTAAAATAGAATGTACTTATTTCTATTTTACCATGAATGGGTAGTTATTAAAACAAAATGCCAATTTCAAATATTGTAGATCGCCAGTTAAACATACATACTTGAGCATGTTGAAGATTTGACAAAAAAACAATTATAAATTTTTACCTCCAGCTATTCAATCACTTCTGTTCATTACAGTTAAGGTAATTTACAGTAGTGGTTGGCAGATACAGTATGAGAAAATTGAAGAACGAAGATATTTGATTGAGCAGAACTCAGAGCACGGACACCAAAGGATTTAGCCTTTTGTAAAAGCAGCTTTATGAATGATAACATGGTGAAATCAGTGGAGTATGGTTTCTTAAACTTGATGTCCAATTTAAAAAAAGTTTGAAACTGATATCTTTAGGTCAGGTTATTTATAAACTTAAACCCTACATTTGACAAAGGGTATATCCTAGAGCAGTGGTTCTCAGTTTCAGTCCTCAGGAACCCTTGTCCTGCATGTTTTATTTAACACATGGGACCGCCGTGACCAAACCACCTTCTCTTTAAGTTCTGGGATCATCATGGGTGTTTCTGAAGCCTACAAATCTGACTCGACTTTGCATGAAGCTTGATGTGTAGCGTTGAGTTATTCCATTAACTAGGATCTGATGAGATGTCATATTTATAATAGCACCGCTGATGTTATTTCCCTCCTCACCAAGCTGTGGTCCGGTTGGCAGCTGGTAACTTCCCAAACTGCTAACATTGCATCCATCCATCCCTCCCTCTTACACCCTTGTCCCTAGGGGGTCGGGAGGGTTGCTGGTGCCTATCTCCAGCTAACGTTCCGGGCAAGAGGTGGGGTACACCTGGACAGGTCACCAGTCTGTAGCAGGGCAACAACCTTCTCAAACAATTTACTACTTGATGGTCAACTTTTTTTTTTCCACATACAACGTGACCGTAGGAAACTGAACCAAACTCCCAAGAACACTATAGGAAAAAACCCCCAATAATCTCCCCTCACCTTTAGACTCAGCTCAGGAGACCTGTTATATCTCTGACGTGTCATTATTTTTTTTCTATTATGTCTTTTGAACCGATTTATTTATTTTAGTTGTTGAATTATTATCATTTTTATTATTATTAGAAATAAATACAAGTATAAGAGTTTGAGGAAACTCTTTTCTTTCATTCACCCAATTCATGACTATGCCGTTCCTAGTTCTGATCAAATTAAAGTAAAACTGGTTACTAAATAAACAAAACATCACAGTCAGACCAGCAAAAACAGCATTACATCTAGGTGTTTCCCTCCTGCCACACGCCTGACTGGAATCAGTGGGTGATTAACAGGCTCCTGCAGCATTTGATGACATGCAGAGGAGATCATGCAATTATTTGAATCAGGTGATCTGCAGCAGAGACACTTGCACAGATGTGTCTGTGCAACAGTTTTTCCTGAGAACCAGAGCTGAGAAACATTGCAACACAATTTCTGTTCAGAACGATTTTTCTTCCTTTGAAAAATACCATGAAAAATATCAAAGTAAGCTTAGAATAATATTTTTTGTTTGTCACAAACATTTTTGCTATTGTTAGATATTTGAAATTTGCTAGCTTGGTATGACTCAGAGTAATAATTATTACCTCAAAATACTTTGGCAAAATAGAACTGGTGTCTCCTGGTTTTGGTGTATAACAGATAGATTACATTTTATTATTTTTGTTGTGACCTAAGTAATTTTCCCACAGCATGCGGAGGCTCCATCATGCTGACGGATAATGACCCACCTGGCTACATCACATCACCAAACTATCCACAGAATTACCCCCAGAACATTGACTGTACGTGGGTGATAACTGTACCCAATGGAGAGGCTGTCCAAATTGACTTTGAGGAAGATTTCTACATTGAACCCACAGCCAGGTATATTTGCTGTTTTCTTTTCACTTTCTAATATGGCCATTGCAATATAATAACTTCTATTTCATACAGTATTGTACACATATAACAATAAAGAAAGGCCTTCACAGAATCATTTTTAATAACCTCACCTTATATTCCTTAATAGAAATGTAATTATTTTACTGTATCTCAAAGTGAATTAAATCAAACAAATATATGAGGTTTATTGTGGACGCGTTCAACCGCCAGAGCTCAGAAAGAAATTCAGGAGCAGTACTTTGTTTAAACAAGATTATTGTCTTGTTATAACGAGATTTATATTTCATTAAAGAGGAGCAGACTAGAATCAATGCACAGCTTCAGTTATTACAACTAAAAACCAGCGATCAGCCTGAAACCTGGGAGTAGTGATGGACTCTGACCTGAACCTTCAGAGCCACATTAAGACAGTCACAAAGTCGGCCTTCTATCACCTGAAGAACATCTCCAGGATTAGAGGACTGATGTCTCAGCACGATCTAGAGAAACTCATCCATGAGTTTATCTTTAGCTGCATTGATTACTGCAACAGCGTCTTCACAGGTCTGACTAATAAATCAATCCTCCAGCTGCAGCTGATCCAGAAGCTGCTGCTCGGGTTCTCACTAAAACCAGGAAGTCAGACCACATAACACCAGTTTTAAAGTCCCTACACTGGCTCCCTGTAGCTCAGAGAATACACTTTAAAATACTGATGTTAGTTTATAAATCACTGAACGGTTTAGAACCACAATACCTTAAAGATCTGTTATTACTGTACCAACCGTCTAGACCCCTCAGATCTTCTGGTTCTGGTTCTGCTCTGCATCCCCAGAACCAGAACCAAACAAGGAGAAGCAGCATTCAGTTTCTATGCACCACAGATTTGGAACAAACTTTCAGAAAACTGTAAAACAGCTGAAACACTGGGTGCCTTTAAATCTCAACTTAAAACCCACCTGTTTAGAGTAGCTTATGGCTAAATTAGGGTTAGAGTGCAGGTTTTGATGTCTTCCATGTTTTTATCTTTACTTTTAATCTATTTATTAATTTCTTTTTATTCCTCTAATGATGTAAAAGTGTCAAGTGACTGAGGGTCAAAATCTCTTTATTACTGTTTATTCGCTGTCACATGCTGTTTTTATTTTTTCTTTAATTATGTAAAGCACCTTGAAATGCCTTGCTGCTGAAATGTGCTGTACAAATAAAATTGGATTGATTGATTGATTGATTAAAACCAAAATGTCTTCTCTTTTAAATATGAAAGGTCATATCAGTAAAACAGAAACACCTCTTGGGATTTTTAGATGTCATTTGGAAGAAACAGTGAGAGTAGGAGAGTCACAGTGAGCCCTTTTGTGTCTTTTTAAGAAGTCATAATCTGTCAAATGAACCGAGTTTAATGTCTCAAGAAAATTAGATTTTGCTCCAGAATTTATTTCCAACCTCTTGCAGTTAAATGCTTCCATATTTTATGGCTCTAATACACATGGTTTAGGCAAAGACATCTTTGGAGAATTGCAAAAGCAAATCTGGTTTGTTTCTCATGTGCACAAATTATTATAGTAAAGGCATATTCTTCTCTTTAATTTATTCAAATAAGGTGTATCTTTGCTCATCCAACCAGGAGCTGTCTCTGACCCTCTTTAAAGTTAGAAACTCCCTACAATTTGTTTTCAAGATCAACTATCAGTTGTCACCTTTATCTAAACCAGTGTTTCCCAACCCTGGTCCTCAAGGCACACTGCCCTGCATGTTTTAGGTGTTTCCTTGCTTCAGCACAGGTGATTTCAATTAGGAGGTGTTTGCTGAACTACAATCAGCTGAATGAGGTGCATTAAAGCAGGGACATTTCTAGAACGTGCAGGGCAGTGTGCCCTGAGGACCAGGGTTGGGAAACACTAATCTAAACAGTGGAAGCAGAACTTCTCCTCTACTGGCCTGGACTCCTGCTGTTTTATGGCTTTTCATAGATCAGTGTGAAACTGGAACTTCTCCTGATTGTTTCCCACACAGACAAAAGGAGATCAAAATATTTAGCAGGCAATCTGCTGCAACTACAGGTAACATAAAGGTCAATAGGACAGAATAAGTTATTAATCCGAAAACTAATTAGGCTATTTCAATCAAAACATGTAACTAGGAGAGATTACAAATTAGATTTGTGTTTTATGATATTCTATGTTGCATTCAGTTTTACACCAGCTGTTTAAATCTTATCGAGGTGGTCAAAAGATTAAACTCACACAACCAAACAGCCATGACCCCCTGTGAATGCCTGCTCAGTCCACAGACAGGTTAAGAACTGTGTGTTAAATTATAGAGAACTAAAAATGAAACTATTTTAAATTCAACTTATTGTGTTATATTTAATATAAACATCCTACAAATGAAATGCCTACTGAACCATGGAGGCAATTTAGTTATTTTAAAACTGTTAATTTTAAATAATATTGTACATGCCGTTAAGTTTTAAAACTTGCATATTTTAAATGTATTTTCTTAACAATACACATAGTTGGTTACAAAATACACTGTACATTATACATAAGCTAAATTATGGAAAATCAGTTAATATATTAAATACTTAACCATTTCATTGGTGAGGTACAGAATGGAGGATCATTCTCTCATCGAGTGGCAGCCAGTGCAGTTAGCGAGAGGTTGGGCAGTCCCAGGTGAGGCTCAGCTTCCTGCTGCCTCACCAGCTTCGCTTTCGAGCATTTGAATGGAAAAATGGAAAAATACAGCGGTTTTGAAGAAACAATATTCAAAATTGGTTTAGTTAAATGAAAAATAAATTCTTTATAGTACAAACCACAGGGTGAAAATAGCAATATACATTATCATATCATTATATATTATTCTTCCATGGCTCTGCCTCACCTGCCTCCCCTGACATCACGCCACTGGTTTAGGTATAAAACAACGCTGTATGTCTATCATACATGGGCCAGGCAAACTAAGAAGGCTGTACTTGTATATATCTTTGGATGTAGGCCTGTCGCAATAAACGATAAATAACTTAATCGCACGATAAATTAAACCTATCGACCTCATTTTAATTATCGGCTTTATCGTCTCTTCCTGCCTTTTACACTACACGAGTTGTCGGCCCATTTTCAAACCCTGAGAAAATGGGTTTTTTTTTATTAGCCGACAGAAATCCCAGGTATAACGGTTCAATCAGGTTCGTCGTGCCGTGTGGTGTCCAGCCACATGGGCACAAAATAATGGCTACAAGTCCAGTTAACTAATTTTAAAATCAGGCATTAATCAATGCTTTACTAGAATCTACTTGTGATGCGTGTGGCTATAGATTCAGCCTAAAGTCCTGACTGAATGAAAATCATTATAACCAATTTATGTCACGTTAACGAAGAACAGCTGAAAAGTTACTGGGTTCATCAACTGCGGTAGTAATTTGGCTCCAACTCCTCTCCTTGTCATTTATATATTCTTTGCACGAAATGTTGAATAAACATTAATGATACCACAAATCATCTCCAATGTCCACTGGACTTCGTGTCGCGCAGTGTCAGCTGTTTGGGATTCCCCTCCGTAATTTCCCCTCAGAAAGCAGGAGGAGAATCCGCGCTTTCTGATTGGCTACCTGTCACATTCAACGTTAACGATCTCGGTCGGGGAAAACCCCTGATTTAGAGCGGAGTGGCCACGAAGATCTACCGTAACACACCACACACTACAGGATGATCGGTTAGATCAACCAATGATCTAAGATTGAAAATAGGAGCAAAAAATGGTGTAGGATGAACTACTGCATTAGGTAGTCAGATGTGCCCATCTTGTCCATTTAAATCTAGTGATTACTGAAGGGCAATATAGTATACAGACTTCATAATCTGCACTCTTTTGGTTGAATGCAGTATTTATTTCCACTTTGGCTTTATGTTGTTTAGTTTTTATTCAAGTACGTTTTTTGTTAATGGAGACTGAGAATCCATTTTATTTTTGTTTTTGGTTGTTTTGTTTATTTAGTTTATCAGTTCCAGTGTTACGTGTTCTTTTGAAAATAAAGTGCATCTATCAGGAAATTGCGTGTGTTATTAGTAATTTCCATTAAATCAGTGTCAAAAGGTCTTAAAACAATATTATCGTTTACCACAATAATTTTTTAGACAATTAATCGTTCAGCAAAATTTGTTATTGTGACAGACCTAGTTGGATGTGATTTTATCTTTGTTTTTTTCTTTGTGTTTTTCTACAGCTGTAGCTTTGATTATTTGGAACTTCGAGATGGCTCATCATTGAATTCAGACCTAATTTCTCGGCTGTGTGGAAACACTAGACCATCTACACAACATTCAAAAGGCTCTTCCATGTTGCTCAGGTTTCGGACTGACAGGAGTGTAACACACAGAGGATTCAAAGCAAAATATTCCATAGGTTAGATGATAAGTTCTGAAAAACTAATGTTCACCAACCAAAATGTAGTTGTTCCAGTAACCACGAGTGTCGCATTCAACAACTTCAGCATAGAGGACAAAAGTAGTTACCTTTTATCTTGCACTAGGTCATGTGACATGACCTATATATATGTGTGTATATTTCCCCTAACATCAGTGGCGCAAAAAGTGGGTATGCAGGGTGTGCAACGCATAGGGGCGCAGCACCAGAGGGGGCGCCAAAACCCCGTCTGGAGGGGTGGCGCGCCGATGATGTTTTCCCATAGACTTTATCGCGCGCCTTCCGCTCCTTCACCTCGCACACGTAACGAGGTAAATGTAGCGAGTTTTACCCTTTGCGTATCGTCACCTGACGTTCCTTCCCTGGGGTAGGGGGGGGGCGCCGATCTATGTTTTTGCATCCACCTGAATAATGTGTAGTTGCGCCACTGCCTAACATATATATATTGTTTTTGAGTACAGCATGTAAAAAATTATGTAAAAATTCTAAAGTTCTTAAGCAAAGCAGTTTTACAATGTCAGCAGTATACATGCCCAATATATCGATCATGTTCATTTTACAGAACTCTCTCACTCCATTGTCTATCTCTCTGTCAAGCCTCCATCTTCATAGCACTTACATCAGTTGTAGACTTTATTATATATTTTTTTAAGCATTTCACTTTATTTCAATACCATAAAACTCTTTCAGTATGAAAGTGAGAATGGACAATATCTTGTGTTTTTATTATTATCTCTTGAAGCAGTAAGTTTAAAGTCTGTTTTACTGATGTGAGAACCAAACTAAGTGGGTCAAGTTTCGCGCTTAGTTTGGAAACTTCCATATTTTACCCCGGTTTCTCACTGCCTTTTTGTATTAGTATTTCCTCAAAAAATGTCCATATTATAATGTAGTAATTTTAAAAAACATTCCTATGCCTCTCCAAACTGACAATTGCCTTGCGAGAACTGCCACTAAGGCTGCTGCAGGTTTCGACAGCAGAAACAAACCAGGTGTGCCAAACAGTGATGGTCTGACAAACTGATCGGGTGAGATCGGGCGTGTTCCTGCAAAGGAGAGCAGCTGTGCAGCAGCACATTCAGACTGAGTGTCTCATCGAGTAGTTTTGAATTACTTCTTCTGTCGTTTATATCTTTTAGACAAATTATTCACTCAAAGAGATAATATCTTATGTATATAGGTGAATTCAATGTGTCACATTAAAAAAATACCCCAAATGCCCTCAAAAATGCCACATATGTTTTTTCTACCAAAAAGTGATTAAGGCCCATTTCCTGCTCAATGAAAGGCAATTTCAGCATTCAATGACACTCAAAGGGATTATATTATATAGACATGGCTGATGAATATGTAAACACATGTGCTTCAAATCCCTTTTTGTTTTTATATTTAGACTCTATTATAGGAATTACATAGGAATAGCCACAGCTTTTGAGTGTCAACAAAGCTTGGCCTATCAGATTCTGAGCAGCTGATTGTAGTTTAAGTGGTGGACATGTAGCTAGCTATTTTAGACTACTTGCAAACCTGTCTTTATCATGTAAGGGATATTAGACCAAGGTTGGAATAGTAGGACGTAAAATGGCCATTATTTTTTAAATTCAAACCAGATATGCATTGATCTAAAGAAGATGTAATGATTTTTATCAAAAATTAAACAACTCTTCAGAGCTCGCTTTCATTTTGCATTTCCCATCTCTATATCCAGCATCATGTGGAGGCACCTACATAGGTCAAACAGGGGAAATCCATAGTCCAGGCTTCCCTGGTTCTAACTATCCTGAAAACTCCAACTGTGAATGGTACCTAGAAGGGCCCACGGGACACTACCTTACCTTGAGCTACAAGAACCTGAGCCTGCAGGACAGTGCAGGATGTGCTGCTGACTATGTGGAGATAAGAGAATACAATGCTTCAGGTGAGGACAAAAATCTAATTCTATTTGGAACTCATGTAAATAGCATGAATTCTTTAGATTCAAGTTTATAATTTCCACAGGACGTCTGCTGGGGCAACATTGTGGAAACAATATTCCAGCTTCTGTTGATACATCAGACAGTTTTGCTTATGTCAAATTTGTGAGTGACAACAGTGGAAATGCAGCTGGATTCAGCCTGTTTTTTGAAGCCAGTGTTGAAGGTAGGACCAATTTAATCTTTTTTATATTAGTTTTATTTAATGGGGCAGACACACGGTAACATAGACAAACTGAATAAAACAGCAGTCTTATGCTTGTATATCATGGTGTTTATGGCATAAGCTAATTTGCAGCACTTGTCAATAGATGGGCTTTTTAAACAGTACTGTAGGTGACTGTGACTGTGGGTAGAGTAGTTGTCCTGTGATCGGAAGGTTGTAGGTTCGACTCCAGCTTCCTCCTGCTTCATGTCGATGAGCCCCTGGGCAAGGCACTTAACCCCAAATTGCCTACCGATCTGCATATAGGTGTATAAATGTGTCACATTCACCTATTCTCAGCAGTGCTTTGAGTGGTCAAAAATGATTGGAAAAGTACAGTCCATTTGTCATGTAAAAAACAATTAAAGTGAAATAATAGGCATTTTAACAGGATTTTTGCTGTTTGGAGCTTGTGGATTCCTGGCTTATCAACAAATTTGTGACGGACTTGGCCGAACTGGAAAACATTCGGACTGTTGGTGTGGACAGAGACGAGGACTCTAAAACTCACTAACCAGATGGAATGGATCTTGAAGAAGTTGCTAGTTTTGGTTCAGTGGAACAACCAAACTAATTTGGATGATTGGGAACTGAGATGTATCGGAGAGACTTTAGGAAAGATTGAAATTTATAATCTTCCCGACCTAAGACATTCCGTTTATGAATTGGCTTTCCCCATGTGGCCTTGGAAGGGCTGCATATCTCTAATCTCCTCGAAGATATGTAAACATAACACTCTTCCCTCCTCACCCCCTCCTGTATCCATGGAGTTGCGAAGCTGAACGCTCCCAAAGACATTCCTGGATAAACAACACCTTTATCGGACTTTGCCAGGAGGCTCAGTAACGTTTCTTCATGGCCCTTTGACGTCACCGCCTTCACTCATGTCTTTGTTTTTCCCTTTGTTTTGTCTGAATGTTGCCACCTGCCCTAATATGTCCTTTCCTCTTTTTTGTTTTAGAAACAGTGGAGTACTCACTATTTAACCCAGAAAAGGATTATTTTAGTTTATTAGTAATATCAGAAATTGTGGAGTGCGCACTATTTAGATCAATATTATATAGATAGAAATGGAAAAGGAATTAGAATTAGAATAACTACAAACTTGGAATCCAGAAATACTTAACAGGAACAGTCACTGCTTAGTTTATATTACTTTTAACCCAGAAGAGGATTTAGAACAAACTTAGAATTGTGGAGTACTCACTTTATCCCAGAAAAGGAATTAGATCAGTCACTCCTTAGCTTATTTTATCAGAAACTGTAGAGTACTCACTATTTAGAAATGAAATTAGATACTTAGTAACCCTGAACAGGAGCACCTAGTTTACACACTTTAGAACAACATTAGATTAGTTTTCTTTCCTCTTTTTCTTTCCTTTGGTTTGTCATTTTGTTTGTATTTCCTTTTAACTCATGTAAAGTACTTTGAATTGCCTTGTTGCTGAAAATGTGCTATATAAATAAAATTACCTTTACCTTTAAGTAGTACAACATAATGTTTACTACATAGATAAAGCTATAAAATATCAAAACATGACAATAAAAACATATAAAATATGAATACAGTTCTGTTTTTGATATATCCAGAGATTGTTTTTTGAACAAACAAACTGGCTGCAAACTTAAATAAACAGGGAGTGAGTTCCAGTGAAAATGAATAGTGGAAATGTCATCTTTCTGGTGTGGAAGAAGCCTGAGCTAGTGTGTGAGGTTGTGAGGTTCCAGTTAGAAATGGTCAGTCTCACCTCACTACATGGTTCTGGTTCTGGAACCAGTCTCCATGAGAAGGGTTGGACTCTCTTTCACTCTGGAGTTGCCTATGGTGAGAGGCAGCGGGCAGGAGTGGGCATACTTGTTGCCCCCGGGCTTGGTGCCTGTATGTTGGGGTTCACCCCAGTGAATGAGAGGATAGCCTCCCTCTGTCTACGAGTGGTGAGACAGGTTCTGACTGCTATGCATATGCTCTAAACAGCACTTCAGATTACCCGTCCAGTACTCCAGGGAGTACTTGAGATTGTCCCTCCAGGGGACTTCCTTGTTCTGCTGGGTGACGTCAATGCTCATGTGGGCAATGAAAGTGAGACCGATGATGTGGTCCTATTGGCATCATCAGTTCATGATCTGCAGCTTTCGCTGGAGTGGTTTGCAGCCGAGTGTGAAGCAGCCTGGATGAGGATCAGTATCCAAATCCAACGCCATGGTCTTGAGCCTCTACCCTTCTACCCAGAGAAGGTGGAGTGCCTGCTCCGGGTTGAGGAAGTTGTCCTGCCCCAAGTGTGGAAAATGAGGGGGAAATGGAGTGGAAGATTGACAGGCAGACTGGTGCAGTCTCTGCAGTGAAGCAGGTGCTGTACCGGTCTGTCATGGTGAAGAGAGAGCTGAGTCAAAAAGGAAAGCTCTAAATTTACCGGTCGATCTACATTCTTACCCTCATCTATGGTCATGAGCTTTGGATCATGACCGAAAGAACAAGAGTTTTCTCCGGAGGGTGTCTGGGCTCTCCCTTAGAGATGGGGTGAGAAGGGAAGGACTCAGGGTAGAGCTACTCAGAGCAGAAATACTATTTAAGGAGTTGTTTTTGCGAGAGGATTTTGGCACCTCTCTAGGTCAAACTGACCTGACTCCCTTCCTTCCATTTGCATGCAAAGCGCAAATGGAGCCAAATATGGCTTGGGAAGGAATCCTGTTTGGACAGATAAGAACAACAATTTGAGATGATTTGGCTTTCTCTGCAATTCTGAGATTGAGCAGATGAGGTCCCGAATATTTCTAAAGGACGTCCAGCACACAGTATAAGGCTTGCCAGAATCCTTACGTAAATCAAGGGTAGCAACCCCATTGGTCGAAACTTTCCAACTTACACCAGTGAAGATGAGATTGTATTAAAAAAGAGTGATGTTAAGAATACGGAAGGATTTTTGGAAGATTTTTGAGTATTGAACTGATGAAACTGTAACAAGGAATCCGTGGCAGAGTGTGTATTAAATCTCCGAGCTCGCCTGAGGTCAAGCAGAAGAACTACGTATTTCTGTGCGTTATTTCTTTTACTTATTTATTTGAATATAGAAACCTTTCAATTCTCCAAAACTACTGCTTCTCCATGTCGAGCAGAGCCGGTTGAGGTAGCTCAGGCATCGAGTTAGAATGCCTCCTCAACACCTCCCTGCTGAGGTGTTCTGGGCACATTTCACCAGGAGGAGGCCCAGAGGAAGATCCAGGGCACAATAGAGGGACTATGGTTCTTGGCTGGCCTGGGAACGCCCAGAGGAGCTGGCCTAAGTGGCTAGGGAGAGGATTGTCTAGGCCTCTCTACTTAGGCTGCTACCCTTGCAACCTGACTCCAGATAAGTAAGGAAGGAAGGCAGGAAGGATGGATGGATGGTGGACCTGGGCAAGGGTAAATAAACCTGCAGTATGTAACTTTGTGACAGCGTAATATGAGACAGATAACGTGAAAAAATTGGGCTCTTCTGCTTTCTCCCAGTGGTCCCAGTACTAACAACAGAAATACACCACTCACTCAGAAGGAGTGGTGTAAATGCTGTCAATCACTCTCATGCTCTCTCCCTCCTGCTTGTTCTTTGCTAAGCAACAACTTGCTCAACACGACCTAGCCTGCCACAAATACTAAGGTGATCTTAGCATGGCCACCAATGACGTTAGATAAACAGTTTTCAGTATGTTAACAATTTTTCCACCATTAACACACTGAGCAGTATGCTGGAGGTGGATTGACAGTGCAAAGACATTCCTCCTTGCTCTGATTGATTGTCAGAGTGGTAAATTTTTGCAGTCCTAATTGTAACACCAGAAGGAGGTGGAGGAAGAGATTTCTTTTTACAATTACATATCTCATAACATACTATGATGATATGGTGTCGGTTTTTATAAATATGGGGAAAAAACAGCTTTTGTAACAATTACATACTGCAGCTTTAACCCCAATCTACCTACTGATCAGTGTATAAATATGAGTATGAGTGGGTGAATGTGGCTTTAGCATAAAACACTTTGAGTGGAAAAGAAGGCAGCAAACGCCCGGACTGGAAAAGAGCAAGAGCTATAAAACTTCAGTCTGCTTAGTAATGCTGCACAATGCTTCATCTGAGAGCCATTTCTAAATACATTAACTCAAGTTGCCTATAGATTAGTGTTTCAGTGTATGAATGTGTGCACATTTGCAAGTGTGACTGGGTGAATACGGCCCTAGTGTGAAATGTTTTAAGTGATTGGTATGTCTAGGAAAATGGACTGTACATGTAGGAACTGATATTAAATAAACTTGGACAAAAAAGATTTGACTTCTGACAATCAAAATAAATTTTGTTGAATTATTTGATCTCACAATAGATATCCATTTGTTTTTCCTTTTTTCTAGCATGTGGAGGAGAGTTGAACGCTCCATCTGGTACCATCACCTCACCCAATTACCCAAACTTATATCCTCACAGCAGAGTGTGTCGCTGGGAATTGGTAGTCACACCAAACCGCCGGGTTACACTCATCATTAATGACCTGCGCCTGGAAGGTTCTGGCACTTCCTGTGTGTTTGACTACGTTGATGTGAGTTCCTTTCCCCTCATTGGGATCTTGTCTGTTTTCTGTACTGTAAGTTTTCACATTTTTAATTCTCAGTTAATCTAAAGGAAGGAGACTGGCAATTGGAAGTTTGCAAGTTTAATTCCAGTTCCAATTTGACATACATCATATGCTTATTTGGGAAAACACTGAACTCCTCACTGTCTATTAACAGTGATAGACAGCGAGGTGATAGATGAGGTGATAGTGGAGTGATAGATTGTGGTCAGCAACAGGAGCACCACAGGGGACTATACTCTGACCATACCTTTTCACGCTGTACACTTCAGACTTTCAGCTCAAGTCTGACTTCTGTCATCTACAGAAATACTCAGATGACTCTGTAGTTGTCAGGTGTATCAGAGATGAACAAGAGACTGAGGATAAATGGACGAACAGATGGACAGACAGATAGCTGCCGATTCTGATCATGCATGAGGCCGATCACCGATCATTGCTCATCACCTGGATTGGCTGTTAATTTTTCGCTTTAGGTATAAAATTTATATCTAAAGCAAAAAATTTACACTTTATTTATTTATTTATTTATTTATTTATTTATTTATTTATTTATTTATTTATTTATGCTATAAATAAATGATTGGCTGGATCACATACTACAAATGATACTATGTGATCTGGCAAAATGGAAAAATGATCTGGTAATAAATTTACCTAATTTAGATATAAAACATGCAAAATACTTGCAGGCACAATAGTACAGCTACTCAGTAAAAAGAACAACTTAAAAACCTGCAGTCAGTAAAATAATATTTAAAAGTAAGGCTCTCAGTACCATGAATTATACATGAGTCAAATAAATCTCACAACACTGCCTATATCAAATGTCAAGAAAAAAGGAAACATTCATTCAGAGTCAAATTCAGGTTGCATCAAAATAAGCAATCCTGAGTTACTAAATCAAAACTTCCTGAGAGCACGGCTAGCTGAGTAACACTGGCTCTGATTGGCTGGTTCTGACTGAGCTGAATAATTCTGCAGAACACAAGAGGAGGCAGAGGAGATCGATGTTTTTTTCAGAGATTATCTGTCTTACGTTAGGACATAGTTAAAGTTTTAATACATATCAAAAATCTTTTTTTTGTTTTCAGTTACATGCTGCAGCTTTACCAGACGTTTGATGTGAGAGTTCACTGCAGGTGGAGCAGAAGCGAAGCTACATTGTGAAACATTACTACCAGTAGCGTGTAGCTATGAGGGGCCGTTTAGAACAAAACTATGTTTTGTCTCTCACATTGCTAAAGACTCATACACATACACAAAATATTAAAATTGTGCATGTACACTAATAAAATATCACACTACATACAATTTTCTTTTCTCACACGCATACATAAAAGATTAAGATTGCACATATAAACTAATAAAATATTGCATGTGCATGCATTTATTTTTTCTCTCTCGCACACACAAGATTAAATTTGCAAATATACACTACTAAAATATCATACACAAAGCATACAGACACACTATTCTGAATGATAGATCGAAATGTATGTGTGCGTGAACTAAAACTAGGCTGAATGAATAAATGAATGGGGATGAGACTTGTATTTGTGTTAGAAACTCATACGGCATTTTATAGGGACAGAGTGATTTTGGTGACATTTTGTGACTGTTTCACAGACTTGGATTGAATTAATTGAACTGATGGTGTAATAAATGTTGTTTTTTTTATACATTTGCTTTGTTTAAAGGTGAATCGTGTGGCTTTGTGTATTTGGTTATGCAGAACAGGGTTTCTCCTATAAATCTTGCTAAGCCCTGTGGTCAGGGTGCCGAGGCAGTCCACCGTGTTTTTGTATTAAAAGATGTTAAGCTAACAGAAAATGTAAAACTATTACTGTTACAGGAAACATCACCAGTGAAATGCTATTTAAACCCACAACTAGTCTTAAAAACAACTCATCAAAAAATACAATTAAAATGAATATCAATTATTTACACTTCTGTTTAATCCAAATTAAGTCAACGACTTCATCAGGCCCCCCAGGGCTTCAAGGGCCCCATGAATGCTAATATTTTAACACAGATATGTAAATGTAACATTTGTTTATTGAGATGATCAATGCTGCTAAATTTGATTTAATGTTAACATTTTAAATGCAAGGTTTTAAGGAGCTGGTAAGTTTATTGTGTAAAAGTTCAAAGAACAATATTCATAGTTAAATTGTTTTGTTACCATAGCTACACTCTGATGCTGTGAGTTTAATCTTTGAGTTTGAGCTTTGTTTGTTCACAAATATAAAATAGTAAATTGCAATTATGACTCATTGCTTTTTAGGTTGGCTAATTAATCTACTCCCCCTCTCCCAGATCAAATATAACACAGAAGCTGTTAGAGGTGCTGATGTTTTTAGCAGCAAGAGGGGCCCCTAAGTCAAAGTCTGCTTAAGGCCTCATAAAGCCTTGGACCGGCCCTGCATGATGAGTAAAATCCGCTGCACTGTCCAGAGACGCGCAACAAAATGCTGCTAATGTGGCTTTAGTAGCTCTTCCATTTCGTGTCTGTTGAGTTTTTAATAAGTGTCACAGAAACTGTTTTGTTGTCTGAGCTTTATGGGATGAGTTTTTCAGATCTCTGCATTAACTCTGAGTAAGTGGACAAAGCATTTGATACGGTTTGGTGCTTCATGTATCAGAAAAATAATACTAAAAATATAAAACCAGTGTGATGTGTGAAAGCTCCTCACTTGGCTGAACCTGCATGATGAGGTTAGCGCTGGTCCGTCAACCACTGACGCTCCGGCCAACAAACACATACATAAACTTTACAGGGAAGACGGAGCCACGCTCTTATAATACACTGCAGGAAACCCTGCAGAAAAGGAACCTTTTTTTGTCTTATTCCCTATTAGTTAATGTAATTTATCTATTTCATTTCATTATTTAATTAATTGTAACTGGTTGTTTGATTACATGTGATTTTTAATGTCCATGTGCACCTGGGTAAAAAATGTCATGTGTGATAGCTGTCATTTAATTCATGTGTATTTGACATAAAACTCAAAGTAGGATTTAATGTATCAATAAATATTGTAGAATCGATAAAATTACACAGCCCTAAATGGAAAGGAGATTAAAGTAGACCTACCTAAATTAAACACCTGATTGATTTTGTGGATTAGTCATAAACCCATAGAACCTCTAAGGGGGTTAGATAAAATATAAAAGTATTAATTGGACACAGTAGTACCACATTATCATCCTATATTGGTCTAATCTAAGTAATCAGCAGAATCAGATATGTTGAGTATGATGACCAACAACTTTGTATTTCAGTGCTAAATTCATAAGAATTATGGGGGCATCTACATAATTCTTATGAATTATGCGCATTGATCAAGTAATTACTGCACAAGCCACACCTCTCATCTGCATCATGTTTACAGGGTACAAGCCCATGATCACATGACCTCTGTTGATCTAATGGAGTAATTTGTCAAAACATTGACTTTACTAACTGAAACTATCCAAAATTAGACCTGAACAACCTGTAGGGATAGAATTTCTCATCACAATGGAGAAAATAATACTGGTAGTGAATGTTTGTTTCAGTTCTGGTTCATATCTCATCATTGTAAGTGAAGGTGGCATAAATCGAGTGCTTTGCCTTTTGTACTCCGCTTTTGATTCAACAGGAAAGCCTCATTCTCTCTAATTATTTCCTGTGGTAAAAACTTGGTCCACAGCTAAAAACTACCAAAACTGAAGACCTTCTAATCAGACAAAATTGGTGTCAAACGTTTGTACTATATTTGTGCTGGTTTATGCAGCAAAAAATGTTGTTTCACTCAAGTACTAGCAAACAAATATCTACTTTATCAGAGTCCTATCTCTTACAGATATTTAATGGGTTGGCTGCTGATGCTCCTCGCCTCCATCGATTCTGTGGTACAGTCGCACCAGGCACTCAGGTGCACTCTTCTGGCAACACCATGGCTATTGTATTTCGCACCGATGCTTCTGTTTCCAGTGGTGGTTTTATGGTTACTTACTCCTCTGATGAGCCTGCGGGTGAGTTATTTTCCGAAATAAACCTACAAGTTGAAAAACTATTCGCAGTTTTTGACCTATTATCGAGTTCAAATTTCAATCCTTTTAACACAGACAGCACAGTGGACCTCTGGTGTTTACGGGAGTTAGGGACCACCGTTGCTCATGAATAGCTAAAATCAGTGAATACTTGCGACCCTTTCTTGATTTGCTTATAATTGTGTTTTTTTAATTGTTCAAAGACCAAATATACATTAATATTCACCAATACAGTGTAAACCTTATATCTGCAGTTTTCCTTATCTCTGTTCTGGGTACAGTCAATCAAAGGCCAGGAATGTAAATGGTGCACATTGCACTGACTGCTTGCAAATGGCCTGTACCTTTATAGTGCTTTATGAAGTCCAGGGGACCCCAAAGCACTTCACACTACATTCACACGCTGATGGGGGCAAACTACTGGAAAGAAGCAACAGCTGCGCTGGGCAGTCTGACAGAGCGAAGCTAGCATGCATTGGTGCTAGTGGTGACCTCTGGTGACCCTCTGACCACCAGAGGTCACCTCTAGTAGGCGAAGTAGATCAAGTGTCTTGCTGAAGGACACAATGGTACCATCATTCCTACGCCTATGGATATGCCATTTCTTAATCTCAGAAACGGAAAACTGTTGAATTTACTTCAGCTTCCCGAGCTGTATTTTATTTTGAAAAATGTTGATAAACATTACAAAAATTCCTAAAATAGGCACATTTTCCGCAAATAATTTGGCGCTGTGTTCCACAGAAAAGCACATTAATAGGTGAATCCACACTGTATGTGTTTTCATGTCTTGATTGGTTTTCTGCAGGAATACAGTAGAAATAGTCACTTGGAGTTAGTTAATAATATAGAGCTGGAGACCTCTAGAGAAAGCAGATCTGCATGCTTACAGCTATACATGAGGTTTGGAAAACTAAGGTGTGCAGTCTGGGTACAGTGAATACTGTTCCCCCACATAAAGCTGTTAACATTACTATCAGTTTCGCTCAGGTCAGAAACAGATCCAGGAGAATACATGTGAACAAATTACAATTTGTATTGGCATGTTGATTCATTAAGCTTGAAAGGAAATAGTGACTCTATAGTCACTAGACATAGGGTGCTTTCTTTGAAACGTGAAGGATGACTTTGCCTCTCTTTATATGTTCATGTTTCATCAGAGTGTGGAGGAATTCTGAATGACCCAGCTGGAGGCAACTTCACATCACCTGGTTTCCAGGTGTCCAATTACAGTAACAACCTGAACTGCGAGTGGTTGATTCAGAATCCCATTCACATCAACTCTTCAATTGTGGTTCTCATTGAAGACTTGCACCTGGAAAACCATCAGACTTGTGAACTAGACTACCTTCAGTTCCGCCTGGGTAAGTCCTCCCAAAATGACTACAGGGTTCTACCAGAACATTTAGTTTTTTTTATGGTAAACTGAATTTAGATTGCAATAGATCTTTAATAAGGGGCTTGAGATTCACCCTTTTCATGAAGAGGTTTTGTGTAATGCCTCAAAAAGTCAAAGTTACCCTCATAAGATGTAATATACTGATAGAAAAAATATATTTTCAAAGTCAAAGGCAGGTTTGAAAGTTTTTGAGAATGACCAAAAAAGACAAAAAGAGTAAAGACGGCAAAGGCGAACAAACTGGATATTGTGATGTTTGACAACTTAGACCAAAAGGCAATAGTGATTGTGTAATCCCAGAAATGTATAGCTTTGGTGGCCTAAATGGACATCAGAATTCTTGGAGGTAAAGTGAATCCGTGTATGGTTCGTTCTTTGGTTTTTTCATTTCAAAATAAAATTGGAAAAACCAAACAAGCATGTGTTTTTCTGTTTTGTCGTTTTTAAAACGAAATTAGAAAAACAGCAATTGCAAAAATCAAAAAGAAAACGAGCTGTCAATTTAGCTTTTCATTATTTCATTGTTGACAATCAGTCTGACCCGGAAGTTCTCTCTGTCCGGTTTACACAGGGGCCGTATCACACATACACATTATGCTCCGCCCCGCACACTTTGTTTCTACACTCGTCCAAAGCGGCATGTAATTAATTTGATCATGATACCTTCACACAGACAGCCTTTAACTCCGACTTTGTTTTGTATATGAAGCTAATGGCTGCTAAATGCAGCTTCCCATTCAGTAAATATCTAAAGGGCTAGTCCGTCAATTTTATTTTTATTTTTACCAACCTTTAATCTGCTCTGGTTTAAAAAGACGCTCAGAGAACATTCTGCCAGTCATTCAAACCCTTTAGTTTTAATTTTTCCTTTCTGAATAGCATTAGCAAAGCAATTATAACCCAGTATGTCATGAACAAGCATGCGAAAAAGGTTATGCAAAATATACAATATCCTGGATAAATATTGTATATTTATCCAAAATAAATATACAATATATTGTATATATATATATATATATATATATATATATATATATATATATATATATATATATATATATTGTATATATAAAAAATGTTATATACAATATACTAATAGGTAGTATCTATTTCAGGTAAATACCTGGAAATAGATACCAGAAATAGAAATCTATTTCTGCTAGAAATAGAAATCTATTTCTAGCAGAAATAGATTTATACCAGGTAGGAAATGTTTTAAATAATTTGCCAGATTATTAAAAGCTTAACTAAATAAATATTTGCCTATGGAAGAAGATTTGGGAAAGAAAAAAAAGGTCATCATTGTGACTTTAATCTCAGAATTCAGACTTCAGTCTAAAAAAAACAAATCTTGTACATCAGTAGGTGTTAGAAAAATGATATAGTCTTCTTCTCTTCTGTGGTTTAACACCTCACAATATCTTTTCACATTTTTATAAGATGCATATTACTGTCCAATTAGAAATGAAAACCTCTGTCCCCTTAATGAGACTATTTATCCATCCATCTATTTTCTTCCGCTTCATCCGGGGTCGGGTCGTGTGGTCAGCAGCTTCAGACGGGAGGCCCAGACTTCCTCTCCCAGCCACTTGTTCCAGCTCCTCTGGGGGAATCCCAGGCGTTCCCAGGCCAGCAGAGAGACATCGTCCCTCCAGCGTGTCCTATTTATTATAACTTATTAGACTCAACTGACTAAACATAATGAACAACTTTTGAGTTGATACTTTTCATTATTTCTTAGCTCTGGATTTATAAGCAAGAAACATTAAAAGAAACAAATATTTAATTTGTATCAACCTTTATGTAATCAGAGCTTTGAACTCAAATCTTACAAAATAAACAGACAAAACATTTTCATAAATTTATTTATTACAATAACATACGCAGATATTCAGCCTGTGTTTGGGGAATCATGAAAAAATATTCCTATAATTTATGTATATAAAAGATGAGGAGACAGTGAAGAAGACGATGTCAGGAGGAGGAAGAGGATCACTGGGAGATTCTGGGAAGCTGCATCCAAACCTGGAGCTGAGGCCTCTCCTCCTAAGAGCCGCCTGTATGAAACAATAAAAAATATATTTTAAAAAAGTTCACACTGCACATAAGAAGCCAATCGAAGGGAAGAATATATTTCACACACACAAATAATATGAATTTACAAACTACAAAAAGATCAGAGGAAGGGAATATTAATAACTGGTACTGGATGATGTCAATGATTAGAAGATACTAACATCTTCAGAAATATCGAACTCTGCAGAGAGGAATATTATATTTTGACACACGTATCAAACAGTATATATGCAAACACATTAAACTCTTCATGTCACACTTTGAGACGCTACGATCAGATATCAAGCAGCAGAATAGACAAGGTGACTTGCCCAGACCTTGGTTAGCGGGGTGAACACACTCCACCCGGCCGCTGAGCCTGGAGCCGCCTGGAGCCGCCTGGAACCGCCTGGAGCCGCCTGGAGCCGCCTGGCCCCGTTAGCGGAGCTACGGTGCTCCAAAAACTCCGGAGTATATTTCTAACTGCACATAACTAAGTGCGTAAATGAAGCTATAATAGATACTTTCTAGCCTAAAAACATCTTAAAACAACTTTTTGTGACAAATTAATAGTGTACTTACTGTTTGTCGCTGCTGGAGGCGCAGCGCAATGGAAGCCATCTTGCTGGTCCAGAGACGAGACGGGTGTGGCTGCGGTGGAAAGCCACTCCCCGGTGCTCTGGCCTTTCAAAATAAAAAACTTAACTAACAACTCAGGCTAACCATTTTTCTCGGTGACCAGATCTCTGGTATTATTTGTTTCTCACAGGAGCTTTACTTACATTGACTTGCGGGTGGCAGAAAATACTACAGTATAGAGCCTGAAACCAACAAGCTTGTCTCCCTGCAGCCTGCATAATGTGTGTGATACGGCCCGTCCCTGTGTAAACCGGACAGGGAGAACTTCCGGGTCAGACCGCTTGCCAAAAAATTTAATGAAAATCGAAATTGACAGCTCATTTTCTTTTTTATTTTTGCAATTTACGTTTTTCTAATTTTGTTTTAAAAACGAAAAAACAAAAAAACACATGCTTGTTTTGTTTTTGCAATTTTATTTTGAAACGAGAAAACTAAAGAACGAACCATACACGGATTTAAAGTGGAAGCAACCTAATTTGTTCTTGTTAACTGGTGCCTCATTTTAAAGTTTGTCTTAAAACCCATTTATTTTACTTGACTTTCAACTCCAGCGGGATCTAGTTTTAAATTGTATGTTTTGTTTTTAAACTATAAGAGTTTTTATTTTTTTTATTATTGTTATGTTGTGTTTTAATGCACAGCACTTTGTATCAGCTGTGGTTGTTTTTAAAGTGCTTTATAAATAAAGTTGGTATGGTAAAGTATGGTATGGTATTTGGCCACTCTACGTATCAAGCAATGCATATTTAATGAAAGAGATGCAATCTTAATGAACCCATTTAACTGCCTTTTTGTCTTTTTTTCTTTCATTCATGGGTAACATCTGTCAATAAATAGGTTGTTGGTTGGTAGACTTTACCCCCAGGCATATGGATTGCTTCACATACAAACCGTTAAAATCAAACAGGCTCAGAAAGAAATTGATCCAAGCAAATAAGAGATTTTTATTCCTTTTTAAGGTTTTGTTCTAATTAGGGCTGTCAACGTTAGCTCATTAACACAAGTAATTACTCTGAACATTTTAATGCATTAATATTACATAATGCAGATGAATGAACCTACCTATTTTGCCCTAAAACCGTCTCTCCCATTGGGGTTACCTCGTTCACAGCAGCTTGTTATGGGCTTGACACACAGAGAGCAATAAACGATAGCAAACAGCGACAAACATTGAAAATGTCCAACTTTCTTGTGTTGTTGTTAACCTGCTTGTTGTTAACAGTATACAGGGGTTGTAGAGTTCTTTTTTTCTGTTGTTTTCTTTGCTTGTTTGTTTGTCTTATGGTCCATCCCTTGTCAAGGTGACTGGGATGGGGAGCTGTTAGGGAGATTTTGTGGACAAACGCCACCCCAGATCCCAATCGTGGTGTTCACACCAGAGCTGTGGGTTCATTTCCGGACTGACTCTTCACAGGGGGATTTGGGTTTCAAGGCCAAGTACTCATTCTCTGGTAAGACAGTGATGGTTTAAGTCATTTTACGTAACACAGTTGTTTGTTTTTTAACATGGCGTATGGTATTTTCAACCATAACGCATCAACTCTGTGACCTTAGAGTTAATGTTTCTGCAGAATGTGGAGGCTGGCAAACAGGTGATGGTGGGGTGTTATCCAGCCCTAATTACCCCAACATGTATCCCAGCCCGAGTCGCTGTGCTTGGCTACTGGAAGCTCCCATTGGTCACACTATCACAGTGAGTCCTTAACACATTCAGTTGCCGTGATAGAACAAATAGGAGAGCTAGCCAGTCTCAATTAAAGTTGTTCAGAAACAGTATCGTACTATTAAAAATGTCTTAGCTAGCATCAAGAGTAGTAGTTGGCGGGGCGCGGCTTAGCATGCAATCCATGAACAGAGGCCAGTCTTCGACGTGGCTGTCAAGGGTTCGAGTCCCGGCCTGTTGACCTTTGCATCATGTCTTCTCCCCTCTCTCATAACCCACTTTACTGTCATACTACTGTGAAATAAAGATCAATGGAGTCAAAAAGTCCTCAAAAAAAAGAGCAGTAGTTGGCTGTCTCTCTGTTCAAACTGAACCTCTGGCCTTCCAGGACTGTAAAGAGGTTGACAGCAAATTCATGGAACATTGGTTGGAGACACAGATACAGTCAAATCTGGGACATATTGGAACCCTAACATTATATTTTTTTTGCATAAAGAATTCTTCTATCTCCAGAGTAAATAGTAAAAAATTATTAAAAAGCTGTTCGACAAAAAAGTCATTACTACAAAGTTGTCAGAAA